>NC_133662.1:243926088-244226088 GCF_037893015.1 Macrotis lagotis | reverse complement strand
GCTGTGTGGGCTTGGGCAAGCCACTTAACCCCATTGCCTTGAAAAATCTAAAAAAAAAAAAAAAAAGGGCTTTGAGGAGAGAAGAGAAAAGGTGGAACAAATATTATAGGAAACAGGGTAGGGAGTCCATCAGGGAAGAATAAAGAATTACTAGACATCAGTGAGGGCCTAATGAGTTTAGATAACAATTTTTATTTATTTTTTAGTGAATCATATGAGTAATTTCTTCATGAATGTCAATGAGTGTTCAATAGCAGTTGTTTGGGAATAAAGAAAGCAGATGGTTGGGGCAACCTAAGGTTGAGGATTGGGAAATGACAAACTATGGTTAGGACAAACAAGGAAAGAAATTTTGGCAGGGCGGGGGTGGGGGTGTTATGAAGTAATGGGGTTAAGTGATTTGCCTGTGGTCACACAGCTAAATAAGCATTAAATATCTGAGGTCAGATTTGAACTTGGGTCCTCCTGGAGAAAGCAATATGAAGATGGAATACAGTGTAAAGCTGAACTGATTATAAGAATGAAAAATGAAACCAGAACAGACTCAAAGCAATAATGGAAGGGAATGATTAGATGAGTCACTGAGAATGGAAGAGAGATTTAGGAAGGGTCAGACAGGGAAATATATGAGAATAAGAAGTTTTGGTAAGATAAGGATATCTAGAGCTCTGGATTGAGGAAATAGAACACTTATTTTTTTTTTCTAGGTTTTTGCAAGGCAGTAGGGTTAAGTGACTCAAGGAAGGCCACACAGCTAGGTAATTATTAAGTGTCTGAGGCCATATTTGAACTCTGGTCCTTCCTGACTCCAGGGTCTGAGCTCTATTCACTGCGCCACCTAGCTGCCCCAAATAGAACACTTATTTAAAGATTTTATTAATTTTGAGTTTTACAATTTTTCCCCTAATCTTACTTCCCTCCCCCCACCCCCACAGAAGGCAATTTGTCAGTGAAATAGAACACTTATGAGTGATGCTGAGAACCAGGATTTGACCATTCCTGCTTATGGCTGAGGCAAAGTAATGGCACCAGTTTGTGGAGTTTAAGAAGGTGAATAGGAAAGTTAGAGTATTAAAAGGAATATCAGCTGCTATAATGAAGTTCTTAATTTTAAGGCAGAGGTTGAAATGGAGAGGACAGTGAACCAGTTTCTGAACCTAGGAATGGACTGCTAACAACTTCATAAAAAGGTAGTTAATATATAATAGCTTCAAGATTTACAAATTATGCTTCAAATAATACTTGTTAACAATCCTGGGAAAGTGGGTACTATTATGTCATATTACAGATGATGGTTAGGGACTGAGAAGGACAAACATTAAGTGATTTGTGCAGTCACATAGTGTCTGAGGTCATATGTGAATTGAAGTGTTTTGTACTCCCAGGCTAGTATTCTATCTGCTTTTCCACCTAGCTGCCCCTCTATCTGGAAAAAAGGTTTTTAGCTGAGGCTATGTAACTGGCAGTATATTGACTGCCCCTCTTGGTCCTGTATGCATTGGTGATGGAATGAAGAAGGGAGAATTATGAAGGCAAGGTACAGAAAAGGTAAATCCAGTCCTGGAGAGGATGAACAAGGGATTTAGAAGTCTTTGGGAGAAGCCAAGTTTCTATGATTGCTAGAAGATGAAAAGAGTGTGAGAGGAAGAGATCAGATTTCAAGGGTAGCTTGTGGCAATAGAATGCAATTCCAGAAGGCACCACAGAATGTGGGTATGGGTAGAGATGAGATGGACAGGGGAAAGGGAGGGAATAAGCGACTGTTTTTAACTACACTATGATAGGAGTTAAGAACTTTTCAGATACTATCTCATTTGAGTGACAGGCATGAAAGAACAGGAAGTCTTAAAGGAAAGAGAATGTTTGTCTGAGCAGCCTTTAACTTTGAATCATAGGGATTCTGAAAGAGGAAACATTAGCCATGGAACAGTAGACTGTTATCCCTTAATCAAGTAGCAAGTGGAGCTGTACTCCAGGACCTGGGTAGAATTTTTTTTTCATTTAGTGAGGGATTTTTAAAAAATCACTTTTCCAAATTTCATTTTTTAAATTCTGAACTTGATATATAACAACAAATACGAACATTTTCTTTTGAAAAGAAGAACAGGAAAGGGGACAGTATGTGAAAATGTGCATCTTTATTATGTACAAATGTGGCATTTTATTTATTTATTTATTTGCAAGGCAATGGGGTTAAGTGGCTTGCCCAAGGCCACACAGCTAGGTAATTATGAAGTGTCTGAGGTCATATTTGAACTCAGGTCCTCCTGAATCCAGGGCCAGTGCTCTATACATTGTGCCACTAGCCACCCCCCAAATTTGATATTTTTTTGCTTTGTTTTGTTTTTTTAGTTTTTGCAAGGCAATAGGGTTAAGTGGCTTGCCCAGGGCCACACAGCTAGCTAATTGTCTGAGGCTGGATTTGAGCTCGGGTACTCCTGACTCCAGAGCCGGTGCTCTATCCACTGCACCACCTAGCTGCCCCAAATTTGGTATTTTAATTATATATGTATACATATAAAATTTTTCAAAGTAATAACAGCACTGTACTTGTCTGTGTCCCTTCTGTACTCTCTGCTCTCTCTCATATTTATTTGTATGATACTATAGCTATATAAATTATACTCCTGGTTCTGGTCATTTTACTCTGTCAGTTCACATAAATCTTTTCAAGTTTTTGTGATCCCACCCCCCTTCATTATTTCTAATGGCAAAAATGTTCTGTTACATTCATGTATATTTCTTAGGGGTTTTTTTCAGTCTTTACCAAATTGGCACTCACTTTTGTTTCTAATGCTTTGTGAAAACCTGACAGTTCAGTTATTTGAATTTCTCCCTCAAATAGGAGGGAGTTGATGAGGTTTCCTAGGTTAGTTCAAAAGATTTTTTGCCTCTGGTTCGATGATCAGTAGAAGGAATGTCTCTGTTTGAACCCTCCATCCATTACTCAGGGATAAGGGACAGCTGATTGCCTTGTTCTCTCTCCTTTGAAAAAAGAGATCTACTACATTGTACTAAAGTATTGATCCATCATAACCTCAAAAATCTCATGAAATAAAGTGATGTTTATCTCAGGCTAAAGAAATGATGCAATAAGAATGTAGATTGAAGTATTTATTCTTGGTTTTTTTTTTGGAACATGGCCACTATAGATATATGTTTTTTATTTTTTCCAATTGATATTTTATTTTTTCCAATAACAAGTTATGAAAGGGTTTTTTTTTATTTTTTTAGTTTTTGCAAGGCAATGGGGGTTAAGTGGCTTGCCCAAGGCCACACAGCTAGGTAATTATTAAGTGTCTGAGGTCAGATTTGAACTCAGGTACTCCTGACTCCAGGGCTCTATCCACTGCACCACCTAGTTGCCCTTTTTCCCCTGACATTCTTCTACATATATATGCATATTTATAAGTTGCTTTGTTTCCTTCCACCCTGCCTTCCCACCCCCCTCCCCTCAACACCCAAGAGTGTGGTGGACATTGTCATATATGTTTCTGTTTAACATGTTCGCAGATTAATCATTTTCTGTGTGAGGAATTATGACTAAGGGAAAAGAAAGAAAACCATGAGATAGGAAGGAAAAATACAAGAGAAATTTTATAAAAGTGGATATAGTGTTCATGGAAATATTATTTTTATGACTGCTTATGTATAATGGGCATCATATTTCTTGTCTTCTCAATGGGTACAGAAAGAGGGAGAGAATGGGAAACTAAAAATAAACTGTAGACATAAAAAAAGAAAGGGAGATTTTGATTATTGCTTCTCTTGTGACATATTCACATCTACACATGCCTCTTTATTTTTCCTTTGTATGACCTTCAACTTTCATTCTTTAGAGATTGTGGTATTTTATGACTCATAGCCATGTTAATGTTAAAAAAAAAAGAGGAATCTTTGTTTCAATGAGAAACTTGGGTTCATAAACAGCCCTGTACAATTTCTCAAAGCCAATGTAGCCTACTCTTTTCCCCCTTACTCAATTCCGATGTAATTCATGACCTACCCACACTATCCATTGCATTGAAGGTTCATTCTGTAAGTGGTCTATACAGCTGCATATCATAAACTAGACAAAGCATATTCTTCATCCCCTTGGTTTTTCCTGTGTGGATAGTTAAGATGAACTCTTATAAGTTTCATTGATCTCATTTAACAAGTTTAGTGTTCTAGGGTTTGATGCAATTACTACAATGTTATTCATACACAGGAACATCTGTAGGACCTCACTGTTTATAGCAGAGGTTCTTAATTTCTCTGGTCCATAAACATTCTCCTCTTCTCTCTTTAAGTGTGTGTATATGGGTTTACTTTTTCAATATCAATTTCCTAGGTAATCCTAAGAATTTTAATTCACTTAAAAACATCATTCTGAGAAGAGGCTCAGACTGTCAAGGGGATTCATACTACAAAAAAGGTGAAGAACGCTTAACATACAGGAAATCCTTGCATTTAGATTCTGCTGGACATTCTCAATGGCAGTGACAAACATCTTTGACAAGCATACATCTACCTATTTTGTGCTTTGCTGGATATCAATAGTTATTAGGTACTCACACAAGTTTTACCTGTCAAAGAATCTTGTGTGATTTTGAAGTTTCAATCAATTTGATAAATAAATGATTAATAATATATAATACATGCTCATCAACTGACAATTTTGTGATCGCAGAGGTGATAGCTCAACTATAAAATATATAATTTGTGAAAACCTATTCATTTCCTTCTGAGTCTTTCATTAAGGATATTCAGGACTGAAAATAGATTTGTGCTTTCATAATTGATATTTTCTTGATTTCTTTTTTTGCTAATAAAATTTGTTTCAAGTTTATTTTTATTTCAAGTTTTATTTATCCTCCCCTATTGAGAATTGCTTTCTCAGCTCTTTTAAGATTGTACAGATTCCAGTGTAGAATTTCTCCAAGCATGTGGGGGGGAGGGGGGATATTCTACACATTTTTCCCACCTTTGCTTTCTTTAGTATCATTTTTATATCCTTGTGAAGTCCACTAGGACTTTTTTAAATATTCTTTTTTATTTATTTAGGGCAATGGGGTTAAGAATGACTTGCCCAAGGTCATACAGCTAGGTAATTATTGTCTGCTTTCAGATTTGAAGTCAAGTCCTCCTGACTCTAGGGCCGGTGTTCTATTCACTCTGTCACTTGGCTGCTCCCACTAGAACTTCTGAGGTAAAAGTTCCACTATTTATAAAAATTTTATGCATGTTTTTCCTCTTTCATATATTTTTGTCCTTCTGGTTTTATTCTTAAATTCCCTTAAGTCAATAAACCTTTATTAAGTGCCTATCATATGTAAGACATTGAGCTAAGCACTGACTATATAAGGAAAGGTAAAAGCCAATTGCTGCTTTCAAGGAGTTCCCAGTCTAATGGGGAGACAACATATAGATAACTATATACAAACAAGCTACATAGAGGATAAAGTGGTACTCAACAGTTGACATACATTAGAATTAAGAGATTTCTTAAAGAAGGTAAGATTTTTGCTAGGACTTGAAGGAAACCAGGGAAGTCAGGGGACACACATGGGAAGGGAAAAAAGAACTGATGAGATCATAGAACCAAAGTAAAGGACCTTGCCTCCTGGAATGGACTCAAAAAATCCCTGCCCTCAGGGACAAGACAAACCCTCTATCAAGACCTGCCCAAGCCTGAAAGATTAAGTCTTTGAGCTATGACTCCTCATCTTCATGTTCCTTAATTACCTCATCTTTCTGCCCATTTAAAAGATGACCCTCTCCTCAGTTGTGTTGCTGCCGCACCCTTTGGGAGACCAGCCTTCTCCTGGAGAGTGTGATGCCCAAAATAAGTGCCTTCCCTTGAATTGGAGAAAGTCTAAGTCTGAATTCTTTCAAGAGATGACCTGTGTCCTGAATCTCATCATTTTTCCTGAACTTCGACAGAAAGATGTGACTTACTTTGGTTTTTCAACAAACGTGTTTTCCCCTCTACTGTTTCTCGTCGTTTTATGAGGTGAAATTGCCCCGAATCTTTCCCTACCCTCCTAATTACAAATTGATCTACATTCTAAGTGGGTGTCGATTTTGGCTGCCCTGTCTTTCCACTGGAGAACGCTATCACTCGAGGCTGTTTCCATGTTTGGTTTCTCCAGTGGCTGGTTTTCATTCTCTCTGTGCTTTATTATGCTTTTATTTTTCTAGCTTTTTGCAAGGCAGTGGGGTTCAGTGGCTCGCCCAAGGCCACACCGCTAGGCCATTAGGCAGTGTCCGGGGCCGGGCCTCCATCCGCCGCGCCACCTCGTCTTCTCGTTTGTTACTGATCTGCACTTTGCTGAGTCCGTGACGGGCTTCATGGAAGGCGCAGACTCACAAGGCGCCCCGTTGCCGGCCGGTCGCTTTTCAGTCCGAACGGCCCTCCGGAGCCGTCGGCTCCAGCTCTGGCCCTGCCCGCCGCGCCGGACACGAGGGCTGCGGCCACCCCATTGTCCGGGCGCCGTTCCGGGGGCGGCGTTCCGGGGGCCGGGCTCTCCACCAATCAGATTCAGCAGGCGGCTCAAGGGGCGGGGCATGCCGGGAGCGTGGAGGAGCGCGGCCGCGTGGGGGGGGAGGGGGCAGCCATCCCCGGATGCCAGCCCGGACTAGGCGGCCCAATGCCATCCCGCAGCCTTTCTGTAGCCCTCTAGGGAAGGGGAGGCGGCTCCTCCAAGCCTGGGCGAGCCACACAATTGCTTCTGGCGGCCCCGCCCAGGCGCCTCGGCTCGCCACGTGCTTCCCGAGTAGTGCCCCCTAGCGGCCCCCGGCCGCTGCGTTCTCCCCTCACCTCCTCCTCCGGCCCCGGGCCACGGGGAAGCAGCTCTCGCGAGAGCTCACGCGCCGCCCTTCGGGGCGGGAGCACCAAGCCTCGCGAGAGCGGCGCGGCCACTCAGCCCGCGGCTCAAGATGGCGGCGCGCTGGGCGCGTCGTGCCTGCGTTTGTTACTAGGGCCGGCGGGCGACTCGAGGAGGCGGCGGCGGCGGCTTGGAGCCAGTGGCCGGGTAGGTGAGCACCGCGGGCCGGGGCTGAGCGGGCCGACGCCGCTGAAGCGCCTCCAGGGAGGCCCGGCGGGGGCCGCGGGGGATCCGCTGCCGGAGGGGTCCCAGAGCCCGGGGGGGGGGGCTCGGAGTCCGGGAGCCGGGGCCGGCGGGGGGGCCTGGATTCAAGTCCCTTGACTTGACCTTGGGCAAGTCCCCGAGTTCCAGGGGCGCGTGTGTGTGGAGAGCGGGGGGCGGGGAGACCCCGAGCTGCCTCCTGGCGCCGCTCGCCCAGCCTTGACGGACCGCGGTTTTCTCCTAATAAATTTGGAATTAAAAGCCCCCAACGAGAAAGTAAATGCCTGGAAATTAAGGTGAGGCCGAACGAGATGTATCGATTAAAATGCAAAAACCCCCCGAATCGTTATTTTAAGAGTCTGGGGGGGGGGGCTTTTCAATGAAAGAATCGGCAAAGGCGCTTTCTAATGTGCCCCGAGCGAGCCCGGACTTGTCCTGGGCCCGGCTCTCCTCACTTACTGTTGTTTGTCCTTCTGGGAGGCCAGGCACTGGAGTTGAACTTGGGGGGCAGCGCTACGGCACCAGCCTCACCTTCTCCAGAGCCCTCTGGGCGCCGTGGCCAGATCAGAATCAGCTAGACTGGAGATGGCCCTGGATGGGAGGTAATCAGGGTTAAGTCACGGAGCTAGTGCCAAGTGTCGGAGACTGAACTCCAGCTCAGGTCCTCCTGACTCCTGGGCTGGTGCTGTATCCGCTGCACCATCTAGCTGTAAAATGAGAGGATGGAACCAGATGTTAGTGAAAGTCCCGTCCGAGTTCTTCAGTTTTGAGATGTGCCCCATTATTTTTGTGTGCCCTCCTTTTCTGGTAGCCTGTGTGGTATCACTGTAATTGGAAACGTATTCAGTGTCTGTGGGAGTGGAATTTCTCCTGTGATAGGACTGGAAAATACTCAGATTAAATTTAATGAGAAACCTGTAAATGACTCATTTTACCCAAAGCGCTGCTGGTGCCTCTGTGAACCACAAGCCCTGTGGATTGCTGGAAGAAAACTTTTTGAAAGTATCAAACTGACAGATTTGTTACTTTATGAGATACTGACATAAGGCCTTGCCTTCCAGAAAATTATTATTATTATTTTTTGTAAGGCAGTGGGGTTAAGCGGCTTTCCCATTGCCACACAGCTAGGTAATTATTAAGTGTCTGAGGCTGGATTTGAACTCAGATCCTCCTGACTCCAAGGTCAGTGCTTTATCCACTGCGCCACCTAGTCTCCCCTATTAGGAACTTCTTAATGAGGAAACTAATAATTCACATCAACGTGTTTTTTTTTTTTGCATGGCAATGCCAAGGTCACACAGCTAGATTATTCGGTGTCTGAGGTTGGTTTTGAACTCAGGTCCTCCTGATTTGGGGGCTGGTCTGCCACCTAGATACCCCTCAGATGAACATTTTACCTGCCTTAGTGGTATTAGAAAATTTCCTGGAGCAATTGTCCTTAATAAAGTGTGGTCTGGGGACCTTTAGGGTTCCTTGAACCCCTTTCAGTGGTTAAAAAGATGAGGTTAAAATCATTTTTAATACTAAGGCATTTTCATTTTAGTATGGTAAATACCAAGAATTGTAAACTTAGGACTTCAGTAATTTGTAAAGGGATCCTGAGACTAAAAAATATGAGAACGGGGTTAAGAGCATTCATTGCTAGGCTAAGTGACTTGCCCAGGGTCACACAGGTCAGAATCAGGCTCCGGAACAGCTGAGGTCAGCTTTATCTACTCTACTAGCACTCAATATAAAGTAATAAATAATAGAAAAAGAAGAGCAGTGCAAATGGCACTTTTTTGAGATGTAGACTTGGAAAGAGCATCACTGAGTTGGGGGATGGGGAAGGTTATGTTTGGTCTAACCTTAAAAGATGGGCAGGATGGCAACTGGTGTTCTCAGCTAGTAGAAATCAAAGCAAAGGAAGTCTCATGTTCTTGTTCTGAGCCCTTTTAGTACCAGAATTAGCCTAGGAAGGGTGTACTCAACTGTACACAGTGGTTGAACAAGAAATGCTTTGAGATAGTCTTACTGACCTCTGGAGCCATGTATAACAATCTTGCCTCTACTAAACTCTTCTTCTATTCCCTCATTGTAACACGGAAGCTACCCTAGGCTCTTGAAGAATTTGTAGCTAGAGCATAAGCCCAGGTAGCACATTGGTAAGATGATCCAGGAGATAGACCCCGTGGAAAGCCTGACTCAAATGCAGGGAGATGGTGAACCCTCTGAAAGCCATCTGCCAGTCTACTGAGGTTATGATCTGCATAAGTGAAAGGAATTAACCACATGGATGAAATTAGAGCAAAGCAACAAGGAGCATCCTTTATGTCTTTTGCATTACTGACTCCTTATGTTAAAGACTTGATAACTGTATCAATTAGTATTACCTTCCTTTTTTAAAAAATTCTTCTTTTTTTTTTACTTAATTTTATACAGTGTCATTCATGTGCCCTGTTACATGTGTCTACTTTTTTCTTTTAATTTTTAGGCTTTTTTACAAGGCAGATGGGATTAAGTGGGTTGCCCAAGGCCACACAGTTAGGTAATTCTTAAGTGTCTGAGGCTGGAGTTGAACTCAGGTACTCCTGACTCCAGGGCCAGTGCTCTATCTGCTTTGCCACCTAGCCGCCCCAATGTTGTCTACTTAACAGAAATCTTACTGACCTTCCTATTTTTTTGGAAAAAATCTCCATATTTAATGGGTTTATGCATCATCTCACCCTCTTAGTACCTTAGTTTCTTATTCTTTGTTGAATTTTGTTTATTTTTCCATCTTTTTCTTTTTCCTGTGTTCCGTTCTACCCCTCCCCATGCAGACAAACCAGGTTAGAAGGTAATTTGGAAATATTTATACATCATATTTCATTTTAAATTGAATCAATATGTGGCCCTCAGAGAGATATACTTAGAGATTAAGTAGCCCCTGTTTGTCTTTGAGCTTGACACTCCTACTCTTGGTGACCAGTAATCCTAACCTTCCTGCCAGGAGTTGGAACTAAGGAGAGCAGATTTTGGTCCAAGGGCCAGGTATCCTCTCTCTTTAAGAGGGAGGGGGAAAAGAACTTAACAGGAAGGAATAGTTTTTATAAAGGTCCCAAGTATAGAGAACAGTAGAGGGAGAGAGATCTGCCCTGATGGAAGGACTGAGGGGAAATCAAACAGCAATCACTGTAGAAGGGCCATGTATAACTTCTGACAACTCTGGACTTTATATGAGCCTGTTGAGTCCTAATTGATCAAAAACACTCTGGGTTTTCAGTTTAAAAAAGAAATGCTCCCTTTACAAAAATCATTTTAATTCCACACCTATAAGGACTTGAACTTTTGATAATAGTTGAAAGATTTGAAGTGATGTAAAGGGGGGGAAACCACCTGGGAAAAGAAAATTATTTCCAATAGCTGAATATATTTACCTTGTTACTGATAATTATTTGGCCCTAAACACTTGCTGGGCCAAGTCATTTAACTTCTGCCTCATTTTTCTTAACTGTAAAATGATGATAATGATAGAACCTGTCAGGATTCAATGAGATAATATTTATAACATAGATACCCTAATATAAATATGTATATTTATAAAAAAAATTGCTTGGCCTACAGTAGACACTTAGTAAATACTTGTTCCCTTTGCTCTAAATTTTTGGAAGAGAGCTCCCCAAATTTCCTTGCCAATCTGAGACTTAGAATAGAAGCAGGAGCAATGTTTAGATCCAGTTAGTGCTTAGATTAGTGAGAGATTAATAGAAACCTTTTTGAAATTTTGACTTGACCATGTTCATGATTTTATGATTTTCTCCTGAGAGTTCTAGATTATTTACATTTTTTCCCTATTTGAAATAAATTCAAAAATTTTTATTTTTTCTTAATATAGATTTCTTCAGCTCCTTGAGACAAGTGGAGATACCCAGGGGTGGTAAAACCAGAGTTATTCTCTGATGATATTGGTTGATTCCAGGAGGATGACCAGCACTTTACTGTAACACTTAGGAGTACACATGATACTGAATCATATTACTTAAATTGACATTCCATACAAGGTAACTAACTGTCTCTTTCCTTTCTCAAAAGATGATGCACTTCTATTTTAAAATGTAATTTTTAGCTTTTTTGATCAACAAAGATACTGTAATTTGTGTTTTTTGTTCTGTACTACTAAATGTTACTATTTTATTCTTTTAGGTTAGGATGGCTTTGAATAAATCAATGCATGCAAGGAACAGGTATAAGGATAAGCCTCCTGATTTTGCCTATCTGGCTTCCAAGTACCCAGATTTTAAGCAGCATGTCCAGATAAATCTGACTGGAAGAGTGAGGTAGGTCAATAGGCCAAGGAATATTTGCTTCATATGGGATCTTTATGGTACTTAATTCCAGTATGATATACATTATGGAGATGAGGAGACATGGGTATGTACCAAGGCAATTTTCAGGTAGGCTGAAACTGGAGATCTGTGTTTTTAGAACAACCTGTATTATGGTGGTAGACAATGTTCAAGAGGATCCTACTCCTCTCTCTTTATCTATAAGCTAAATAGGAACATCAGAAACTGCTGCTTTTGTCCCTGGTAGTTGATTAGTGATTAGAAATCAGAAGCTTTCACACTTGTAGATTGGAATTATTCCTGCTGCTGTTGCTTTATTGTTGTTTTGGGGGTTGGAGGTAGGGGGAATCTGTAGAAGATTCAGCTTCTCTGCTTGTTCCTTATAGTTGTAGCTTTTCTTTCCTCTGCCTCCATTTTGTGGGAATCTGGGTTTTGAATGGCACCACCAATGTGATGACTATTGTTCCTTTTCTCCAAGGAACAGGGAAAGGAAAAAAATAGGGCTGGATCAGGATTTCCTAAAGATCTTTTTAAAGTTGTGAAATTTAGGAATAGGGACAGGACACTGCCTCCATCTTACTTGTCCATTCATGGAAGATTCTGCATGTCAGCAGTCTTTGTAAAGAGGTAGATGGATCTTTGGATGAATACCATGAACAAAATTGTAAGAATTTCTCGGCCACCCTGAGAGAATGTACAGCTCAGTGAATAGTGTTTTACTTTGTGGTCAGGAGAGAAGTGGGTCAGAATCTTGCCTTGAATACCATGTGACTGGGCAGATCATAAAAATCCTCTGGATTTCAGGCTCCCCCACTGGTAAAAATGAGGGAACTGTCTTTATTGTCAAAAGCATATTAGACATTGAAATGTGTTTTATAAATTATTAAATCATAAGTGTCAGAATTTATTTCCTTTGACTTTCTCATCTTTTGCATGGTTTCTTTTCTAGGGATTGAGAGAGGGAAAATTGGGGGAAATCCCATTTCTATCTTAGCTTTTTCTTTACCAATCTTTTCCTTAAATTCACCTTGGTTCAAGCCCATCAACAAATTATGTATCAACAACACTCGAGAGATTGTTTCATTTGGCTCAGCTCCAATGTTTATTAAGAACTTAGAATATAGTATTCTTTGTTTTCCTTAGTACCTATCAGTGCCACTTTAGAAATATTTATTGATTTATCTCAGAGGCATTCAAGTCTTTTAAGCACTATTCTGATCCTGCCTTCACGAGGTTAAGATATTATTTCCATTTTCCAGATCATGACTATGGCTCTGAAGAGAAGAGGGGTGATGGGAATGACTAAGGCATGAGAAGGAGGGATTCTGGACTACATGGTGCTATGAGACATAACTGCCGGGTTTCCAAAGAGCCTGCAACTGGACAACTAATGATTGTTTAGGTCCAAGCTAAGCATCCTTGGCAGGTTAGGAAGAAAATACAACTCTTCTGTTCTTATTTAGAGGAGAATGAATGTATATGAGAAAGCAAGTTGGGGAACTGAGGTCAGAGCAAGTAATTGCCCATAGATGTGACTGAGGTTGTAGGGAAAGTCCTCCAAAGTCAGCTCCCTGGCTTGTGCTGAAAATACTATTACTAAAATGATTGATGTAGCTGTCTATCGGCTGTTGCAAAAAAATCCCTTAGTATAAAGTTGGCTGAACATCAGCTTTGTAGGTTTTTTGTTTGTTTGCCCAGATTTATACTTTCTCTCATAAAATGACAATAATTTGCATTTATGTGTTAACTTTCAAGTTTACAAAGCATTTACCATCACAAGTCCTTTGAAGCCTTTCTTTCCTGATAGTATCTTCCTCATCTCACCAAATTAGAAACTGAGACCTAGAGAATTGGCCATCTATTGAATTTGTGTTAAAGCTGCAATTAGAACTTGGCACTAACAATGCACCCATTCCTCCAGTGGCAATTCATTACCTACCTTATCTGAAAATAGTGCTCCTGATCCACCTATGGTGGAAATGTGCCCATCATCCCCGAGATTGACATTCTTGTCTGGTTATTCTTGAACTTCGATAGGTATGTGTTTATTTCTTCGCCAGTATGTTGATATTCTATCTATAGACTGGAAATCAGGTACATAATTGGTCCATGCCAGTACTGGAGTAGGTGCCCAGAATACAAAGGCAAAAATGAAACCATCCCCACATCCCCACCTTCATCAGCAACATTAATGCTGTACAAATAGACCACATCTTTCTGTCTGGATCATTCATCATAAAACCCTCAGTTGTTCCTGGCTAGCCCACAGACTCGGTTGTGATTCCTTTTCCTCTTCCCTTCCACATAGAATCTGGTACCAGGGCTTTCATAGTCTCTTTTTCTGTTCTGTTACTACATCAGAGTTCAGGACTGGGCCCCTTTATGCCCAGGTTTGTGAATCATCTCTTAACTTTTCTTTTAGATTCTCCTGCCATCTGTCCATTACGACAGGATTAATATTCCTAAAGCTTAGTTTTCTTCCTGTCACATCCAGGCTCAAAAAATTTTAATTGATTCCTGAATGCTTACTCAATGAAATTCAGTTTGGCATTCAAGAATTCCCATGTCCTGCTCTTCCTTTCTAGTCTTATCTCTACTTGGTGTTGCCCTTCTCTAAGATTTTTTTTATTTCTTGTTCTGTGAATACACTCAGTGCTTTTCCACCTCTCATTCCTATTAACCTTTAAATTCTCCATCACTATCTCTGCCTTTTGAAAGCCTTTCTTTCCTAAAAGATCCATCTAAACTGTTAGATTTTTGATGAAACCTTTCTTCTTTTTTTTTTAAGTTTTTGCAAGGCAATAGGGTTAAGTGACTTGCCCAAGGTCACACAGCTAAGTAATTATTAAGTGTCTGAGACCGGATTTGAATTTAGGTCCTCTTGACTCCAGGGCTGTTGCTCTATCCACGGTGCCACCTAGCTGTCCCTGAAGCCTTTCTTGATTTCTCTTCTGCCCCTCAAATGGATGGGATTTGCTGCCTCCCCATCCTAGCTCTTTTTCTTCATACCTCCCTTAAGGCATTTACATTTTGCTCTGTTGTATTTATTGAGGTGCTTAGCGGATTTTACAACTAGAGTATAAGCTTCATGAGATCATTGTTCTAAGCCCTGTAATGCTCAGCTCAGGGTTTTGCACGTAGTAGGTGCCCATCACCCCTGAAATTGATGTTCCTGCCTGGTTACTCTTAAACCCCAAGGCGTATGTGTTTGTTTCTTTTCCCTTAGCCAGTGTTAGCTGTCTGTTGACTTGAAAGGTTGACTCAATATGAAGGATAGCCCTTATACCATTTAAATGAAGAGTCAACTGAAACACAAAAACTGTAGTATTGGAGTTTCAGAAGTATCTCTAAAACATCTTGTTTTCTGTTTTTGGGAGATCTTGGTGTTTTGTTTCTTTAAGAAGGCCACAAGCATTCCCCAGTACTATGTTCTGTGATAGATGTCATTGGGATCAGCTCAGAGGGCCTGCATAAATACGGGAGACTCTTCCATCTGGGAAGGGAGGAACCTTTCAGGAACATGTAAGAAGAGGAGCTAGGACACTTGGAGGATCTGAAGAGCAAGGAAAGAATGAGAAACCTGTAGTCCTGGATGGGAAGACGGCTGAAGTGATTGATAAGATCAGATCTGGGCAGTCTTTATGAGGTTGAAAAGATGGGAAATAAGCTAAAAAAACTATCTTGAAACTAAATAGTTGCTTCCTAAATACATCTTACACATTTTGGGTTAAACAGTCCTTCTCAGGAAGCTAAGGTCACAAGTTCAGTCTTTGGACAGGTTAGCACATATTCATACTATGTACATACACACACACACGTCAACGTGTGATTCCTATGGGTTGGATAGTGGAGAAGAGGATATCGGCATGATAAACACTAGAGACCATATTCTGAAAATGACATTGAGTAAGAATGGTATAATTTCAGGTGCTTTATTTGAGGATTTTTGTCAAAAAGAGTTCAGTAATATATTGGATGAAATATAAACAAGGGCAAATTAAAAAAATCCATATTCAGTTATGGGGTTGATAATAAGAAGTGCTAAGATCTTGCAAACCCCAGTTGGCTCTTCCTTCTCTTGTCTCAAGGACTCTATTGACTTATGCCTCCCCTCATCCTGTGTTGACTGATGAAGATGCTGCAGGACTCCCTATGGCACCCCATTCGGGTCTGTGGGGATCTCCTTGGTATCCTGCCATCAGGGCCTCAGACTCCTTCCTCTAGATCTTGACTGGTTCTTGGCTGAGAGTGCATTGCTCAACTTGTCTGCTCCATTTTACATCTCACTCCCTTCATGCTCAGGCACATCCCTTTCATGATGATAGAATTCCTGGATAGTCTTTTTCTTTACACCATTCCTGAGTGCAGACCATGTCAAGTAATTGGTTGCAGACTAATATACCTAAAATATTTAGCATATCTACCAGTCTTTCTATTGCCATTTAAGCTCCCTTTAAGTTTAATTATTTGCAGATTGTAATTTCTCTTTATTTGTAGCTTTCTAACACCATTAGAATAGTATTTATGTTAAAAGGTGGGTTTTTGTGATGAGGAGCAGTTTGGGATTATTCATTGTTGCCAAGTTTTCCAAATGCAGTCTTTGCCATGGCAGAGGTTTTCATTATTCACAGTGGTCCTCCTCAGGTAGACTTGTCTCTGGACCTCAGGCAAGCTGTGTGTGTGTCCAGAAAGGGGAGAAAGGACTCGGGAGGGAAAAGGGCAGCTCTGAGTGAAGTCAGACAGTTTAGATACTAGACTCATCCAGAGAACCTTGGGTTAGGGGGCCCTAGTTTGACCATACCTCCTAGTACAAAGCTTTAGCAGGATATTGGACTTTGCAAATTTATGTGCACCCAGGATTGAGGACAGAGCCCATCTCTTCTGATCTTTTACTTCCAAGTGGTGGCCTCTCATGGTACCCCCTCCTTAAATGCTTCAGAATCAACAATTAAAGGAAAAAAATTATAGATAGTTGTGATTTCACAGGGAAGACAGGACAGTAGAATCCATAATGTTCAATTCTTTCCACAGGTTAAAACAGGTAAGGGGGGGGGTTGTGGGTAAGTTAAGGGCTGCTTTAGCCCCCAAGAGTCCCCCTTCATAGCCTGGAAAATTGTTCCTCTTGTCAAACCCAAACCTTCCTAGTGCCTCTAACTGATCCACTCTCCTGTCCTTTTGGGAGAGGCAGACTGGTTGCGTCATTGCTTCTGCTTCCTATTTTGGATACTTGTCATTCTCTGCAGTGCTGTAGTGTTCTCTTCAGAGTTATCAAGACTGATGGGGCAGGGCCTTGGCAATGGAAAAATAGCCCTTGCCCTCCAGGGACTTGCATTCTTTCAGCCCAGTGTGTCAGATTATTTCCCTTGATTGAACTGTTTCATACATATTAAAATAAACGTCAGACATATCAGAATAAATATCAGAGGAGGATGGTGGGCTGGGATAATGTAGAACAGACAGCTCTTCTTGTTCCCATAAGGGAATAAACTGCTATGAGCTGGAGGGTAAGTGGGAGAGTGAGTGAGTGAGTGAGTGAGTGTGTGTGCTGCCTGTATGTACACACATGTAATGGAGTGCTTGTGTACATGCCTGCTTAAGATGGGGGCATTACTTAATTGATTTCCAGGACCCGTGGACCCAGCCTCAGAAGATTTTTTTATTTAATATTTATTCTCATTTTGTACAAATAATTTTTTTTATACATTAGTAAAATATTCTTGTTTAAGAGTAAACAAAATATCCCCTCCCCCAAAAAAAATTATAGACTTGCTTGAGCGATAAAGTAAAGGGGAGAGAAAAAAATAAAATTAAAAAAATAATAGTGATAATTGTAGGTATGGCCAGGTGGTACAGTGAATGGAGCACCAGCCCTGGAGCCATGAGCACCTGAACCCATGATCCGGCACTGTACACCCAACAATCACCCAGCCGTGTGACATGCAAGCCACCCCAACCCCACTGCCCTGCAAAAACCAAAAAAAGAAAGAAAAAAAGACCCAAAATAAAATAAAATAGTAATAATAGTAGGGGCAGCCGGGTGGTGGACAGAGCACTGGCCCTTGAGCCAGTAGCACCCCTGTCCAAATCCGGCCTCAGACACCCAATGATCGCCCTGCTATGTGGCCCCAGGCAGGCTGCCCAGACCTATTTGCCCTACACCCTCCCCCCCAAAAAAAATAATAATAATAAAAAATGTGCTTCAGTCTGTGTTCCAACACCACCAACTCTGTCAAGAGTGGATCACGTTCTTTATGATAAGTCCATCACAAAAGTTACTTCGATATTTTTCCACTGTTGCCATTGCTGATCACAACTCCCTCCTTTCTTATTTCTCCACTACCATGTACTATATTTTCTCTTTCCTTTCACTCTGACTCTGCTGTAGGGTAGCTGAGTGGCCTAGCAGACAGATCCCTGGTTCTGGGGCCAAGAGGCCCTGAGGCCACATAGCACCCCTTAGGCCCAGCATCCACCTGGCCCTGTGGTCCCGGACAGGCCATCCAATTTCAGTCCCTCGCAAAAAGTAAAAAAGAAAATGTATTATATCTGACCACTTTCCCCCCATGGTCCATCCTCTCCTCCTTCATTCACATCCCCACCCCTTCCCCCATCCCCCCTCTTTTTTTTTTAGGTTTTTGCAAGGCAATGGGGTTAAGTGACTTGCCCAAGGCCACACAGCTAGGTAATTATTAAGTGCCTGAGACCCCATTTGAACCCAAGTACTCCTGACTCCAGGGCGGGTGCTTTATCTACTGCGCCACCTAGCCGCTCCCCCCCCCCTTACTCCAGATGTCTATATCCCATTGAGTATATATAGTTTCCTCTCCTAGCCACCTTTGATGAGAGTGAAGATTCCCTCATTTCCCCTTTCATATCATTGCAATAGCTCATTGTAATAAAGAAAAATCTTATTATATGAAATATCTTGGCCTATTCCCCCTTTCCTTTTTCTTTCTCCCATTACATTTCCCTTTTTTTATTGATTCCATTTTTACACCATATTTTATTTTCAAAGTCAGCTTTCTCCTGTGCTTCATTTATAAAATTGCCTTCTACCTGCTCTATTAATTAAGCAGGTTCATATGAGTATTATCAGTGTCATTTTTCTATACAGGAATACATGCAGTTCATCATCATTAAGTCCCTCATATTTTCTCCTTCTCCTCCATTCTCTATGCTTCACCTGAGTCCTGTATATGAAGATCAAACCTGTTCATCTCTGGCCATTCCAACAGGAACATTTGAAATTCCCCTGGTTCATTGAAAGTCCATCTTTTTTCCTGGAAGAGGACATTCAGTTTTGCTGGGTAGTTGATTCTTGGTTGCATTCTAAGCTCTTTGCCTTCCGGTATATTATATTCCAAACCCTACGAGCTTTTAATGTAGTCACTGCTAAGTCCTGTGAGATCCTGACTGCAGCTCCATGTTATTTGAACTGTGTCCTTCTGGCTGCTTGTAATATTTTCTCTTTGACTTAGGAGTTCTGGAACTTGGCTGTAATATTCCTGGGGGTTGTTTTTTCTGGATCTCTTTCTCGGGGGATCTGTGGATTCTCTCCATTTCTATTTTGCCCTCTGCTTCTAGGATATCAGGGCAATTTTCCTGTAGTAATTCTTTGAAAATGATGTCAAGGTTCTGATCATGACTTTCAGGTATTGCAATAATTTTTAAATTCTTTCCTAAATCTGTTTTCCATATCAGTTGTTTTTTCAATGAGATATTTTACATTTTTTTCTCATTTTTCATTCTTTTGGTTTTGAAGTAATGAGTCCCAATTTCTTGTAAATTCAGCATTCTCACTGAGTTCTATTCTTTGTCTGAAGGATTTATTTTCCTCAGAGAGCTTTCTTACCTCTTTTTACATCTGGCCAATTTTGCTTTTTAAAGCATTCTTCTCCTCAATAACTTTTTGAACTGTTTTATCCATTTGACTTAAGCTGGTTTTTAGCATGCTATTTTCTTCAGCATTTTTTTGGATTTCCTTGATTAGGCTGCTGACTTCATTTTCATGTTTTTCCTGCATCTCTCTCATTTCTTTTCCCAGTTTTTCTTCTAACTCCCTTATTTGATTTTCAAAGTCTTTTTTGAGCTCTGTCATAGCCTGAGCCCAATTTGTGTTTTTCCTGGAGTCTTTAGATGCAGGAGCTTGTGCTTCCTCATCTTCAGACTGAGTATTTTGATCCTTCTTGGGCTCAGATGCAAAATATTTTTCAATGGTATTCCTCTTTTTGCTCTGCTTGCTCATTTTCCCAGCCTAAGCCTGGTTTTGGGGTGCTTCCTGAGTTTTTGGGACACTCCTACAAGGATCTCAGTGTGTGAGGCTCTGTCCTCCCTCCTGGTCTGTGAATGATTATAAACGCCCCCCCTCTGCCATAGGGCTGAGGTGGCGGGGCTTAGACTGCAATCAGGATCTGAATGTGGTCAGAACCCCAGCATTCTGTTTGGGGGGCAGAGGACAGAGCTCTGCAGTCTATCTTCACTCCCCTCCCCAGGTTCAATGGCTTCATGTGCTTGCACTGGCAGATGTGTCCCCCCTCCTCCCATTCCCCCAAGTTGTGCTGGTGCTCCCCAGGGCGTAGGTCAGGAAACTCCCCCGCTGCTGTGAGCCACGGCTCTCAGCACCCTGGGACTGCCTCGGGGAGGCTGAAGTTCTTTCGCTCTGGAGGGCCGCCCCTCCGACCTGGGGAGCAGAGCCTTTCTGCTCTTTTCCAGGTTACCTTGAGTAGGAGCATTGCCTCACTGGGTCCCTCTGTGGGTTCTGTCTCTTGAAAATTTAGTTAGAGTCCTTAGTTTATAAGTTTTATGAGAGAGCACCTAAGACAGGATCCTGTCTTGTAGCCATCTTGGCTCCGCCCCCCCCAGATTTTTTTTTAAGTGCCTTCCAGGGTTAGTTAATGCAGCCTGATGACTGTGAAAGAACTGAAGCCAATGCCAGAAGCTGGAGGTTGGGGGCGGGGGGGGGGGGGGCAGGCTAACAGAGGTCTTGGCCCAGGACTTGGGACTGTTTTCACCATGTTACTGTGATTGTCACATCTTCCTTGGATGACAGACATGCAGATTACCCAGAGGCACCTCCATTATGGTGATGTATATGTTTACTAAATTAAGGCCTTTAACTTTTTAAATGAAATCTTTTGTTTTTATTGCACCTGACTGTCCTCTCTGTTCCTCCCTTCCTCCACCTATCAAGTCAGCCCTTATGACAAAGAATTAAGAAGGAAAAAGCCAATTAATTAGACCAATAAAAGTATGACTCTCAACATTCCAAGCCTGGGGTCCTTTCACCTTTGTGGAGGAGTGAAATGGGACCTCTTAGACCTCTGCTTTGGGGCAAGTAAAGCAGAAGGTCAGAGATTTTATGGATAGTGCCTTACTTGGTGACAAATAAGCATTAGAGATCTGATTCCCTCTCATTTTAGTTCCTTTGCCTCTTTTATTTAAATATGTGATCAAAAATGTCTTTAAATCAAAAAATGTCCTTTTGTTATCGTTGTCCAAAAGAAAAGTTGAGGGGGAAAAAAAATTTTATTGTAGAGGTGGTGGACTGTGGAGGACAGTATTGTGTTTGGTGGGTGATTTAGTTTTGTCTCCATATAAAGAAAATGTAAATCCTGTTGGACTGCTTGGGGGCTTCAGTCAATTAAAAACTCAATAAAAAGTGGTATTCTACTAGTACTAAGAGGTGGTTGGAATTTGCTCCACAGAAGTATTTTAAATATTACACTAGCATCTTCATTTTCCTGCAGGGGAAAAATGATGCACATTTTGGAACTGAAGCCCAAGGATTGGTGCTTTTTTACTTTTACTCACCCATCTTCAGTTATTGGACTAATTATGAGAGACCAGACTTAGCAGTAAACACCAGCTTCTGCTAAGTGCTTTGTGTTTTCTTGCTAATACATAGTGTGCAGTGTTGCCCAACAATCTAGGGTAAATGCATCTCTATGTACGCTTTCCCTGAATGGTAAGAATGATCTCTATATATAATAAACAGTGGTTTGGAATTGAGACAAAGGAAGCCTTAATCATATTGCTGTTAGTGTTGACCCACATGTCTCAAGAAACAGGGTAATTAATGTTTAAGTGCTGTCAGGGTTATCTTCAGGTGACTGCTGTCACTCCTGGAAGGAAGTACTACTAGTCTTTCAACAGTAGGCGACTGGCTGCTGCTTACCATAGGAGGCCAACTGATCCATACCGGTATTTTCAGATTTGTTTTCTGGCATGGACTGTCTATTTCTGTTCTCAGCTCCCTCCTCTTCAGAGTACAACTATTCTTGTGTGGAAGGCCATTGGAACTGAGCTGGACTAAAGGAAAGACCTTTGAATTTCTGAATGTTCTTTACCTTTACTCTGTGGAGCAGACTGGTGGGAGGTGGGGGATGGGGTGGAGCAGGAGGCAGTGAAGGTCAGCCTCTTGTAAATGTGCCTTAATTAGTGACTTAGAAATAAACTGGTCCAATCTAGTTCATTATTTTTTTTTTTTAGGATTTTCAAGGCAAATGGGGTTAAGTGGCTTGCCCAAGGCCACACAGCTAGGTAATTAAGTGTCTGAGGCCAGATTTGAACTCAGGTACTCCTGACTCCAGGGCCGGTGCTCTATCTACTGCGCCACCTAGCCACTCCAGTTCAATATTTTCTATTGGATTTGTTTCAGCTTTCCTAGAAACTACATTATTAGGAAGACTTCATACTTTGAAGCATCATAGGTCACATTTAATCATTTATGGCCTTGTCGAGTGACTTTTTGGTGATGAATTGGTAGCTGAGTAAGGGGGAAAATTGAGTTCATGGTCTATAGACAGAGCTAGCTTTAATTGAATGAGTAAAATTGAGGGTAATAATTTTTCTCCTTCCTGTCTTTTTTGTTGGTGATAAATTTAAAACCAGTCCAAAAAAACTTAACCTATTCTGGGCTGATTTTTAGTGTGGTCAAGGAAAGTCCATTTGCTGAGGCCTGAGGATTTAGGGTCTTGGATTATCTTAGTTTAAGAAAACAATCATTTGATGCATCATTCTGCATTGTCTCATAAACTACATAATTGTAATATAGCTCACCTAGTTGCTTGATTGAACTGTGTGGGTGTCATGGTATATATAAAAAGATGCCAAGATCTTAAAGTCTAAAATTTTTTCTCAGAGAGATGGTTAAAGGAGCATCAGCTTTCAGCAAGTTCATACTAAGCCATTTTTTTTGTGTCTTACAAAACACAAGTCTTTGTGCCTCTGAAGTGTTCCACTTCAGAAATGTTACCTCCTTGTTAACTTTGAGGTTTTGAGGTGGGGAAAAGGAGTTAGGACATTTTCTGGTTCCTTGGTGTTGTTAAGTCTTTTGTTCTCTACAAGTTCTTTTTGGAAGATAAAGGATTGTTTAAAATTCTAAATCTGACCATCTTAAGTCTTGAACAATAATTGACTATTTAGATTTCCTTTTTATTTGCTTATTGTAGGAGATAATGAAGCAGAGTAATAGATTTGAGTGCCACTATGGGCCAAATGAAGCCCATTTCTTTTACTGCCCTCGTGTAATGGTCTACTTAGTGGGTTAACCCTACAATCCTTTCTTTCCAGAAATATCACATGCTCCTGAAGCCCTTTGATTATAGAGAAAATTTTGTAGACCCATCTTGTTCAGCTGCTCAGCTGATATCACCAAAAAAGTCTCTTTTTAATAAAAAATTAACATTTAATTCAGAAGATTGAACAAAGGTTTGCCTCCTTGTTCTGTTATTTTAGATGTGAAATCTGAATTGAGATGATTACAGTTTAATTGGGATTCTAATTGGGATCCTAAAGACTTCCTCCTTCTCCCCATGGCAAAATCATTGAATATCTGGATCATCTGATTTTTAGGAGAATCTTATACCCTTTTAAGCACATTTGATTACATCTGACTGTGTGCCTTCCCAGGAAAGATTTTAACTTTAAATATTTTTCTTTTTCTTTTTTTTTTTTTTAATATGCCTAGCAAATGAGATACTTTCCCAGGAACAGATTGATGATTTTGGGCAATTTTATAGTAGGTCTCAGTGATATGTGGGGTTTTTGGTTTTGTTTTTTGCCCTTCTCCCTAGTATGCCTATCAACGTACCCTATAGAATAATTTTTTTTCCCATTAAAAAATGTTTTATTGGAGTGGTTAGGTGGCACAATGGATAGAGCACTGACTGAAGAGTCAGGAGGACCTGAGTGTAAATCTGGACTCAGACAGTTAATAATTACCTAGCTGTGTGACCTTGGGCAAGTCACTTAACCCCATTGCCTTGCAAAAAACAAACTTTTGACTTTTTTTTTTAGATTTACATGATAAACTGCTATCTTATTTTCTGATCTTGCTATCTCTTATACTTTATGTTTCTTCCTTAAGGATATGGTTTCTTTTCACACTCAATCTGGATCAATGTACAACATGGAAACAATGTAAAGACTGACAAATTGCTTTCTATGGGGGGTGGGGGGAGGGAAGTGAGATTGGGGGGAAAATTGTAAAACTCAAAATAAATAAAATCTTTAAAGACAAAAAAAAACAAAACAAAATATTTACATGATAGTTATCCCATTTCATCTTTTGTATTCTTGGCTCTGCTTCCTTCTAGCCAGTTGTAGATCTTTCTGTGTACTTTTCTATATTTATCATATTAATTCTTTGTTACATGCCAGTCATATTCCTTCATGTTCATTCACTACAGTTAGTTTGGCCCATCCATAATCTGTGTGTGTGTGTGTGTGTGTGTGTGTGTGTGTCTGCTTTGTTTCAGTTCTTTGTTATCATCAAAAATGCTGCTATAAATGTTTTGGGGTATACTGAGGACTTATCAGTGCCCTCCTTGGAATATAAACCCTAGTAAGGATTCTATGAGCTAAAGCATATGAATATTTTAAGTCCTTTTATTTGCATAATTTTAAATGATTTTACAAAAGGATTTTACTGATTCACTAGTACGACAATGTAATAGTGCCTGTTATGGCATGATTGTTCCAGGGTTGACTCTCATCATCTTTTCCAGTATGCAGAGTATGAGATCTAAAAAAACCTCAGTATTATTTTAATGTGCCTTTCTCTTGTTATTAGTGATTTGGAGCATTCTTTCATATGGTTGTGAATAGTTTGTAATTCTGTTGAGAATTGTTTGTTCACGTCTTTTGATCACTTGTCTGTTCATACCCTTAGTAGTATACCAGTAATTGGTGTCTATCCTGAATGTCCTCAGTCATTCCTTAGGGAAAAAAAGAGCCAGGATCTCTTTGTTGTTTTTTGGGGGGTGGGGTGGGGTGAGTTCAGTAGTTATTTAGGTACTGTCTTGGAAAACTTCCCATTATCACTTTTGAATTACCCCCCCCCATTAGTTGATTAGTTGTTTCAAAATCAGCACTTTTGTTTTTTTCCTTTGTTTTTATTACAATTGATATTTTATTTTTCAAATTACATGTTATGAAAAATTTTCAACATTCATCCACATGTGAATGCTTATTAATAAGTTACATAATTTCCTTCCACCCTCTCTTCCCACCTTCTTTTGGTGAACATTTAACATATATATTTGTGTTTAACATGTTTGCAGATTAGTTATTTTCTATTTGAGGTATTTGGACTAAGGGAAAAGAAAGAAAACCATAAGATAGGAAAGATACATGTAAGAGAAATTTTTAAAAATGTGAATGTAGTGTTCTGTAGGTTTTACTTTGTTTTGTTGTGTTTTTCTACCACTGAATGTGGATTGCATTTTCCTTACCATGTCTCCCAGGGTTGTTTTAGGTTTCTGAACTGCTGAGAGGAGCTGCTTCCATCAAATCAATGTTGATCAATTTGCAGTGTTGTTGTTAATGTTTATAATGTTCTCTTGGTTCTGCTTCACTTGTTAAGCTAAATTGATGGGTAATCCCTTAATTTCCAATTCTTTGGCACTAAAAAAAACTGTTGTGAACATTTTGGAACATGTGGAACTTTTCCGATTTTTTATGATTTCTCCTGATTATAGGTCTGTGGATATACAGACACGGGTCTATGTGAGGTGGTTCCTCATAGTTGTTTAAATTTGCATTTCTCTAATCATTAATGATTTAGAGCATTTTTTTCATATGATTATATATATTAGCTTTAATTTCTTCATTTGAAAACTGGCTGTTCTTATCCTTTGACCAATTATCAATGATCATTTATGGATTTGACCTTATTTTGGTGTAGGGCATGAGATATATATCTATGCCTATTCTGCTGTACTAAAATCAACACTTTGGATAATGTCATTCACTTTAATGACTCCTAAGAAGGGAATTCAAATTTTTTTTTTTAGGTTTTTTGCAAGACAAATGGGGTTAAGTGGCTTGCCCAAGGCCACTCAGCTAGGTAATTATTAAGTGTCTGAGACCGAATTTGAACCCAGGTACTCCTGACTCCAAGGTCAGTGCTTTATCCACTATGCCACCTAGCTGCCCCTCAAATTTTATTTTCACATTGTATATGTGTATAAGTGGGCATCATACAGATTCACAGCCTTGTTTACCTTCTTCTCATTTTTTTTTTTTTTTTTTTTTTTTTTAGGTTTTTGCAAGGCAAACGGGGTTAAGTGGCTTGCCCAAGGCCACACAGCTAGGTAATTATTAAGTGTCTGAGACTGGATTTGAACCCAGGTACTCCTGACTCCAGGGCTGGTGCTTTATCCACTGCGCCACCTAGTCGCCCCACCTTCTTCTCATTTCAAGCATATTAATATAACCATCATTCAAAATACTTTAAAATTTCCCACTATATGGAAAGTAAACACTGGTAGAAATACAAAGACCTAATGTGCCAGCTTTTGTAGAACTTAAAGGGAGTTGAGATGCCAATACAATCACAATACACAGTATTATATATTAAGTCAAAGTGTTTTGTGGTCAGTCTTACTTTAACTGGAGGAGGGACTGAGGAAAAGCTAGATGGAGAAAGTCCAGTTTGTGTTGGGCTTTAAGGGAATATCTCATTATTTTCTTTTTTTTTCCCTTTTAGTCCTAATTTCTCTTGCACAGAATGACTAATATGTAAATATGTTGAACACAAGGGTACTTGTGAAACTTTTACCAGACTGTTTACTGCTGGGGGAGAAGAAAGGTACAAGAGTGTGGTAGAAAAATATGTAAAAATCTGCAAATGGATGAATGTTGAAAAACAACCATAGCATATAATTAGAAACTAAAATATCAATTTACATAAAAAGATAGGGAAAGCATTTTATGCATTTGCATTAAATAAGACAGAGATGGGAGATAATAGGACTTGGTTGATTATATTAAAAGCTGTTTATTACTTTTAACTTGGGTGTTGCCAATTCAGCACTCATTTTTTTAAGTGTCATCTGGTTTACAAAAATATGAACAAATAGATTCTACCTTCAAGGAACTTGGATTCTTTTTTGTCGTATTTTATACTATTCTTTAAAAATTCATCTTTGACTCTGACATTTTAGTAAATGACCACTTGTTATTCAGTTGTTCAGCCATTCCTACTCTACTTAACCCCATGGACTTCTGCCCTCAATCCTGGAAGGGTTTGCCATTTCCTTGTCCAGTGTGCCCCCTGTTTATGAGGAACTGAAACAAATAGGGGTTAAGGGACTTGCTCGGGGTCACACTGCTAGAAAAGAAATGAGGCTAGATTTGAACTCAGATCTTCCAACTCCAAACTGGGTGCTTTAATCTATTCCACCTACCTGCCCCTATTTATGGATAGTAAGATTGCTTTTTATAAGATGCTATCAGATATCAGGAAAGTGAAGGATAAGACATTAATGAAATTGATTGAAATTTTGTTTTATTATTTTCCATTTTTATTTATTTTCTACCTGACTTTTTCAGAAACCTGTTTCTTGGTCACTGTTCTTATTTTTTCCTATTTGTACAGGTTTATGAAATTAATATACATGTCTATATGCATATTTTATGTGAAACTTAATATAAAATTAAAGAATTCTACAATATTAGAGAAACTTTATTGAAATTCTGGTTTACTGCCCTAATTTCAAACTCTGCAGTTCTTTCTCAGGATACAGATGGTATTCTCCATTGCAGACAGCCCCAGACTATCCCTGGTTGTGGCACTGATGGAATAAACAAGTCCATCAAGGTTGATCATCTCCCCCATGTTGCTGTTAGGATGGCTCAGTGTTTTTTTGGTTCTGCTCATCTCACTCAGCATCAGTTCATGCAAATCCCTCCAGGCTTCCCTGAATTCCCATCCCTCCTGGTTTCTAATAGAACAATAGTGTTCCATGGTACACATAGGCCACAGTTTGCTAAGCCATTCCCCAATTGAAGGACATTCACTTGATTTCCAATTCTTTGCCACCACAAACAGGGCTGCTATGAATATTTTTGTACAAGTGATCTTTTTACCCTTTTTCATCATCTCTTCAGGGTGTAGACCCTGTAGTGGTATTGCTGGATCAAAGGGTATGCACATTTCACAGCTCCACCAACAATGTAATAATGTTCCAGATTTCCCAGAACCTTTCCAACAATGATCATTATCCTTTCTGGTCATATTGGCCAGTCTGAGAGGTATGAGGTAGTACCTCAGAGAAGCTTTAATTTGCATTTCTCTAATAAGTAATGATTTAGAGCAATTTTTCAGATGGCTGTGGATGACTTTGATCTCATCTGTAAGTTGCCTTTGCATATCCTTTGACCTTTTGTCAGTTGGGGAATGGCTTTTTTTTTTTAATTGACTCAGTTCTCTGTATATTTTAGAAATGAGTCCTTTGTCAGAAACATTAGTTGTAAAGATTGTTTCTAATTCACTACATTTCTTTTGATCTTGGTTACAGTGGTTTTGTCTTTGCAAAAACCTTTTAATTTAATGTAATTGAAATCATCTAGTTTGTTTTTAGTGATGTTCTCCATCTCTCCTTGGTCATAAACTGCTTCCCATTCCATCCATCTGACAGGTAAACTAGTCCTTGATCTTCTAGTTTGCTTATAGTATTGTTTTTTATGTCTAAATCCCGTATCCATTTGGATCTTATCTTGGTAAAGGGTGTTAGGTGTTGGTCTGATCTAAGTTCCTTCCATACTAACTTCCAGTTTTTCCAGCAGTTTTTATTGAAGAGAGAGTTTTTATCCCAATAGCTGGACTCTTCTGGTTTATCAAACAGCAGATGACTAATCATTTCCTGCTATTGCATCTAGTCTATTCTACTGGTCCACCACTCTATTTCTTAGCCAATACCAGACAGTTTTGATGACTGATGCTTTATAATATAATTTTAGATCAGGTAGGGCTAAGCCACTTTCTTTTGTACTTTTTTTCATTAAATCCCTGGAAATTCTTGAATTACAAAAAATTTTTTAAAAAAAGACACTTGCTTCAGATAAAGTTTATTTGGTTAATAGAAACTAGATAATTCAGTGAATAGAATGCTGGGTCTAGAGTCAGAAAAACATGACTTCAAATATGGTTTCAAAAACTTCTAGTTGTGTGAACTTGAGTAAGTTGCTCTAACCTCAGTTTCCTCACCTGTAAAACTGTGTTAGTAAAAGCACCTCCTTTGTGAGGATCAAGATATTTCTAATAGTTTGTGGGAAATAACAGGCACTTTAAAAACTTCCCTCCTTTACTTCTTCCCTCCCTCCCTCCCTCTCTTCCAGGGTTAGAGTCTAGGTCTCTGGATTCCAGACCAAGGCTTTCCTACTATAGGGGCTTGATTGGGAAGGAGGAGCCTGCATTGGAGGCAGAGAGCCTTATTAACCTTGAGGGGTGTGTTTTCTGCTCTCCACCAGTGCTTCCCTGTAGGGGATTGAGGAGGGAATAACTGAGTTTAAGCAATATGGCTGCTCATGTATTAAGGCCAAAATTCCTCTTGGAAACCAGCTTCAAAAGCTCTTCCTTTTCCTTTGTTGATAATTTTTGGGAAAATTATAGTGAAGCATAAAAAGTCAGATAGAAATTCATTTTTAATTTCCTCCCATAATTTTAGATTTATAAATAGTTCACAAATTACTTAATACATTAAATTCTAGTTTATATTTTAAAATTTTTAAAAATTTAAAAATTTTCTTCTATAGTAGATACTTTCTAATGATTTTGATGGTTAGTTCTGCTCTTGTTGGAGAAATAAAACTTTTCCCTTTGTTAAAAGAACATATTTTAGACTTGTATCACCTGTAACTTTCAAGAAAAACTTAGCAGTTCATGACAGTGCCATATAGAAAGGAAAATAAAAGTCGTTCCTAATTTCATTTTGGGAGAGTAGCAAATTGGTGATTTCTGATTAAGTATCTTTTAAATTTGTCAGGGTGCTAAATTCTTTGATAGTAAGTAGTATGTGATGAACCTGACTGAATTCCATTTTCCTACATCTCTTCCCTCCAGTCTTAACTTCAAGGACCCTGAAGCTGTACGAGCTTTGACTTGCACTCTCTTAAAGGAGGACTTTGGGCTTTCCATTGATATCCCATTGGAAAGACTCATTCCTACTGTTCCACTACGACTCAACTATATCCACTGGGTAGAAGATCTGATTGGCCCTTGGGACCCGGCCAGGAGTGCCCTCCGAAGGGGGATTGATATCGGTATCTCCTTTTTTGTTGTTGTTTGTTTTTTTTGTTTGTTTCTTGCTTGTCTGATAATTGTTAAAGAAATTGACCATTGAGATCTCTTCTTTTGGTGATACTCAAACTTTGCTTGCCATTGACTTCACTTGGGAAGCAACATGAGATTCTTGAACAAAAGCCTTGACAATGAGGATGAGAAATACAGTTTTCTCAAGTTTTTCATTTTCCTTACTGGTTTGAATATTTGTCTTTTTACTATGTTCTTGGGATTTATTGAATTTTTACTGAATTTTACTGAATTACTGTTAAGATTTACTGAAAGAAGTCCAGTTGGAATTTTACCTAGATATCCATTTACTGAAATGTCTCCTGTGCCTATAAAGTAATGTTTCAGAACTCTTTGTGTGTGTATAAAATGTTTTAACTAAAGTAGAACTAGTGGAATTACAGTATATAAAATGAACTTTGCTTAATTACTTTATAAACATTTATGTTTCAAAAGACCTCCAGGATTAACAGAGGGAGCTAGAGATAAGGTAGATGTTTTTCTATTTGTCTTATCCAGCCCATTGCACTAATTTAGCTTTTTCTCCTTTAGCTTGTTCTGGTCCTTTGTAGGAAAGCTTCATTGAAGGATTTTAAAATTCTGTTTTCAAATATAAAATTGCTATTGGAAATCAGTCTCTGAAAAGCAAGTGGTCTTTATCTTTTTAACTTTGAAATAGGGTTATATTAAACCACATGGATATGCCACATTCATAATTGGCAATTGACTTCCTAAATTTGTAGTAAACTTGAAGATCTTGGCCTCTGGTTTAATTTTAATTATACCTCATACCCTCTAAGGACATCATGAAGAAATGCCTGCAGGATGTGTTTTTCAGTTCTTTCTATAAATTGTGTTGTAGGGGATAAAAGGGAAAGGGGCCACTTTGCTGGAATCTGATTTGGTCTAATTAGGTTCCTTTATTTCTGAGGGGAAATTATTCAGAAAGGAAATGTAGACTTTTGAAGCATTTGTTACATGTGGACCCGTCTGCATAAAGCAGAGATTACTCTTATTCTGTAGATAGAAGCTTGCTCATTTGCATAATTCAATTTTGTAGGAAGAATTAGTATATAAAGCTCTTAATGTTAAGATTCAAGATATTTAATATTATGTTTGTATTTACTATTGCAAAAACTTTTGGTTTTTTAATGACTGGAAGAAATTACTAAAAAGATAGACACTGAAGGCTATTTTTGTAATTTATTCCTTTGTTTTTTTTTCTTTGTGAGAAATGAAGTACAAAGGGACCCTTATACTAACCTTTATGCCTTGTTGCTCCTTTGAAAGGATTTGGACTTAGTGACTGCTGGTCATCTAGACTTTTGATATATTTGACCTGGATTGATTTTTCTGAACCAAAGAGCTTATCTTATTCAATTCTAAATGATTTTAGATTTTTTGGAGTTGTGTAACCACAAGTTCTTTTTTTTATTTTTAACAGATGATTTAGTTTCCTTCCAATATCTACTAACTAGACTGGGGAATTAGGTGTTCTATTTCACAAAATGAATATATGCCTTGGAAGATACTGGTTTTATTTGGGGAGTGAAATTTATGTCCATCTGGTTTGTGGTATTTCACTATTGTGGTATTTTCGCAAATACTATTGATTTCCTATATGAAAACCAGGCAATGTGTGAAAGTATAGCCCTTTTGTAAATCAACTTCATTTTTCGAGTTTTGAACTTTTTTTTATCAGTTACCAGGTTATTTATGAGCCCTGACTTTAGAGAGTTTTATAGGCTAGAAGCCTGGTCTATAGTTATCTGGACTAGCATACAGTATTGTTAAAGAAACAACATTGATGTCTATGGCAATTAAAGAATCACACAAGGGCTATTTTAGTAAGTGTTAGCTTTTAAATGTACTTTAAAAGCTGGAAGAAGGAAAAATTATTTTCTCCCAACAATTTTCTGTGTGGGGGGGCGGCTGCATGTTTTGTTGAATTTTTATTTTTTTAGGTACGGGAGCATCTTGCATCTATCCTTTACTTGGAGCAACTCTCAATGGCTGGTATTTCCTTGCAACAGAAGTGGATGATATGTGCTTTAATTATGCTAAGAAAAATGTGGAACAGAATAATTTATCTGATCTCATAAAAGGTATACTCTGCAAAACAAATATCCTTTTTTTTAAATCATCATTTAGTGCACCTGATGTGTGTACATTTTATACTTTTGTTCAGAGGTTGATGGAAATGTTTGGGTTTTGCCAAGGTGCAGGCTTGAGTGACTCCTATTCCCAGATTGTAGCCATCCTGCTTCACCCAGCCCAAGCCCTATGGCTGTTGGAACTGGCCTCTTTTTGAGCTTCAGTGACCATTGATTGAGCAACTTCAGAGTGCATGGCCCTGTGCTAGATTGAAGCAGAAACCCCTAGAGATGTCTCAGGTGTCTTTTTCCTCCTCTGACTGCTGTATGTGTTAAAGGCTGTTAATATTCTTTTCCTTTTGTTCCAGGGACCTAAAGTCTCTTTTGTATAAACTGAGGGTACTTTTTTGGTAGTGTTAAACATATGATAAGCGGAGACATTAAGCATGTTAATGAATCAATAGTGAGTTAATTGTTGCTCCATATCTTAAACATCCTGCTTTTTCTGCCAGTGGTTAAAGTACCACAGAAGACACTCCTAATGGATGCTCTTAAAGAGGAATCTGAGATCATTTATGATTTTTGCATGTGCAACCCTCCCTTTTTTGCCAACCAGTTGGAAGCCAAGGTAGAGTATCTGCTGCTCTAGAGAAACTGAATGTTTGTCTGGATTTGCCATATTTGACCGGGTGGGTTAGCTGTGAGAACAGTGTTTGCTGAGGAGGTGGGTGCATAGGGTGCTGCCTTTCACTGTGATGCATTGTACAGCTTTTCCAAGGTTCACTGATGGGGAGACTAAATGACTTGTGCCTACTGATAGAGTAACTATGATGTTGGAAATAGAGCAGACTGCTGCCTACTGATAGAGTAACTATGATGTTGGAAATAGAGCAGACTGCCGGGGGCTGGGCTGGGGGAAGGGACCCTAAAACTTCTCTGGGTTTGTCGGTTTTTTCCTACTCTTTTTATTGCAGATCCAAAAGATTGCCACAGAAGGACTTTTAAACAGCTCAGTATAAATGAAAGGGTGCAAAAGTAACATTTAACCGGCTGTTGTGTGTGTATAGTGGGGCAGTTTCTAATTTAGTCTTTTTTTCCCCTCTAAAGCAATTTTACAAAGCTGATTAGTTTTAAAGGATGAGTAGTAAGAAGGGATACCAAAAAAACCAAATTAAAAAAAGTCATTAATTCAGTTTTACTTATCAGTTTCTTCTAGATATTTGTAAGGTGCTTTGCAGAGTATCTGACTACAGTAGACACTATTTAAATGCTAGCTGCTGTTATTATTTTTATTCTGAAATAACTATAGTAAGCCTGATGTGATGGAAAGAGGTAAAGATAGTCCTTAAATTATTTTAAGATGATATAGAGGGGCGGCTAGATAGCTCAGTGGAAAGAGCACAGGTCCTGGAGTCAGGAGTGCCGGCCTCAGACACTTAATAATTACCTAGCTGTGTGGCTTTGGGCAAGCCACTTAACCCCATTGCCTTGCAAAAAAAAAAAACCCTAAACAAAAGATATGGAAATATGATTGATTTTGTGTGTGTGTGTGTGTGTGTGTGTGTGTGTGTGTGTGTGTGTGAGAGAGAGAGAGAGAGAGAGAGAGAGAGAGAGAGAGAGAGAGAGAGAGAGAGACATGGAACTCAAAATCTTACCCCAAAAATGAATTAAAATGAAAAAGTCTCCATATGATGGGGAGAGAATGAAATAAAGATTTTAAAAATCAAATTATTTTTGAGAGCAAATTCTACTTTAAATGGCTAAGTTAGAAACAAAGAATATTGTATTTTCTAGTCATTATCAAGTAATGTGTTGAGACTTAGATAAGGTGATATTCTGGTGTAATTTGCTGTATGTACTTAGAAAAGCAAAATTGGAATCGGTCATTCAGGCCAGTTTATCATAGTTTAATATGAATTAATGAGATTTTATTTTTAAAAATCCAAATGAATATTAGAGTGGTTATTTTTAAAAAGATTCACTGAAATGTTTCATGAAATAGTTGATTTTTAACCCATTTAAAGTATGCTTTTTTTTTAAAACCAAAAATTGACTTAAATATGCTTTGTCTGGAAGAAAATGATTTCTCTTTTCAGGAAAATATGTTGAGGGTAGCAATATATTTTTCAAAGCATTGAAGTATAATGAAGTGTTATGTTCTTGAAATATTAGTTGTGAATCTGCTGAGAGCTATTAGGCTGGGTTAGTTCTAGATTGTTAGTTTAGTAGATTGTACCTCTCCTAACCTTTGTTCTTAAATAAATCCTTGTCAAATTAATAAGAGGACTCCTAGCGTCATTAAATTTTTATAATACAACCAAAAAGTGTGGTTTGCCTAGTAAGTGATAATGTGACTGTATTTACTTCATTCCTCCCTAAGTTAAGGCCTAGTAAGGTCATGAGTAAAAAAGTAAAGCTTAATGGTTTGTGTTAAAAATAGATGAGTTAATTCAGATGCATCTAACTTAGTCTTATCTTTGTATCCTTATAACCCTGTCACAGGGCCTTGAATAAAGTGAAGTGAATGAAAGAATGAATGAGATCACTAACCGTTTTATCCGATTGCTATAGAGACCTTTTTTCCGACCTTGAATCCATCTATATGGGAACCTCCCAGTGTAGAAACTCCTTCTACCAATGTCAATTGACAAGTCATCTATAAATGTTTCAGAGAGCATACCAAAGAAGTTCAAGTGACTTGCCAATCAGAAATTAAACCCAGAGTTTTGATTTCTAGACAGTTCCTTTAATTTCCCTAAAACATATTGAGATCCTTCTGGTTCATCATTTTTCTACTTTACCATGCTTCCTCCCACCAATGTGTTAAAAAAAAAAAAAGTATGTCAAGGATTTAAAGCCAAGGAACCTGAACTTAAGACTCACTCTGTTACATAGAACCTGTTTAACATGTGCCCATCATTACTTCCTGTTCTTTAGAGTTGGTTTCCCTATCTCTAAAGTAAAGGGGTTGACTTTGATGGCCCTTAGAGCTTTGAATCTAGTTAGACAAAGGTGAATCAGTTTAGTGTAAGACTTTAGAAAGTTGCTCGTGGAGGGGGGCTATGGAGCAAGGATGAATACAGTGTCTGCTTTAGGAGTCTGAAATGGCTTTGTTTTTCTTGCTAGGGAGTCAACTCTCGAAATCCTCGAAGGCCACCCCCAAGTTCTGTAAACACTGGGGGAATCACAGAGATCATGGCAGAAGGAGGTGAATTAGAGTTTGTCAAGAGAATCATCCACGACAGTCTGCAGCTGAAGAAGAGGCTGAGGTAAGGATTTGGGGGGACCTGGGCCAGCTTTCTTGTCTGAGGTCTGATGAGCCTCCTGCTGCTGAGGGACCACTGATGCTGCCCAGCCCCCCAGGATTGCACCAGGCTGATGGAAGTGCAGCTCTGATTAGTGAACAGACGGTGCCCAGGCCTTGAAGCAATTTGTTCTTGGAATCAAACTCACAAACAGTGACAGATGTGAGGACACTGAGCTGTCAGGAACTTAATGAAGGGAGTCTGAGATCTCTCGCCAGCTCCATGGACTGATTGAGGGAGGTCCCTCTTCTAAGCTAATTATTGCAGATGGCACACCTGTCATTAAACAGTGAGAAGTTCTTCACAAAGAGCCATTTGCCTTGCTTGGACTTTCACCCTGCCAGACAGCACAGGGATCCTAACTCCAGGTGGTGGCTGTGGGACTACTTTTAAAACATTTTTGGAAACATAGCCCATACTACAACCCTACCTACTTGAGCAAGGGAAGGAGGGACATGGCCTCAATTCTTGGGGACAAAGATTAACTAATCATAATTACACGACATTTGATTTTCTTTCTTTTTCTTGATCATTGTGTGTTGATACCTGTAGCTCAGGAATGTCTTTTCTCAGTCTTCCTCTGATTTCTTCATATTCCATTCCATTCATATACTATAATTGGTTGAGCCATTCTTGAATCATTGGGCAGTACTGAATTTCAGGTTTATTTAAAGTTATTTATATCCATCAAGATTAGATTCTGTTCCAGAATTGACACATAATCTCATTAATATTTTTTATTATTATTATTTTTTAGGCTTTTTTTTTTGCAAGGCTTTCCCAACGCCACAAAACTAGGTAATTATTAAGTGTCTGAGGTCGGATTTGAACTCAGGTACTCCTGACTCCAGGGCTGGTGCTCTATCCACTGCGCCATCTAGCCATCCCTCATTAATTTCTTTAACATAAATGTCATTGAAATTCTCATGAAATGCTATGGTAAATCTGTCATACAAAAATGCTTTAAGTGGTAGAAAATTGTTCAGAGGTAGATTGGGGTTGTTGATAACAAGAACTTAAATGATCTTAAAAATAGAAGAAGGTTCCAAAAGGAGGACAGTAAGGGGCTTTGAAACATTGTGAGAACAGGTCAAAAGAGACTGTTTCTATTTTTGCTCTTTCTAGGGACTTCTACAGATGCTAGAATTTCAGATTGTCCAATGAATCTAAGAGAGCATTGATTTCAGAGTTCCCCTCCAAGCTCACATGCCAGACTACCCTGGGCAATGTTGGGCAGTCAGGGTCCTTCCAGCAATTTTCCAAAAGGGGATATCATTGCAGAATGCTGTGGTCCCCCCCACAGTCCTCACCCTGTGCTTGTCCTGTAAAAGGCTGTTCCCAGCTGCCATCTACTCAAACCTTATTCCAACTTTAGAAATCACCTTTTTTTTTTTTTGAAAACGAAATTTTTTTTCTTTTGGTTTTTGCAAGGCAATGAGGTTAAGTGATTTGCCCAAGGTCACACAGCTAGGTCATTATCAAGTGTCTGAGGCCAATTTGAACTCGGGTTCCCCGACTCCAGGGCTGGTGCTCTATCCACTGTGCCACCTAGTTGCCCCAACAAAATCTTAAGATGGCTGATAGAATAGTTCTCTGAGCACAGCTAAAGGATAGCATGGAGACAGAATGAAAAGCAGAAAAAGATATTTGGTTGCCATTCTGAACACCATGGTATCTTTGGAGGGTTTTCAAAGAATTGTATCAAAACTGTACCTGTAAGGGGCAGTTAGGTGGCACAGTGGATAGAGTACTGGCCCTGGAGTCAGGAGGACCTTATGAATTGCCTCTGTGACATTGGGCAAGTCATTTAACCCCATTACCTTAAATTAATAAAAAAAATTTTAAACAGAAATTGAGCACACTTAAATTTGTGAAATTGGCTGGTTTTCAGTAAGTTTATCTTTGAAGGCACAAATAGAGGTCAGTGATTTCTCTTTACCCTAAAATCAAGAGACCTTGATGACCCTAAAATAAAGATAGGAAAGAAGTAAAGTGGTCAAGTCAAGAGGAAGTTAGAGAAATCTTTATGATGTTGGGGAGTATGGTAGCCTTTGGGGTGGCAACTTCAGACCCCACAAGGCTCCAGAGCCCTTTTATTTCAAGGAAGTACTAGGAGACTCGTTGAGAAAACCCCTGATTTTTAAAGGACTGGTATGAAAGCTGCTTCTCTTTTTGCACCTCAGTGGCCTAATTCTAACAGTTGTAGATATTCTAGAGTCTTCAACACAGGGCAGTAGCCATATAAGACCAATTAAGGGCTGTATGAGAAAGTAATATGTGCAAGTTTACAGAATGCTATTCAGAATGGTTTGGTGTAGACAGTAGCATGAGGGTCCAGGTCTATACACTGACAGTCAGAGGAGTGATGGGCAGCCTGAATAGGGAGGGTCAGGAGTGAGCCAACCTCCCAGAGGAACATCTAGGTTTAATTCATGGCTCATGCAGTTTGGTCAATGGAAGTACTTGAACCCTCAGTGTTTTACAGCTCTACACCTTTGGCTAGAGAGGAGCAGATTTCATCCTCCCAGTCTTGAGGAAACACTGAGATGAGACAGGGAGGCCAGTGTCCTGAGCTGGAACCTGAGCCTTGACCATTGTGGAAGGATGGGATCTTCAGGCTATTCAACCTTTTTGTTAGTCAGGACAGTGACCTTTGTCTTCTATAGGGAGCCTTGGCACAGAAAAGTGTTTTTGGTTCAACTTTTCTACCTGGTTGACTTTGGGCAAGTAAATTAACTTTTCTGGTCTTAGTTTCCTCTTTGGTAGCTTCCAGAGCCCTTCTAGCTCTGTAGCTATAACCTTATAACCTTAGGAAGTAAAATATACCCCCTTTATTTGGGAAAATGGTCTTGTCTATGTGCCTGATACTCAGTCTAGAAGAGCTTGCCCAGTTGAACTCCCAACAGCCTTTTTTTGTGCCCTTGCCTGGAATAAAATCAGTCAGCTGATGTTGATTGAGTGCTTGCCATGTGCTCAGAACTGTGTTCAATGTTGGGTTTACATGTTAAAAGCAAAAATGCCTCTCCTTTCCAGGAGCTTCTGTTCTTATGAGGGAGACAACTAGGAGATGCACTAGGTAGAAGTAACCCTGGGCAAGTCACTTAGCTGGAAAATGAGGCCCTTACTTAGAAGGATTATTGTGAGGAACAAATGAGATGATAATTGTAAAGTGCTTACTCTAGAGCTGGTTCATAGTTTGAGGTATAAACATGTTAGCTATTAAAGTGACCTTCTACAAATGCTAGAATTTCACACGTACATATGTATATGCTTGTATAAACAGGAATCCTGGAATCTTTAGAAGACAGTCATATTGGGGAGGGGGGAGAACTTTCCTGATGTCCTTTAGGAAGTTTCATTTTGTCTAAGCCATAGCTGTAAGAGGTGGAGTTAAAGGAGGAAACTCTTCCAGACATAGTATATCAGAAGCTAGGAATAACAAGGCTAATATGGGAAGGAAGGGGTTAGGCTCAGTACCCAACTGAGGATGCAGCTTGGTCCTAGAGGAGTTAGGGATCCAGGAAACTTGGTTATGAGGTGACTTGTTCAGACTGCACTTTAGGAGAATCACTAAGGCAGTTATGTGGAATATCTACAACTGTTAGAATTAGGCCTCTGAGGTTCAAAAAGAGAAGCAGCTTTCATACTAGTCCTTTAAAAATCAGTGGTTTTCTCAATGAGTCTCCTAGTACTTCCTTGAAGCAGGGAGACAAATGAGGAGGGTAGAATATGGTGGTTCAGTGAACATCCAGAATATTTATTTACTTAACAATTATATGTACGTACTCTGTGCTAAAAAATTATGTTAAAAAACTTTCACAAAAATAGAAATTAAAAAGGGTAAGTTAAAGATGAAATAATATCTGCTCCTAGAGCCAGTAGAAACTGCTGGATTTTATTGAGGAATTTGATTGGAAGCAGAGAAGAATGATCCAATCTCTGCTTTAGGAAAGTCACTTTAGCTAATGTTAAGGTCAGTCTGACCATTGGCAAGCATTCATAGGTTCCAGTCAATATGCCAAGCACTGGGAATATAGAGGGAATCCCTTCTTTGAGGAGTTTGTGTTCTAATGGGAAAAGATAACATGTAGAAGGAAGCTCAAAAGAGGTTGTGATGGAGGGTTGAGGAGATGAAGACATCTATAGTAGAGCATATTATAGAGAAAGTCTGATAAGAGCCAGCAGTACGTGAAAACATAGCTGCCTCAGGCTTTTTCCCTTAAAATTAGAACTTCTGGGACTAACTGACCAATTAGAGGAGGAGAGGCTACATCGGGGAAGGGTTCTTCTAGTGTTTTGAGGACTCTTAGTAGGGTGGGGTTTCTGGGGCATTGTGGAGAATGTTTGGGTAACTGGAAGGATAGTGGTCTCCCTGACTCTAATAGGGAGTTTAGGAGGTAATGGCTTTGAGAGCAGAAGATAATTTAATCAAATCTCTGTTCATCACAGCCCATGCATGTGATTGACTTTTCCTCATCCCCATCCTGAAAATGGTAATAAGTAAGCTCTTTGTCACTCATCATTGCCCAAAAGTACGATGACCATGTCCTTTACCTTTGCTCTCTTTTGGGCCATAGACCCTAGCGGTGATGCTGTGTCAAAGGGTATGCGGCCTTGAGTAGCTTTTGGGCTTTGCTTTTCCTGTATCAATTCTCAGCTCCATCAACAACTAACAGTGGACTTGTTTTCTCACAGCCATTTCGTGACCATCATTTTCCTTTTTTGCCAACCTTGCCAGTAGGATGGGAATAAGCTCAAAATAACCTTAATTTGCATTTTGCTCATTATCAGGGATTAATAATATTTTTCCACATATGATTGTAGAAAGCTTGGCTATCCTTCTCTGAAAATGGCTTGTTCATGCCCTTTAACCATTCATCATTTGCAGGATGGCTGCTGTTATAAGTTTGTATCCATTTCTTGTGTATCTTGCATATGAAACACTTCAGAGAAACTTGATGCAGGGCTAAGGAGGATTAAATGAAATAACGTGAATGCTTTGCTATTTATTAAACTTTGCTCATAAATCAATAACTGAAAGAAATGGGATTCCAACTACCTCAGATGTGCTTATTAGGAAACAGGTGACTTAGACTTTCTTATAAACTGAAGGGTCTTCCGTCCTCCTGTCCCCTCCCCATTTAGGACAAGGTTTGTTAAAAGCAATACAGATTTTGAAGGACAAGACAAATGTCTTGTATTCATGAACCAGTCTAAGTAGCTGTCTTTCTTATAACCTGTTCCTGCCCTGAAGCTTTTTGGGAACCACCTTGCAAATTACTTTACTAAAGGGCTAGTAATACCCTTACTTCTGGACTTTTAAAGACTAATAGACAAAATGCCACATGTTTCAAACCTATAAAGAAGATAATATGGATTTCTTTGCAAGTAAGGACAAGCTTATTATCTTTGTACTATTGATGGGGAAAAGTGTTGATTAGCCTCAGAGAGCACAGGCAAGCTGCAGTTCCAACAAAAATAAAGACTTATTGAGAACCTTCTCTGGGGAGATCACTGTCTTGGAGACTCTCTCACCAGTCATTAAAGACTTTTGTATCAGTAGTGACGCAAATAAAGTGTTGTGTTTGCCACCAATTTAAAGGGTTAAAGGAAAATTGCATTTAGTGAAAAATATTCTACATTTCAGTTTTCTCCTTTATTCTGACAGGTGTCCCTTTCCCATTTTTCTGGATTTGTCAAGTAAAATAAATGACATGATATGATAACTAATGTCACTTGTGCAAAGGTGGGGAGAGGGGAACATATAGAAACTAATGGGTTTGGAATCTCTTGATAGATTTTGGAGTCCTTTTGTATAATTGTGCTTGGAATCTTTAAATTTTTGTTGTTGTTGTTCATTGACTTACTTTTCTTTGTGGGAAGGAAGTGGCCCGTATGTGTAACCAAGCAGACCAATAATGTTGTAGTCTGCTGAACTTGGGGCTGGCTTGTATTGACTCTCCCTCCCCCCAAACATCTTCTAAAGCTTCTTGTGCTTTTGAATTGTGAGGCAATCATTATCATAAAGGAAAAATCAAAGTGGCTCTGATTTCCTTCTCCTTTTTCCTAAATTGAATCTGGACCTTTCCTCATCCTTTCCAGGTTGCTCTTGGTCCAAGCTTTTTTTTTCCTCCAGTTTGGGCATTACTAAATGTCAGTCTTGTAATTATCTCTCATATTTCTTTAACTATTTTTTGCAGTTTTCCCATTTGTTTTCATTAAGTTGCAGGAAGAGAAGGATGTATTTATTTTTAGGGTGGGAAAGTGATTTAAAATTATCTTATTTCTTCCTAGATGGTACAGCTGCATGCTTGGGAAGAAATGTAGTCTGGCTCCATTGAAGGAGGAGCTTCGGATTCAAGGGGTAAGGCCTAGACTGTATTAACAATAAGGGAAACAAAGATGTGCAGGACCTCAAGCATGGGTAGGGAATGTAGGCACAAGTTGTGGCAGGGCAGAGGCAATTTTCCCCAATGGATTAGAAAATCCCAGGGGAATGAGGGTCAGGTAAGGGGATGACTCAGTTACATTGAGATTTAAAAGAGGTTTTGTTTTTTTTAGGTGGTTTTTTTTTTTTTTTTTTTTTTTTTTTTTAGTTTTTAGAAGAGGTCTTACTTACAATAGAAAATTATCGTAAGTAAGCCCCTTTATTGGACAGATATAATAGGGGGTTAAGATTCAGAGGGAGAATTCAGAAAGGTAAGTTAATAAATTTAGTGACTCCGTGTAACCTTTTTTGAATATTTGGGCAGATAGTATGGATTTGGGAGAGTTGGCTCAATGTACTGTACTGGGGAACCTTCTATGACAAAGTAGAAGAAAATTTGAGTTCAAAGCCTATCTGGCTTCGCTTGGGGCCTGTCAATAAATTGTGAGAATAGGAAAATGCCAAGAGAAGATACTGTGCTTCATTTGAAATAGGAATTCATTGGTTAGGGAGTTGGTTTTGAAATTCTAAAAGTTTTAGTGCCTCCTTGTATGTGGACAATCAAGTGTGGGATAATAATTTTCATTTTCTAAATTGATTGCTGCAAAGGGTTGTATGATTTGACATGATGGTCATGGCAGCAGTTTGTGGGGCAAGAAAGCGATCTCATAGATTCTTACATCTTGTTGCTGCTCTTCCTGCTTCTCATCAGCACAGGGTTTTCTTATATAAGCTCACATTTGACAGGAACCACTTTCTGCATTCCTTGCCCATGAACTGGGTTTGGATAATAAAACAGAGGTACCCTTGACTTAGCTTCAACAGGTCTCTTTCTAGAGTTTAGGGGGATATTTCACTGTCCTCAAAGCACTATTTTTACCTCTGTATTTGATCATTGAATCATTACTTAGGAAAGATTAAGATGCTCTGACAGCTGTTGTGTTGTTTTGACTGTTTTGTCTTATTTTCATCTGATGATATTTGATGTCTCTCCCAGGTCCCCAAAGTCACCCACACTGAATTCTGTCAGGGGCGAACGATGAGATGGGCCTTGGCATGGAGCTTTTATGATGATGTAACTGTGCCTGTGAGTACTGACCCCTTGCTTCTGCTGCTTAACCTGGGGACACAAGGTGTGGTAGTCAGTCAGCATGCCTTAGACATTCCCACTGTTTTAACAGAGCTTCTGAGCTGGGGGAGGGGGGGCACAGTTGTTACTGTGTCACCATTGAAATGTTGGCCTTTAAACCCCCACTGTCCCCCTTGATCCCATTTCCCTCCTCAGATTTGGGCAGTGGGGCCCAAAGTATCTTATAAATTCTGAGATGTTTGTGAATATATGCTGAGGGACTTCTAGAAAATTCCAACCCTTAGGCTTGAATTCATAGAAGGCAGAAAGGGCTTTGGCCCATGCCAAGGTGAAAAAAATGTTCCTGAAATTTCAGTTTGGGGCCTTTTTCTGCCACTCAGTAAGTCTTCATCTTAACCCTTAACTGCATGAGGATGGAGCAGAAAAGGAGTCATATATATGCTGTCTTTCCTTTGCTGAACTTTTGGTCATTTCAGAGACCTATGCCCAGCAGAGCAGAGAGGTGGAAGATACATGGGCATAGTGGACCTGAGAAGTTGAAATGGGAAGGGGGGAAGGGGGGAGGTGACAGCACTTAGTTTTCTTTTTGGTCTCAATTTTTCCCTTTCTGTATATCATGTCATTATCAAAAATTGGTCCAATTTAATGAAACAGGGGACTTTCAAACTTTACTGTTGAAATGACCAGAGCTGAACCAAAAGTTTGATCTTCAAGTACAATACTCAGGTGAAAACATAGAGAGGGTGAATGGGAAGGGCTAATTATGAGGTATTTAATGATGTTGAATTATGTGTATTCCTGCAGGGGAAGAAGATACTGATAATTCATATAAACCTTCTCATTTATAAGAATAGTTAGAAGCATATATAGATAAACAAGGCACAGGAGGGAACAGAATATAATGGTATATGTTATAAAGGATGGATTCAGTGGGTGAGAAAGGAATGTTCTGGGGAAAGGGGAAATGAGAGGTAAGATGGGCTAAGATATTTCATGGAAAAGAGTCAGGAAAAAGCTTTTTGCAATGGAGTGGAAGGTAAGAAGGTGAGGTAGAATGAGTGAGCCTTCATTCTTAACTAAAATAGACTCAGAGTGGAAATACTACGTACACTCAATATGATCTAGAAATCTATCTTACCCTAGAGGAGAAAGGAGAGGAAAGGGATGGGAGAAGGGAGACAGGGGGATTGGAGAGGGTGGGGTGTAGGTGATGGAAGAGAGGAAAGATCTTGGTAAGAGGGTAGTCAGATACAACATACTGCTAAGGCAGGACAAGATGAAAGGAGGAAAAAATAATGAATGGAAGTGGGGAGGGATAGAATGGAGGGAAATACAGTTAATAGTAGCAACTGTGAGGGGAAAATATTTGGTCTATAGGATCGTATTATTTAGATTAGAAAGGATTCTTGACAGGATAACTAGCCCAAACCTCTTTATTATACAGACAAGAAAACTGAGGCCCAGAGAAATGACTTAGCTAAGACCACCTAGAGATGAGGGGGGATTCAAATCCAAGTCCTCCAGTGTTTAAGCCCATTATGCTTTCAGTGTATTGCATGTCACCCGTTAAGTAATTCATTGCCTCTGACACAGTACCAGGAGCACTAATGGGCATAATTCTGGAAGACCCTGAAATTCACCCCCCCGCCCCCAGAAGCTCAAGTGTTCATTCAAACAATATTTTGTGAGTGCTTCCTCATCTGGGAAGCTTGGCTCAGGGCTAGTCCTTGACTCTGTTTCTTTTAAAGACAGTTGCTCAGAAGAGAGTAGCCCCCAGGCCCTGCCCTAGGTCTACCAGGCTAGTTTAGGGGTATGCTGTGTGGGAGAGCCTTTTTGATCCAAAATTATTGGTTTGTTCTGCCACATGAAAAAATGGGAAGGGAGCTCCTGTATTGCCAGAGGTGTTTTCTGAATGGGCAAAATGAAAGCTTGATTCTTGCTAGTCTAGGGTCTCCCCGTAGGTCTGCTTGACTAGACTGGGGGCAAGGGGGAGGCAAAATTTCCGCCTTCTGTTTTGGCAGTCCTTGGTATGTGTTGGAAGGCTGCCCAGGAGGACTCTAGGTGCTTGTTCTCTCTGATGTGTGTATATATATATATATATAGAGAGAGAGAGAGAGAGAGAGAATTCATTGGTTGATACCTCCCTCCTTCTGCCTGTCCTGATGGACAGACCAAGACCCTAAAGAACCTTTTTTTGAAACAGGGCACCATGGCACGACTTGCAGGGGAGGCCCCCCTGCCCCCCACCAGACAACTAGGTGTCACCGTCTGGGCCCCTTTCCTCCCCAAAGAAAAAGACTTGCCACCAAATGGATAAAGGCATTTTAATACACTGCTTTCTTTCCATGCTGACCCAGCAGCTACAGGAGAAGCAGAGAGCACCCACTTCCCACATCCATTGGTACCCCAGCTAGAAGAACTGATAATTAGCTCTAGCAGAAACCAGCATCCTTCTGGGTTGGGGTGGGGGTATATGTGTCCCTGTATATCTCTGTCAATGTGGGTTTTGTGAGCATGTGTCTGGCTCTGTGTCTGTCTGCTCCCCCCCCCAAAAAAAAAAAACAGCTACCTCTTTTCCTGAGGGTATGCTGGGGGACCGTGGACCTGTCATATGGTTTGGGATTTGGTTGTGGTTGTATTGTCCTTTAACAGCCTCACCCTCACCCCTGTTGTTTAGAACTGCTACCTCATTTAGCCCCAGAATCTGGCAGAGACAAAGGAAGCTCAGGGAGAGAGAGTCACTTAAGCAGAAATATTGGCCTACTTCTTGCTTTCCTTTTTTTTTTTCTTAACCATCTTAGTGTAAGCAAGCAAGTTTCTACAGCAACTTCTGTTTTCACTTATCCCAGGCTTACTGACTCATTTCTGTCGATGCCGAACATTAAGAAAAATCTGATTTTTTTTTTTCCTGCCAAATCAAGTGCCTTTGCTAAGCCCGTAGTTTCTGTTGTCTGGATTTATCTTAGCAACAAAAAGACGGTCCTGGTGTTGTTAGAATTTTGCAGAATTATTTCTGATGAAGGAACATATTTTAGCAACTGTTCTTTTCAGAATTCTAACAAGAAGCTTAGTATTTTTTTCTTTGGCCCATTCTTCTTCTGTAGTCACCCCAAGGGAAAACTACTATATTTCTGCCCCTTTAATAAGTTTGACACTTGGATTTTAAGGAAACTTTCTCTCTCACTCCCCCCACCCACACACTTTAGGTATTGAGTTATGCATATTCTTACTTGCTTTGAGGATTTTTTTTTAAGTTTGTCTCATTTAGGGCATCTTTTAGGGCACTCCCTTTAAACCCAGGGCTCTCCTGTCAAGGGAGTTTGATAGACATTGCCATGAAGTTGGTTGTCCCTGGAAAACAGGGTAGAAAAATCATTGGTTAGTGTTAAAGTGACTTAAACAGTTCTCCACCCAAAGTGAGGAATCAGGAATGAAGGGATTGAGTAAAGCTCCTTACAACACTGATGCTCCTCACTGCCTTTGAGATCTTGGGGAATTTAGACATTCTTGGTCTGTACTTGAAGTTTGTAAAGATCAGGAGTCACTTGCAAATTTAAAGGGGATCAGAGGACCCTGAAAGGCCACTGAAGTCAGTCGTAGCATTTTACAGAGGGAAGTTACTTACCCTCCAGAGCCAGATCATGGAAGTGGTGCAGAGACAAGTGCTACAGTAATAACACACTTAGTGGCAGTCTTAGGACATCATCCACTTTGTCTTCTAAATTGACTTTTACAGTCAATTGTTGAATAATTGCCCACAATGCTAACCCTCCTCAAACCTTTCACTGTTCTTTCATCTTTAGCTAGTTTGTGGCTTTCTTGGAGATCCAGGGTCAGAAGGTTGCTTTGGTGAATCTGATCTTTCAAAGATAAGGACCCAGGCATAGCAATCTCTTCATCTAGTCCCAACTAGTGGCTACCTTTGAGAAATCACTATAAGATTTATCCTGAAGATTGGTAGATTGAGTCAGTTCACTAAAAAAAAAAAATTTGCATGACTTAAAATCAGATTAAAACAACTAGTTGACTAAGGTGAACTTCTCACTTTTATAGTGTCATACAAGGCGCGAGAGTATGTTAAAATTTCTCAAGAATAGATCCAAGGACCCTTTACCAAGATAAGATCCAAATGGTTACAGGACTTAGACATAAATAACAATACTATAAGCAAATTAGAAGATCAAGGACTAGTTTACCTGTCAGATCTATGGAAAGGGGAGCAGTTTGTGACTAAGGAAGGGTTGGAGAACATCACCAAAAACCAATTAGATGATTTCGATTACATTAAATTAAAAAGCTTTTGCACAGATAAAACCAATGTAACCAAGATCAAAAGAAATGTAGTAAATTGGGAAACAATCTTTACAACTAATGATTCTGACAAAGGACTCATTTCTAAAATATACAGAGAACTGAGTCATATTTTTAAAACAAAAAGCCATTCCCCAATTGACAAATAATCAAAGGATATGCAAAGGCAATTTACAGATGAGGAGATCAAAGCAATCCATAGCCACATATAAAATTGCTCTAAATCATTAATTATTAGAGAAATGCAAATTAAAGCTTTCTCTGAGGTACCTCTTCACACCTCTCAGATTGGCCAATATGAACAGAAAGGATGATGATCATTGTTGGAAGGGTGGGAAATTTGGGACACTATTACATTGTTGGTGGAGCTGTGAACTCATCCAACCTTTCTGGAGAGAAATTTGGAACTATGCCCAAAGGGCAACAAAAATGTGCATACCCTTTGACCCAGCAATACCACTCCTGGATCTGTATCCTGAAGAGATGATGAAAAAGGGTAAAAACATCACTTGTACAAAATTATTTATAACAGCCCTATTTGTGGTGGCAAAGAATTGGAAATCAAATAAATGTCCTTCAGTTGGGAAATGGCTTAGCAAACTGTGGCCCATGTATGTCATGGAACACTATTGTTCTATTAGAAACCAGGAGGGATGGGATTTCAGGGAATCCTGGAGGGATTTGCACGAACTGATGCTGAGCAAGATGAGCAGAACCAGAAAAACACTGTACACTCTAACATCAACATAAGGTGATGATCAACCTTGATGGACTTGTTCATTCCATCAGTGCAACTATCAGGGACACTTTGGGGTTGTCTGCAATGGAGAATACCATCTGTATCCAGAGAAAGAATTGTAGAGTTTGAACAAAGACCAAGGACTATTCCCTTTAACTAATTAATTAATTAATTTGGTGGGGGTTTTTTTAGGTTTTTGCAAGGCAAATGGGGTTAAGTGGCTTGCCCAAGGCCACACAGCTAGGTAATTATTAAGTAATTATTAAGTGTCTGAGACCGGATTTGAACCCAGGTACTCCTGACTCCAAGGCCGGTGCTTTATCCACTACGCCACCTAGCCTCCCCTATTCCCTTTAATTTAGAGAAAAAAAAACAACTATCTTATAATTTCTGATCTTGCTATCTCTTATGCTTCATGTTTCTTTAAGGATGTGATTTCTCTCGTCACACTCAATTTGGATCAAGGTATAACATGGAAACAAAGTAAAGACTGACAGATTGCTTTCCGTGGGGCGGGGGAAGTAAGATTGGGGGGGGAAATTTTAAAACTCAATATCTTTAATAAAAATAAATTAAAAAAAAAGAATAGATCCAAGGCCATTGGCCCTTCCACTATACCATAACATATTGTCTAGGTGAACTATTGAATGAAGACCCCGCTTTCTTTCTGTCACCTTTTTTTTTTTGTTTCCATGTTGTACCTTGATCTAAATTGAGTGTGATGAGAGAGAAATCACATCCTTAAGGAAGAAACATGAAGCATAAGAGATAGCAAGATCAGAAATTATAAGATAGTTGTTTTTTTTTTTTCTAAATTAAAGGGAATAGTCCTTGGTCTTTGTTTAAATGCCACAGCTCCTTATCTGGATACAGATGGTATTCTCCATTGCAGACAGCCCCAAATTGTCCCTGATTGTTGCACTGATGGAACGAGCAAGTCCATCAAGGTTGATCATCACCTTGTGTTGCTGTTAGAGTGTACAGTGTTTTTCTGGTTCTCCTCTCACTCAGCATCAGTTCATGCAGATCCCTCCAGGCTTCGCTAAATTTCCATCCCTCCTGTTTCTAATAGAACAGTAGTGTTCCACGACATACATGGGCCACAGTTTGCTAAGCCATCCCCCAATTGAAAGATATTTACTTGATTTCCAATTCTTTGCCACCACAAACAGGGCTGCTATGAATATTTTTGTACAAGTGATGTTTTTCCCTTTTTCATCATCTCTTCAGGGTGTAGACCCAGTAGTGGTATTGCTGTAGACCCAGTAGTGGTATTGCTGGGTCAAAGGGTATGCACATTTTTGTTGCCCTTTGGGCGGAGTTCCAAATTTCTCTCCAGAAAGGTTGGATGAGTTCACAGCTCCACCAACAATGTATTAGTATCCCAGATTTCCCAGAACCCTTCCAACAATGATCCTTATCCTTTCTGTTCATGTTGGCCAATCTGAGTGGTGTGAGGAGGTACCTCAGAGAAGCTTTAATTTGCATTTCTCTTATAATGATTTAGAGCAGTTTTTCACGTGGCTATGGATTGCTTTGATCTCCTCATCTATAAATTGCCTTTGCATATCCTTTGACCATTTGTCAATTGGGGAATGATTTTTTTTTAAATATAACTCAGTTCTCTGTATATTTTAGAAATGAGTCCTTTGTTAGAATCATTAGTTATAAAGATTGTTTCCCAATTTACTACATTTCTTTTGATCTTGGTTACACAGTGGTTTTATCTGTGCAAAAGCTTTTAATTTAATGTAATCGAAATCATCTAGTTTATTTTTGGTGTCTGTCAACTAACAAATTCAGCAAGTATTTTATTATATTCCTAGACTTATAGGGAATAGAAAAGAACAATCTAGGATCTAGTCCTCATTCTCAAATAGGTTTTTTCATAATTTTGGAAGAGAGAAAAGACAAGTACTTATTGGATTTTTGCTGTAGAAGCTAATAAGTAAGTTCCTTCCTGAGTGATATCAGTTAGAAAAGTGGAAAAACAAGTCTGGGCTAAAGGTTCCCTGAAATTTTCAGTTGGATGCTGGAAAAAGTAATAGAATGTGGGTGAAAGCCAGAGAGGAGGAGGGAGCAAAGCATGCAAGTTAGCCCCCGGGGGCTAAGGAGGGAGGCTGGTTTCCTTGTGAGGGGCTGGACTGGATACATTGGTGTGGTTTCCATATAACCCATTGAAACCCATTGAAGGGAAGGGAGAGGCCAAGCTTTTTTACTCCTTTTAGGTAGTCTGCTTTCTTCCAGAGCCTTGGCAGGTGTGTATTTGGATTGTTCCCCATAATGAGGCACCTCAAAAATCACACCCCTTTAAATATCCTGTCTTGTTTCAAGACAGTGGTGCAAAGCCACCTTCATTAAGGCTTGTTTGGTTTGGTTTTAATGCCAAGGATTTTTACCCTGCCCACATCAAAAGAAGCATTTGTGTTTTATTTTGTAGCCCACATTACTGGAAATGGGACAGGGAAAGATTAAAAACAAGAGTAGAGTAAGTTAGTATTAAGTGCCTTCTGTGTGCCAGCTACTTCCCAGGCATCTGAGAATTCATATTTAAATTTGGGTATTGAATTTAATTTTTTTTCCTGACTACTGAGACCAAAAATACCTCACAGTGTCCACGCTGCTTCTAAATGTTGTCCTGTTTCTTAGAATTTCTTTGGAATTTCCCTTTGGCAATCCCTTCATCATTAAGTCTTTGCAAGTGGGTTTGAAATTTTGGAGCAGCATTTTCTCCATTCCAAATCCTCATCATCAAACAGGTAGACCAGGGTTTTCTTTAAAGTCAGCCACTTAGGCTGAAAAGTCCAGGAAATGGACTATGAGAACCAGACTAGTGAGTCAGGAAAGGCTCAGAACTGGAGAAAGTAGCCAACAAGGCAACTAATGAAGCTCCATACTTACCAAGGCAAAAAGGGACAATGATCACCATCAATGGAAGAAAATCCTTCTAGACAAAATCATAGCTCTTTTGAAGTGTGGGGGGGTGGGGAAGAGGAGGGATGGGTTAGCTTGATTATTTACCCTTTTCACCAAACTTAGCCCCCTGAATGACTTTTGTTTGATGATGGGGATATGGAATGGAGAAAGAGGCCTTATTCTTCCCAAAAGGAAGATGTGACCTTCATATATAGAGGTTAGTTTCTCCTGTGATTTAAGACTATTTTGGCTCTGACTTGAACTCAGGGATAGTGATTGCTTTGGAGAGGCCAGTGTGCATTGGGCTATAGAAATTCTGGTGTGTTTTTTTTCTATTAATGGGCAAAAATGAGTCCTAATTTTTTTTCAATTAGTATACATTTGAACTTCCTGTTTGGCTCAACTTCAGGGCACTGCCTGGGGTTTCGAGGGCTTCTTTGTTCATTCTGTGTTGGTACATTTGTACATAGTAGGCACTCACTAAATTGGAATGAATCAAGTAGGACTTTTCGATAAAATGGACCAGCTGTGCCCACCCAGATGTTCCAGCTTTGTTCCCCATAAAGTGATTGCGTTGGCTCTGGTCCTTTTGTCTTCCCAAGAAAGAGCATCCAGTGATGGCAGAGAAGATGGCATGTGGCCAAGATGAACTTTTCTGTCCTCTGTAACAACTTGAGAGGTGTCCAAATGGTGCCAGGTTCCTTGCTACCCATCTGATACATTTTTGCCTACCTTAGTTGTCCTTTTTGTGAGTCAGTCTCCTGCTTCTATCAATTGTTGTCTGTCAGAACCTGGGCACAAAGGGTCTTCATTCTCAGAATTATTCTCAAGTAGCCTTCTCTCCCTTATCTTCTTCCCCTCCCTTTTCTCTGTCCCTCTTTCTGTTTTCCCTTTTCCTCTCTCACTCTTCTCTTTTCCCTTCTGCTTCTCTCTCTCCCTCTTTTTAAAATCAGAGCACTTAATTTTCTCCTAGTTTTCTTGGGATTTGCTATTGATTATAACAGGACAAGACCCTATATCAGCTGTTAGCTAACATCTCATTTAGACCTCATTCATAAATTTTCTTATGTCTATAAATGATGGCAAAAGTCTTAAAATTTGTAGGTTTTAAGTAAATTATTTAAATAAATAATCATTTAGTTTACCTTTTTATAAACTGCCCCCCTCCCCATTCTTTGCATTCTGAAGAGTGTCATCTAAAAGCAAATAAAATTACTGTATAAACAGCTAAATCTATAGTTTGATTGTAATGAAAACAGGCATCCTTTTTGGAGGGCAGAAGATCCAGGGGACTGATTTCATGCTATAATTACAGCTGCACAGTATAATTGGAGGAGGAGGGGATCCCAATCTGACATCAGTTGTAAAGTGGGCTGTGCTCTTTTGTATTAAGCTAGATTACCCCAGTGTAAAGCATTGATTTATTTTAGACTGGAAAATGTTGAATTATTCAAGTGCAACTTGCCTGCTAAACTAGATTGTTGCTGTTTATGAACTTGAAATAGATCTCTGTAATGTTGCCTTTGGATCTTAATGTTAGCAAAGTGAGTTAAATTTTAATTGTGAGTGGAGGAAAAACAAAGCCATCCATAGATTCCCATTCATTGGATACTTGTGAAGAGGCATGAAACTAGGCTAATATCAGGGATCTTTGTAGATAAATTTTGAGATTTCCTAAGATCCACTCCAGCTAGTCATTGCATGTTAGTGTTACTTTGCTGGATAAAATAAGGATTTTCTATATGTCAATGTCCACATGGATGGGAGGAGAAAAATCCTTCTGAACACTGCTGAAGTTAATAATCATTAATAGGTGAAAACCTTGCTTGGAAATTTACAAAGGAATGAAGTCGTAGGCCTCTTCCCTGGCTTCAAAAAGTGGCATAAAACTGAATTTAAAATGTCTTTTTTTTCTTTTTTGATAAATAAGCAGCTGTTAACAAATCTGACTTGTCTGATGACATCATGTCCTAGGACAGACATTTCTGATGATCTCATATCCTAGGGCAGATCTTTGCATAGGGGAAAATTAGTGAGGATGGAGTCTGCCTCATTTGGAATAGGGAAGTTCTGTTATTTAACCCAGATCAGCAGTTTAAAGTTTCTGTCTTGTTGGAGCTGATCTCCCTTAGGCTTTGGAAAAGCAGGTAACCACAAAGGAAGATTAAATTAGCAAAGTTTTATTGCTTCCCTCTTCCTTTATTTATCTCTAGTATGGGGGGGGGCAGTTATTGTCCAGCAGCAGTCTTTGAGAATCCTACCCTTGGAGAAACAGTATCCAAATCAGATGGATCAGGACCTGTCAGTCCTGGTGGAGCGACTTCAGCAGGCCACTGGACCACCATCTGGTAGCTGCCTGTTGAGCTGTACTCTGGGCAGGCATTGGAAAGAACCAGAGTGTTTTGGAGGCACCCCCCCCCCCCCAACACACACAAACTCTCTCTCTCTCTCTCTCTCTCTCTCTCTCTCTCTCTCTCTCTCTCTCTGTCAGATATTTAAAGTTGAAGTGTGGAACTTGAGTCTGTTACCTGTTTTACGACTTCAAATACAATATATAACAAGTTTTAATACTTGGATTTTTATATTCTTGGCCAGGAGATGCTTGAAAGCTATAGGCACTATCTTGGATGGTTACTTTTTTCTCTTGCTGTGTTAAGTCATCACAGCACTATTCTCTCAATGTCAAATCTGAATCTGTCTGATCTTGTCTGAAAAATATTAGCTAATTGAACCCAGGCCTGGGCACAGCCTAGAATCCACTGTTTATCATTTCCCCAGAGTGCTTTTAATTGGCTTGTTTCCTCTGTTTCCTTTCCTTTCTGGTAAACTTAATCAAGTTGAGGAATTGTTGTTTTTAAGCTTTTCTTAATGTTATGATCTTTACATTGAAAAATCCTTGGTAGAGAAATAGAATGATTTTTCCCATATGTCTACATTGGAAATAGAAACTACAACCTCAGACTGGGTTCTAATTATCTTTTCATGCCAGATAAAAGGTTCTTTCTTGTACTTTCAGTTTTTTGCCTAAAACAATTCTGATCTTGTAAAAGTGGTTTTAAAAACATCAGAACCTTCAACAAGTCACCTGACCTTTTTGTTCGGTTTCCTCTGTGAAATGTGGGCTTGGACTATAATCTGTCTAGGCTTGTCTGAAAATAGCTTTGGTTCCTTTTGGAACTAAAGTGTTCCAAAACCATTTGACCTTGTCTTTGTGTACCACTCTGCTCAGTTTCTGTCGTCCTCATTTTTGTCTTTAACTTTATATTGTTTGAGTTTTAAGTCTGATCAGTTCTGAATATAATAAGATTTCTTATTTTGAGGGTTAAATAATCATAAAATGTATTTTAAAAACGTTTCTTCTGGATAAGAATAATCTAGGGAGATGCTTTCATTTTTAAAAGAAAAAAATGTGGTGACGTAATTGAACTTGAATGTGGAATTTGAGTCCCTCTAGTGGATATAGCTAGGATTTTAGATTCTGTGCTTGAAATAGGAAAAAAGAAAGGAATGTCAGGCTTACAGGCTTAATTAGATCCAAGGTCAGCATTTTCATGAACATTTTGAGAAAGAATTCTTTGATTCCATTAAGGATAGTGCTTGTGTGCAGCTCATTACCTAGCTAACTTGTCCCTGATATCCAGCAGGATTCAACATGATAGCTGTGGTTTTCATTGGTAATGAAAGGCAGACCCTGGGAAATTGATTTGGTGGGTTTTTTTCCCAAGCTTCTGCTGACATCGAAACAGAAATTAGAAATTGGTGATTAGGGTACATGCAGTTCCTGTAGAAAGGGGCACATTGTGTTCCCAGAAATGAAGCACTTTCTCTATCTCACTATCCCCCAGGCCTTACTCTTGAAATTGCTTAGTAGATATTTTATATTAACTTCTTGAAGAGAAATTGATTTTTTTTTTATATATCCCCCAACTCTAGGTATAGGGATGTCTGGCACATATTTTTAACAAAAACTTGTGTTCAAATCTGCTGAATTGAATGGAGTGATAGGAACCTACAGTTGACCACAGCAGATAAGGGAAATGTATTGCTTACTGGATTATTTTTGGTCAACTTAAGGTGTTGGTGAAAGTTGTGGTTGAGTGGGTTGTATGGTGGGTGTGTGGGTGTGTGTATATGGATGGTTTGGATAATTTCTATCTACTAATCCCATCCCACCCCTCTTTTTCTTTCAGTCACCTCCCTCTAAGAGAAGAAAACTAGAAAAGCCTCGAAAACCCATTACATTTGTAGTATTAGCAGCCACAATGAAAGAATTATCTCTCAAAGCTTCTGCTGTGGGCTCAGAAACAGTGGAAGGCATAGCAGTTATTACAACATGGCTGGAAAAGATCCTCACTGATCTGAAGGTACCTGATAGAGGAGATGAAGATGTTTCTTCTGATCTATTTGGGAAGCATCAAGAGGGAATGCAGAGTTGATGTCTATGAAATTTTGTTTTTCTTCCAAATAGGTTCAGCATAAACGAGTTCCCTGTGGAAAAGAGGAAATTAGTCTGTTCCTGACTGCCATAGAAAACTCTTGGGTTCATTTAAGGAGGAAAAAAAGAGACAGAGTGAGGCAATTGAGAGAAGTTCCTCGTGCCTCCGAAGATGTCATTCAAGCTATGGAAGAGGAGAAACCTATGCCCAGAGAGATTGAAAATAGCCCAGATGGTGGCACCAAGTGCCCTGACCCAAGATCCCCATGTAGTCCTGCCACATGTGAGGCTGAGCCAGTTGGGTCTGAAAGTCACCACCCAGACAAGAGCCAAGAACCAATGGAGGAGGAAGGGAGCGTGAAAAAGGGAAGGACAGAGGATTTAGAAAGAGTCAGGGGCTCTTTCTGTGCCACTGAGGAGCTAGATGTTCCAGAAGAAGTTGCCAGTCCAATAGCTGAAAGAGAGAAAACTCAAGGGGCTCCTGGACATTATCTGTTTAAGTGTTTAATAAATGTCAAGAAGGAGGCAAACGACGACACAGTGGTAGAGATGCATTGGGTTGAGGGCCAGAACAGGGACTTAATGAACCAGCTCTGTACCTATTTACGCAACCAGATTTTCAGGCTTGTTGCTAGTTAGCCACAAATTCCTGGCACAGCTGGATCGTCCAATGTAGGGCAGCTTGCCTTTTAGAACTTCTTTTTAGTAATTCAGGGCAAAAAACAATGAGACTAGCATGGATTTTTTTTTTTAAGACAATTCCAGTGAGTCAACACTGGGATGGATTTTTTTGTTTATTTGTTTAGATGCAGAGAATCACTATGAAGTGACACCAGAGGAAATATCCTGGATATTAATAACAATAAAAAGATACCAGGAGGCTGGGACTGTGGACAGATTTAAAATTGGCTGGCTTATCGTTGGACTGGCTATCCAAGGCCATCGGATTATTTGTGTAGCATCTGAGGTTTGGGATGAGAAGGTGACACCTTGGCCTGCAGGGAGGCTGCTGCTTTAGAAAGGCAAGTAGGTTTCATTACCTTCACCCCAAAGAGAGATCACTTAGTTGTCTTCATGAGTCAGCATCCAAGGCAGAACTAGCTAACTCATGTTCTCTTCTGACTGACCCTTCCAGCCTTGGGTCCTATTCTTCTCCCCCCCCCCCCAAAAAAAATCTGCTAACAGGAACCTGATCTTAGGAGGCCAGTAGTGAGTTAGGGCTCCAGAGTCCTTCCCAGGAAGACAGGTCTCCACTTGGGTTTTCTTGATGATTAGAAATTGGCAAGAAGCATATGCTTAATGATAAAAGAAGAGTCCTGACTTATCTGAGATGCTCCAAACCTGAGTAAAGCACTCTGAATCTAGAACACCTTTCTGTCTAACTTGTGTTCAGTGTTGTTCTTTAACAGTATTAATTTCACACAATTTTAGAATTATTTTCAAATCTCAGCCAAGATTCATTTGATATCCACACATATACATGTAGACACATGTATGAATATATACCTACTTAGAATAGTCAGAAATGAAAAGGGTCAATCATAGGGGCTGCCTATGATTGATTTGTCAGATGAAGTTGTCAGAAACTAGGAATACACTTTTATTGGCAAAGTCTCTGATAGCACTAGTTACTGATCTAAACCTTGAGTTCATTTGCTGACAGGTAAATTGATGCTGATTGAACATTGTAATCAAAAGAGCCAACTCTAATCTTTACAATATTTTCTCCCTAGCAGCAGGATTTTGATTTTTAGTGTAAGTCATCTTCTCAAAACCAATGTTCCCTTAGGAATGCCTTGAAATCAATTAGGGTTGGAAAAGGTGGACCATGTAGGAGTTTTCCCCCAGCCTTTCCTAGGGCCAGCTCTGGAGTCATGAGGCTGCCTTATCCCAACTCTTAAGATTTTTCTCTATCTATTGCTCTCTTTTCCTTCTCTAGGGATAAGAAGCACAAGCACTGAGGTTTTTGAGAATATAAGATCAAGAGAAATCTCCCCTTGACCCCCCCCCCCACCCCCCTTGGCTTCATTGAAAGGAGTCCATCTCTGTGGTTCCCATCTTAGAACATTAAGAGTTGGGAGGACTCATAGCCACCGTTGTACAGAAGAGAAAGCAGTCTAGGACTATGAAATTGATCAGGAGCAGGGCTAGGGCTCCGACCCACATCCCGGACCAGAAGGTATGATTCTTTTATACTGAAAGAACTCCTGTTAAATGATGCTGTTCCTACTAAAAACAGAAAACAGTGTTTGTTGTTTTGGTCATATGAGAAAGGGAATCATCATTTGTTTGGAGTGTCTACTTATATGCCAGGAAACTTTGCTAAGGGCTTTTTACAGTTCTCTCATTTGATCCTCCTAACACCTCTGAGGTAGGTGATTATGGTCCCTATTTTACAGTTGAGGAGACTGAGGCAGACCAGTTCACATAACTAGTAAATCTCTGAAGCTGACGTTTGACTTGGGTCCTCCTGACTCCAGGCCCAGTGCTATCCCTACTGCATCATCAGCTCCCTCTGGATGATGAGATTTGAGAAGGGGAAAGGGATCTTAGAGGTTCTGTTTCTCAGATGAGGAAACTGAGGACTGGTAACTCAACCACCATCCTACACTTGGCATTTGCTCCCAGTTCCTAGGCTGCCCTAGGTTCTCTGGGAGAGAGTAGAAACTCTCCCATGGAAGAGCTCATTTTTTGGAGAAGTTAAATCAGGATTATATTTCCATTTAAAATCATGTGGAAGCAAGTTGGAGCTTGCTGTATTGGAATCCTTGATTTTAAATGCCTTCTTGGGAAAGAAATAGGCTACTTTTTGACTCAGAGAAGCTGGCAGTGTTTTCCTCATTTGTAAAACATTGAAATTTTTAAAACAACCAGAAAGTTATTTTTAAAATGTTTTTGTCTGGGCACATATTTTCCATTTGGGACAAAGGAAGGTGGGAATGGATGTCTTCCTTCTTTTAAGTAGTTTTTTGTTCCAGAGCATATGGTTGATTAGATTCATAAATTCAACCTGAGACTGACTACCAAGTCAGGTCTGGGCCTTTCTGAAGTCAGGTTCTGTGTATCAGCTGGTGGTCTTAATCAGGCTCACCTCAATGTGCCTTTCTGCCCCAGTGCTGTTTCCCCTTTGCTTGGGAATTGATCAGGAGAGGGAAGGTGAGCTTGCTTTTGATCACATTTGCTCTTGTTCGGTACAGGAACATAGATGCTTTCAAAACTTCCCTTCTTTTCCCCATCTCATCCATACCTGTATAGAACACTTTTCCAGGTTTGTTTTTAAAGCATTCCTCACAGCCTTGCCACATTTCTGTATCTGTGGTATTGAAGCAGGCCATGCTTGCTGCTCTTATCTGACTCAACCCTATTTTATTTCAACCTTTTTGACTTTGATGTATGTGTTGGATCCCAGGTATGGTGGTCTTAACCCTTCCCCTTGAGTGTATGTGATTGAGAGGTTCATCAGGAATGAAAAGAATTGCGTTTGAAAAATCTGATGTTGAAGCTTGACTTGAATGTAAATTGTTCAGGAACAAATGACATTTATATCTCTTTTATTTTCATCCCCCAAGTGATTTCCTTTAGTGTATTTTCTCCTTCAAGAGTACAGCCAGAAAACTGCTCTAAGCTTTATTTCACGATCCTTTCCCTTTAAACGGATGACTCCCCTACTATATCAGACATGTGTATTACCTGAATAGCTGATAACACTTGAAGATCTTTGGGTTGGGTCTTTGAAAGAGAGAAAAGTGTTGACATGTCATATGGCCTCATTGGTCTCATGGCCTACAAGGTCTGTGGCTAGCTCCCTAGCTATTTTTGTTAGTGGCATTTTGAAGAAGTTGCCTACAAGCAATACTATTGACATTGAAATCGCAGCCTGGACTTTGCGATCTTACCTCATGTTTACTGTTATGTGAAGTAGGAGCCATGACTAACAATTTTGTGTGATGTTGGGAGTGTAGGAGCCTGGATTTTGGATACTCTGATACAGCAACTCTGAGAACATATAGTTGATAAGTTAGTGGGTCAGAGACCTCACCTAAAGAAGTCACCAAGTGATAGTGCTAGTTTCGGTGGACCTAAGGATGAATTCCACAAGCCCATGACAACCAGTAGATCTTTGTGTCTAATAACAGAGCCTAGGAGTTCTACATGGAGTTCAGTGTAGTATAGAATACTGGGGGAAACAGATTGGGCAGTGCTTGAGCAGCTAGATCCTAGGCTTGCCAGCTTTGCACCCGAGACCCGGCTTGAACAATGCTGCTATTGGAATTCCCATTCCATCTGAAGTGCAACATTCCTCAATTTTTTGCTTCTGACCAGCTCTTCTTGGGTGGTGCCAAAGAGCCCAAGAGACTGTGGGGCTTCATGTCTCCTTTGTTTCAGAAGACCTATTAAATTACATATAATGATAGTCTGGTTGCCAGATTTCACATTGGCATCATGGAGTTCAAGAATCTCCCAGCAGGATGTTAAAATTATTCAGAACTTTTGTCTCATGCCTTGCTAGGGTGAGAGATATCCTTGAATATATATCACTCCATGTTCATAGGTAGCATGTTTGGTCCTTGGCATAAGAGACTAAATTGATCCTATAATCCAAATGTTGTGAAGCTTGGGAGGTAGGTTCCTATTTGCAAGTGTGTGATTAGGATGCAGATTGACTTCTCTTAGTACCTTTGGTTTAATATGTCCTTGTTTTTAAACTTCATTGTTACTCTAGGAGACAGAATCTAGTTGTTTGTCTAAGCCAGGCTCTAGGGCTCCAGAGTGGCTGCAAGAGCTGTGTGTGGCCATAAATCTGAGCCTCTTCATTTCCTGTGCAAGGACCTGCATTGTACTTGAGGCAAGCAGTGGCATTCCCTCTCGTGGCCACAAGGGGGCATTTTTGGCCTTTTTTCTCCTTAGTGTTCACTTTCTTGTGCAAAAGAATGACTTGGACTTTGGTATTCCATATTTTTTTTTAAGAATCTTTATATTTTAATTGCCTCCAAAATGAGAATTAGCTTTTTAGGCATTTCCACCTTAACTGTGTTATCACGAAGGTGAAGTTCTTTTGGCTTTGGGCTTTGCTGTTAGGGGGGGGAGGGGGTCATCACAGTGAATTTGCACTCTCAGACCTAACTAGAAATTTGGAGAGCTCCCAGGAAGAAACTTAGGAACATTGTCTGGTCAGTTTTTTCATTGTTTTCCTTTTTTTCCATTGAGTTTGATAGTCTGGTTAAGTGAATGCACTAATACTCCTTGCATGTTGTTTAAAGCAGGCTAGTGTGTTGAGTGATGGAGGGCACCAGTGTCCACACAGTGTGGCCATCACCTTTTAACCCTGGAGCTCTTCCTTTGGAATGTGTGGGGCAGTTGTGTACCTGGGCAGGCCATCATGCTCAGGGGTCATTGGGCTGGACCTGAATTCAGCCTCTGCTTTTTTTAGGGTACTGGCTTTAGAAGAGAAGAACTAAGGATTGACATTGTTGGGGATTCATCCGTCAGACAAGAATTTAAACTCCTCTTGTGAGCATGGACGTGCTAGGCTGGGAAGAGGTGGCTTTGGCGCAGTATCCTTCAAGGTAGTAGATCTTGAAAAAGATGTGGCTGAATTAGAGAAAGACTGCTAAGCTTTTTAGAACTGACCTCTTTGTAGTTAACTAAAAAGTAAATTCTGTGCTCTTAGGATGCAGATAACCAGAAGAGAATTGTATGTGCCAAAGGCAATCATAGGAAAAATCTGGACAAGTGTGAAAAAGGTAGTGAGCAATCAGGGAAAGTATGCTTGAAGAACATTTGACTATATTTCACAGCAAGGCCAGAACTAAAAACACAGGGTTGGATGTAAATAAAAATATCAAAGAGAAAGGCTACATTGAGCCCATTTGTTGGAGAAGGGATACTTTCAACTATTTGCTGTCATAATTCTTTTGCACATCTTGGATTCTGTGATTCTGTGAATGCTAGTGTCTAATGTTCCTCCAAGACCTCCATACCCAGAAGTAGCCTAATGGTACTAGTTGGGTGAGAGCTTGTTCCCTGGGGCCATGGTTTGATATCTCTGGGTCTCTTTAGCTCCATGAGTAAATGTCCTACTGGCACTCCTTGGCACTAGAGAGCTTTTTGAGGATCCATTTTCTGCAGTTCCTCAAATTTGCTTCACAATATGCTCTAGGACTCTTAGGACTGAACTTTACAGGGTGCTCTGCTGTGACTCACCCAAATGACTAAAACAGCAATTTATTTATTTAATTGCTAATTGGAGCAGCCAATGCTACATTTAGTAGGCTTATACTTGTACTTTGGAGGAAGCATGTTTTGACTGTGGTGTAGGCATTGTGCCTCACAGCAGCCTCTGAGATGTAGCTTCTTTGTTGGTCTATCTTGGTCTAATCAGAAATAACATTATTTCAAGCCTCTGTGATTGGGTACTTGTCAGTAGATGCTGATCATGTGAGTTGGTGCAGGTTAACATCCCAGGATTGGATTGTTTTTGTAGCTTTGATGAGGAAAGATGTGATATTAATCCAAGACATTAGAATGGTGCATCTGGGCCCGTTGGATACTGGCTGGGATGTGGAGCTGGGGCGGGGCGGGCAGTGAGTCTTGAATGTGTGGGTCACCCTTCTACCATCTCAGTCCATCTTCATCTTGTTGGAGAGGCTAGACTTCTGTGAGCAACCCCACTCCCACCCCCCAAACACAGAACCTCCTAAGCCCTCCCTAGCCCTCCCTCCCAAGAAGAAGGCACAGTGGTTAAGAGCAAAGTCTTACTAACATTTCGTAGGCAGCCTTGTTTCCTGTCAGTCCATAAGAAATAGCTGATAATTCATTTTGAATTCATGCTACCAATCCTTCTGTGTGGCAGTATGGTTTTCTTTCTAACAGTGAGTACCCAGTAGCTCAGCTACAAAACAAACAGGACCGATGTGTTTTTTAGGAGTGTTCCTTATGAGATTTGCCAACACTGATCTTGCTGCCTCTGGCAGCTGTTGGAAGAATAGTATGTCCTCTGTCTGCTGAAGGTTCTCCTGGTGCAGGTACCAGCTGTCACTAATGCATAGAACACTGCCTCCCTCAGTGTGAAGTGTTGGGGTTCTCTGTTCATCCTAACACCCACCTTGTTGGGCACCCAGGGGGCTTTTTCCCCCCTCTGTTTCAGAAGGGTCTCTGATCTTGATATGTAGATTAAAGGGAGCAGGGTGCCATGGCTGGAGTTTAGAAAAATACTCCCTACCAACCTGGAGTCTATGTACTGATCTTGGCCAAATTGTATTTTGGTGTGTGAGCTGTGGGGAGCTATGCCCTCTCTAGCAAAGTCTAGTTTCCCTAAGAGGGTCAGGCCACTCTGCTATGGGGAGCAGAGCGGGTCTTTGGAATGGGAGGCAGGGATTACTGATTCTATTGAGTTTGGTTTCCCCCATCTGTGGGGGAACTCAATGAGAGGGTGACAGCTGCAGCCCAGGAGAGAAAACGGGATGATCACACTGGATCCACAGCACCCTTCAGTCTTCTACTTCACTACTCGAGAGGGAGGAGAGAAGAAGCCAGTGGTGTGGTATAGGGATTGACATGGTGACAGTATAAGCCAGGCCAGAACTGACACAGCAAATCATTGGAATCCTCAAATCACTGGATAACTCTGTGCAGTTTCCTAGCTGAAACTTATATGTTGGGACTCAGGAGCATTTGGGCACAGATTGTTATAAAATTGAGGAGGGGAAAAGATAATTTCTTTCTTTTGGGGGGGTGGCTTCAGTGGGAACTCTGTACCACCTGGGAATGAGAGAAGTAGTGTTTCTGAAAGCTGGAGGCCAAAGGCCACACAGAAACCCTGTCCTTGACAATAAAGAGAACTTGACCCACTTGCTTGGTGTTTGGCTTTCATGGGCACTAGGTTCTCTGGAGGATGGAGTTCTGTATTGTGATCAGACGAGTAGTGCTCAATTGAGGCCTGGGCTTTTTTTTTTTTTTTTTGCTGCTCTGTCTCATCCCAGCCCCTTTATGGGTTCTGCCAGTGATCTGGCATTGCTTTAGGCTGTGGTATTTCCTTTGGCTTTTGCTGTATTTGAGGTCATGGGGGATGTGGTTGCCTTTCCTAGAGAGCATTAGGTATTGGCACAGATAACAATCCATTTTAGGAGGTGGTGTCGCTACTATAGAAAAGCAGCTCAGACTCAGAGAGAGACAAGACGGGACAGAGATTGGCCTGATGCTTTCTTAGCATTAATCAAATCACCTGCTTGCCTCTCCAGACATCCTAGCTGGCACCTGACTTAGACTTGGATTGGACCCCCTTTCCATTTTTATTCTTAATTTTCTGTCTAATCCTGCTCCTATGATCTGACTTCCACAAGAATACCTTGATTCCATTCAAATGACCCAGTACCTTTTGCCTTTGTCTTTCTTGGGGCGGGGAGGGGAGGGGTGGGCAGTAAGTTTCTCCTTAGATGCTTCTTCTCTACCTTTCTGTTGAGCCATTGCTAAAAGTTTAGACAAGGTTTCCATGGCTGCAGCAGTGGATTGTGCTGTGTTTGGAGGGCATCTCTATCATCTGTATCCATGGTTTTGCATTTCAGTGGTGGTTTTGATACTGCTTCATCTACTTTGGCATCAAACATCAGATGTATTAGTGACTCCTTCATTGAACGTTAATGAATGGAAAGTTATCTTCAGATTCTACCTTGAGTAGTACCTCAGTTTTCAAGAATTCATGAATTTCATGACCCCCCTCAGAAGAGCCTTCTACTTTAAATGATTTCATAACTAGATCCAGTGTCATCTCTGAATATACATGGAATTAACTTTTCTTGATGGATGAATGGAATGCAGTCCCAGGTGGGGTCCAATGCTTCTTGTTTCTTCCAAACTAAAAGAAAGCTTTGATTATTGGAGTATCCAGTAATTAGATAACTAATTAGCAGCTGCTTGGAAATCAAATATAGGATCAAGATCAATATTTACAATTGGACAGTAGATTGTAATGGCTGAAGTGTTATTATATTATTTGAGTCAGTGGACTATGACTTGGTTTTGGTTTCCTCACAATATGATACATTAAAGTTAAAGCAGATTTAGCTACTTTCCCTCTAGTCTGTTCTATTTCTAGTGGTAGGGTACCCAAGGAACTGGATTCCTTTCACTGGAGATACCACCCCGAGTAGGCAGAAGCATTTGGAATTGAGGAAACAGGGCAGGTAATGCTGTTTTGATGCAGAATTTGCTGTTCCTATGATAATTTTTTGGTTTGCTAGGAGATGGAAAGGCCATTTTTGCCTTCTTGACAGGGTACAGTTCCATAGGTTTTGCCATTGTGTCCTGTCTTTGCCTTTTGACCCCAGTCCTTCTAGTCATATCAGCTACATTCCCCAGATTCCAAGTTTCTTTTTCACATACTGCCCCAGTTGGCCCCATGGTTGAGTTTCTTGGAGAAACTCAGGGTGTGACTCCTCCCTTTTCTCTACCTTTGACCTGAATTTCTTTGCATGTTATTCAGTATTTGAAGCTAGGACAATTACCTTGGTAGAATGCTAACTGGAAGTGATGAGGAAAAAGAAACCCTCCAAACTTCAGATGGAATAGTCTTAACCTACTCTAGACTCCAAACATGGATGCAGGAGAGGACCCCAAGAGGTCTGAGGGTCCCTGTCTAGTGTTCATTCACCTTGTTTGGTTGTCACTTAGCAAAACTTAATGGTTCTTTCTGCCTTATTACTGTAGGGGGGAAGTTTTGTCATCTTATGGGCCTCATTTGTATAGCTCTTTCCCTGGACATGCTGGGACCATGGGAATTGGGTTGTATTCAGCTATTCCCATTGATCAGCTTCAGAAGAAATCATGGAACTTTCCTTCATGCAGTTAGGTGGTTTGCCTTGACTTTTGAAAGTGGAAAGGATGATCTAAGGATGATCATCCTTTCCACTTGCAAGAATCGTTGAAGAGGGAGTACCAGTAATATGAAATGGACATTTGGAATGTAAAAGCTGAGTCTAGAAGACCTTCCATAGAGGAGCCTGTTATCATCTTGGCTATGGTCACTTAGACTGTCCACATGGAATAGGCAGGGGGGTCCTCTCCTGCATCCAGATTCACTTGATATTTTCTGGCTCCCGACCAGCACCTTCACTGAGCCTCAGAGAGAGAAACAGAGAGACTGAGACTAATATTGGGGAATCTGGCTTCCTGGAATGACCTTATGAAGCCTTCAGACCAGGCAGTGTGGCCAAGGCTACCTGGGGTAGTATAACAGTGAGAGTTCATTGTGGCAATGACCCTCAGTGGGTGGAAAAGACTGAAAAATCCTAGGAGAAATGTGAGGATATTAGTAGCCTAGTTCCTTCTCAACCATAATGACACACAATCTTGAAGAGGCATCTTTGAGGCTTCAGTGCCCCTCTCTGCCATTCATTGAACTCTATGCATCCCCTTTTTACTTCCATCCCAAGGGAGTTCTGAGGAATAATCTGGAATGGTGGGCATTTCTTAGAGATTTGGGATGTGGAGGTGTGGCCTTGGACATCAAAAACCATGTGGACCATGATGTAAAGAGCATATCTATGAAGACCCAAATCTGGGTTTGCAGTATGGAATTTGGGGGCCGAGTTATGGACTTAGCAGCCCACCCATGCAGAGTCCCCTTCCGTCACAGAAGCAGCCAAACCAGCGGCAGGTCCCACACAGGAAATATGTGGACGGCCCTTTTGGGTTTTTTTTTTTTTGCTGAAATGTCAGATTGACCTCTTCCTCTAATCATTCCAGTAACTGTAACCACCCAAGTAAACATGGTGTCTGCACACTGCCATCTTGCCCCCTCTGCTTCTCAGTGAGGTACAGAGATGCTGCCCCTATAGAAGGTTTATCTTTTCAGGAGTAGTCGCTAGGCCTTAGACAAGCCAGCAGCAGATCTGAAGCTTCATTACTAACCCCTCTTGTCTAATGTTGCCCAGGCTTATTGTCCCCATATGACCCAAATAAACATGACCGTGTGAACCCAGGAAGACTGTTTGTTTTAAATAGCAATCGTCTCTTTTAAGCCCAGAAGCTGATGGGTTATTGGGGGCAATTGAGAAGCCAGGACCAAGCCCTCTTTTGACCCCATTTCTGAGAGTAACTCGAATTTCTCCATTTTTGGTGGTATTTTGAGAAGTTCGGTGGTCACTTAAAATGAGCCGGGTGATCCTGAAAACCACTTACTGAGCCAGAGCTTCAGTTTCCTCCTGAATGTAAAATGGGGGAAGGTCCCCACAGGAAAGCCCCGTGAGTGTTGCTGTTGGGTGGGCTTCTCAGCCTGGGTGGTCTGTGAGCTTGTCCCCTGGGACCCTGGCAGCGCGGGGAGGCCAGGGGCTGGAGCGGCCCGGGGCAGGTGAGTGTGCCAGTGGGCTTGTGGCTCCGCAGCCCCCCGGCACTCGGCTGAAAGCAGCGGAGGGGCCGCGGCCAGCACCGAGCCCCCTTTCCGCCCCGCGCCCCGCCATGCCGGGCCCCAGCGCCGAGCTGCCCCTGTAGCTGCAGGGACGGGACGCCGGGCGTGAGTCGGACGGGCGGCCATGGCCGTGAACCTCGGCTTCGTGGAAGTGGCCGCCAGGCGCTCGGACCACCCGGCGGCCCCAGGGGAGCGGGCGCCCCGCGGGGCGGGGGGAGCGGGCACGGCCGGGGGGGCGGGGGGAGCGGGCACGGCCAGGCCGCGGCCCGGAGGGCGGGGCTTCCGCCTCCACGTTGTTGTTCCCGGGGCTGGCCACGCCCCCGCCCCGCCCGGCCCTTCCACTTCCCTCTCCTCCCCCTCGCGTGTCCGAGGCTCGGGCGGCCTCGGGCGGGGGTCGTTGGGAGCCCCCCCTCCCGGCCGGACGCACGTGGGCATAGGAACACGGGGGGCGGGGCGGGGGGCCGGGACGACAGGGGGCACGGGGGGCTTCGTGCGGAGGGTCTCGGCTCCCTCGGGGAGCGGCTGGGTGCCGCGAGACCCCGGCCCGCCGGGCCCCCTCTCTCGGCCCCGCGGCCGGCGGCCCCGCACCTCCCGGCAGGCGCTGGCCCTTTAAACGGGCGGCCGACGGCGCGGGGTGTCCATGTGGAGCTGCTCCATGCCGTGTTGTCCTGCCCGCCCATTGGCCCGCGGCCCGGTGACGTCTGCTAATGAAATGCGAACGCACTGCGGGGGGAGGATCCGCTGCAAAACCCGGGAGCGGATCGCGCCGCCGTCCCTCCCCGCCCCCTCTCCCGAGCTTCCTCCCGCCGGCCCCTCCCGGGGGCGGGGCACCGTGCAGCTTGCGAAAGGTTCGGGGGGGGGGCGCGGGGCCCGGAGCCACGTGGAGGCGGGGGGGGGGCCGCCGGGGGGGAGGGGCCTCCGCCCCGTGGGGGGGGCCGACGGCGCGGGCCGAGCGCCGACCCCCCCCTCCCCCTCCCGGGCCGCCGCCGGGCCTGGGGCCGCCGCCGGGAGGCGGAAGCGCAGCGCGGAGCCCCGCCCTTCGCGGCCGCGCCCGGCCCCGCCCCCGGCCACGTGTCCGCGCGCCCGAGGCCCCGCCCCCGCCGGGCCCCGCCCCCAGGCGCCGCTCCGGAGCCGGCGGGCGGGGCTCCGGTCCGGGCTTTGGCGGCGGCCCCGGTGTAGTAGCGGGGGCGGCGGCCGGGGGCAGCGCGGCTGCTTCCCCTTGTTGTGTGTCGGTGCCTCCTCGCCATCTTGTTGCAAAGCCCTTTCTTGTCGGCGGGACTCGCGGGGGCCGCGGGGCGGGAGGCGCCGGGCGGGCGGGGCGGCGGGCGGGGCGGGCGGGAGGCGGCGCCGCCGGGGGGGTTTTGGGGCCGCGCCGGGCATTTTTTCCATTTTTATTTTTCCGCACCTCCCGTTTCGGGGGAGCCGCTTCGGGGGGCGCCTGCGTCCCGCGATCCCGGCGGAGCGGCCCCCGGCGCCCGGCCGCAGCCCCCCCGCCCGCCCGGCCGCAGCCCCCCGGCCGCCCGCCCCGCGGCGCCCCCGCGCCCGAGCGATGAGCATAGAGACGCTTCTGGAGGCGGCCCGCTTCCTGGAATGGCAGGCGCAGCAACAACAGAGAGCACGTGGTGAGCGGCCGGGCCGGGCCCCGGGGGGCGCGGGGGGACCCCGGCCGGGGAGGGGGGCGGGGGCCGGGCCGCGGGCGCGCCCGCGCCGCCGTGGGGAGCGTTCCGCCGGGGCGCAGCGCCGCCGCTCCCGCGGGCGCCGGGGCCGGGGAGGGGGCCCGGGCCGGGGCGCCCCGGACTGTCAGCGGCGGGGGGGGGGGGGGGCCCGGGCGGGGCGGGCGGGGGCGCGTCCACGGGCGCGCGTGTGTGGAGTACGCGGGGGGAGGAGCCGCCCGGCAGCCCCGCTCCGGGGCCGGGGCCGGGCCGGCGGGGCGGGGGCGGCCTGGGCAGAATGAAGTGACATCGCGTCACGTGGCCCGCGGCCCCGCCCCCGGCCCCCCCGCGCCTCCTCCCGCCCGCGGCTTCCTCGGGGCCGGTGACGTGGCCGCGCCCCGCCCCCGAACACGTGCACCGGGGACACTCCCGCCGCGCGGGCCGCGCCTCCGGGCCCCGGATCGGAGACCCCGCGGGGGGGCGCTCGGCCCGGCCCCCCCCCCCCCCCCCCGCCGCGGGCCCGCCGCGAAGCTCCCGCCGCCGCCCCTCCCCCTGCGCGGCGCCGCCTCCTGCGTGTCCATTGTTGCCTCAGTGATGAGTCATGCTGGAGGTTGTAAGCGTGCGTGGTGTGTGCGCGCGTGAGTGTGCGTGTGTGCGCGCGTGAGTGTGTGCGCGTGTGCGCGCGGAGGCCACGCCTGCCGCCCGGTGCGGGTGCGCGTGCGTGCGCGCGTGAGGCCGCTGCACATGGCCCCGCGGGGCAGCGCCGGGGGCGGCCGGAGCCGGGCCTCTCAAGGTCAGCAGGGCCGGCCGGGCCGGGGTCGCCGCCGGGCCCTGCAGGGCATGCTGGGAGCTGGGGGGCGGTCGCGGCCCGGCCCGGCCTCCGCGGGCCCGGCCCGGCCTCCGCGGGCCCGGCCTTCCCTCCGGCTCCCCGGCCCGGGCTTTCCGGTTGTTCTGGGCTGTCACGGGCCTGGGAGGAGGCCTGGCCCCCGGGCCTTCCTCCCCTCCTTCTTCTCCCCACCCCGCTCGTACTTGGGGTGTAGAGGGTGACCCGGCCCCTCCCCCCAGCCACTCCTGCTGTGACCGAGCCCTGCCCTCCTGCCATCTCCCGGGGAGGCCTTCCTCCTCCCTCCTCCCACACCTGTGCTCACACTGGCACCAACACTCACCGGGGAACAATGCCCAGCACAACTGTGAAGAGAGCCCTCTGGCCCAGAGGCCCACCCAAGGCAGCCGCCTCACCTTCCCACCCTTACCCTGTCCGCAGGGAGTGGGGAGACCTTGCAGGAGTCCCTACGGGGGTCAGGTCCACACCTGCCTCTGAGGAGGTCTCATTAGAATTCTCCATCCTAGAAGGCCGTGGAGAAAAAAGGCTTTTTCCGGAGCCAGTTGAGGCAGTTCTGCTCTCCTTGCCTGAATCTGTGTCTGTTTGGGTGGCGGCTCACCCCAGAGGCGCCAGCAGTCAGCCCATCCTTCCTTCTGCTTCTTGACATTGTGTGTCTACTCCCTTGAGGTGGGGAAGACCGAGGAGCCACAGGCTGTCACTTGGACCCCACTGTTGTGGAGGGGTCAGACTGGACGGCCATCCTCATCTACCCCGGCCTCTTACGTAGACTCCCTTTCCAGCTCCCAAAGGGACCTTTCTGCCCCCCTTCCCCTCCAGCCCACCTAAGCTGTCCTAGGTGCTCACCAACCTCCAACCAAGGTGAGATATGGGTGGCTGTTCTCTCGGCCCTAGGCCTCTTCAGTTGGGGGTGGGGTAGATTAAAAACCAGCCTCTGGATCTGGTTGGAGAGAGCATTAGGGTAAAGCAGGAGATTCTTGTTGTACAGAGGCCGACAAGAGGGTTCAATTCTGTGTCTCTACAGGACATACTACGTCCAACACAGTTTAATTAAGATAAATTGCTTGCTCTCATAGAGGAGACAGTCAGAGGGCTAAGACAGAGGTGGAGGGTCTGAGAAGTAGGAAACTGAGGAGACTCTTTCCAAGACCTGAGGTAAAGGCCAGGAAACCTTGGGACGAGACCCCTGCCGCCTCTGCCAGCATCAGCCACGTCTTTAGTTGGCAAAGTGCTTTTCATATACTGCCTTGCTTTGTCCTTTCAACACCCCTGGCAGGCCCGGGCAGTTATCCCTTGATTCACAGATGAGACCACCAGGTGAAGTGAGCTTCCTCTGAGCCAGTGGCTCAAATGGAATCTGGACCCAGGGCTTCCTGACTTCCTTGTCCAACCAGCCCCTCTACTCTACCAAATTTACCTCAATGATCTCAATGTTTCGATGTTCTGAGGTCATCCAATTCAACCGCTCTCAAAGCAGGACTTTCCAATGGTGCCTTCCCTGAAAGACCAGGTCCCAAGATGCTTCTCTCCTTCCTCCCCATCTTGGTCTGCTGTAGCATAGGAGCCTGGGGAAGTCACTTGATGTCTCCGGGCATTGTTTCCTTATCTATGAAAGTAGCTTGCACTAGTTGAACTAAGAAAAACCCTCCCCAGGCCTTATGGAGAGCCCCAACACCATCCTTCAGGACCAGGGACTGGAGAGGCCTAACTAGAGAAGGAAGAGCCCTGTACGTAGACAGTGGGGATGGGTGGGGGGGATGTCTGGCCCTGCTGGGGCTTACTGTGTTTCCTACTTTCCATGGGCTGGGGAAGGAATGAGAGGAGGTAGTGAGCTGGGCTTGGGGGGGGGCAGGGGGAGACAATGATTGTACAGAGCTCCAGGTCCCCAGAAATCAACTCATCTGCTTCCCAGTCACATTAGAGATAGACCGCCCTCGATTCACACAAGCACACATGTATGCACATGTTTGCAGGCATCTCCCCATTTGACTGGAAGCCCCTTCAGGGCAGGAACCATCTGTTCGTCTTTCAGATATCTTAGTAAAGGTCCTGGCATTAGGCAGGGAGGATCATGTAGGGTATAGGGTGTCATGGTGTGTCCCACTTCTGTCATAGTTAGTGATGATTACGATCCCCGCGTCATGTTCAGGCTGCTGGAGGAACCACAGGAGGTTGGGCTGAGCTAGGGGAATCTACAGGAGGCAGATTGGGGAGCACCCGGGGCCTATTGGAAACCTTGGCCCTTCTCCCAGAACAGGCCTGGAGATGCCAGGTCCTTCTTGGCTACGGAGAGAGGGAGGGATCCCAAGGTGAGTTAGCCAAGTTGGTTGCTGAGAATTTCAGAAGGGCCCTTCTGTGCAGTTTGGAGGAAGCAGGAAACTGAGGCAAAGGCTGGAAGAGGGATGTATGTTGGAGGGCCTTGAAGGCTTGTTTTTCTCTCCTTTCTCCTTTTCCTTCCTGCTTCCCTTTTCTTGCCCATCCCCCCATACATGCTGGCGCCAGGTCTTTGGAAGGGGGAGGAGCGTATGTATTCTCTCTCAGAGCTGAGCCTGGCCTGTCAGGAAGCCACTGAGGACTCCAGTTATGAACCTGCCCCTCCACTTTCCTTCTCCTTCCAGGAGCTGTTGGGGGGGGGGGGTTAGGGATTGGATACTGGAAGCCTGAGGGGGTTTCTGATTGGCCAAGGGCCCCCTCTGACCAGAGTAGTTCCAGAGCGCTCCTTCCCCCTCTCTTGGGGTCATGTTTCTCAGCTCCGCCTCTGAGCCTACCTCCTTGGGGTGGCATGTTTGAGGCGTGTCCCAGCACACATGCAAATGACCCGCTGGGGTGGCTGTGCTCCTCTTGTTCCCTATCGACACCCCCCCAGCCCTGGGTTTGCAGGGCACGCCAGGCAGGGTGACCTGCTGATCTGGCCAGGAGCCAGAGAAGAGGTAGAAGGGAAAAAAGGCCCAGGCAGGTGGGAGGAGCCGGGGGCATCCCTCCACCTCCCCTCTCCCAGCACCCAGACACAAAGGGCAGGGGTTTGGGAGAGGAAGGCTGGCCTTGTGCCGCCCTTCCTGGTGAGAAGGTGCTTGGGTTCACTGCCCTGCCCTGCCCTGCCCTCCTCTCATTCCTCCAGCCTGAATGGCTAAGCAGATCTGCCATATTCTTTCCAAGTTCTCTCCCTTTCCTGGACCCATACTCCCAGAGGAGGAAAACACAAAAAAACAACCAAGTGCTACAGGTCTCATGATTCCTCCCAGGCACCCCTGGGAACTGTTTGGAGGCCTTCCTGGCCCTTGAGACATTCTGGTTCCACTAGTGCATCGAACCGAGAGCAGGAGATTCATTCCTAACTTCCTCTTTGAGATCCCATCAAGAATTCCACACTTGGGAGGCACAGACCTGCCTTTGTCCCTTACTTCCTGGCTGGGTGACCCTGAGCAAGTCACTCCCTCAGAACCTCTCGGCATCCATAAAATGCCTCCCCATCCTCCCTTGGTTGTGAGAATATAGCAATGGCAGCTCCTGCCTAGGTCTGCAACACAAGTTCCAAGCATTGATCAGAGAATCAACCAGTTGAGATGCTGCATGTGGATATGTTTTAGGGGAAATTGTGAAATGCTGTTAATATTCTAACTGGGAGGCCATTCAGCCTCCTGGAAAGGACCCCAGACTGTAGGAAGCCAGGGTTACAATCCTTCAACTGGGCAATAGAAATCTAGGCAGAATATACCCAGGATGAACCAAAGGTGATGCGGTGGGCAGCTTCAAGGAAGGCTTCCCAGGAGAGGAGGCAAGTCCCTCCCAGCCTCTTGCTTCATCTTCCCCGTTTGTAAAATAAGGGTGCTGGCCTTGCATGACCTCCAAGGCCCCTTCCCATCTCACCCCCTTGGGTTCTCCCCAAGGAGCCTTGGAGGATGGGTACCTGGGGAGGGGTTTTCTCTCAGCCAGTTCAAACCTGAAGCTGAGAACCTTTAGTTGTGACACCCACTGTAGAAACCTGAGTTTAGGGCAAAGGGGCCTGGAGTCGGGAAGACCTGGGTTCAAAAGCTACCTTATAGGGGCAGCTAGGTGGTGCAGTGGATACAGCCTGGAGTCCGGAGGACCTGGGTTCAAATCGGGTCTGAGACGCTTAATAATGACCTAGCTGTGGCCTTGGGCAAGCCACTTTAACCCCATTTGCCCAGCAAAAACCTAAAAAAAAAAAAGCTACCTTATTAGTACCTATCCCCAAATAATTCGGCCTCAGTTTCCCTACCTACCTCCCAGAGTTGCTATGAGGATGAAATGAGCTCGTTGTTGTGCAGTGACTGGCCTAACGGTTGTCTCCCTCCCCGGGGTGAGGCCCCAGCTGCCCCTCGACCTTGGGTAGCCCCTGTCCCCGGCTCCCGGAGGCCCCGGGAGGATGGTCGGTGCCTTGGCATCGCGGCCCCCAGTTGAACTGACCGCTCTTGGTTCTTTCTCACCCATACAGAAGAACATGAGAAACTTCGGCTGGAGCGGGAGCAGGAACAGAAAGCCGGCGCCACGAGGGTTAATCATATGCTGCCCCCTGAAGAGCCCCGGATTGAGGCCCCCCCCACTTCCCTTGTCCCCTCCAGCTCCACCTCCGGCGCCCCCACCCCCGCTGGCCACCCCAGTGACTGTCATACCCATCCCTGTGGTGACAGGCTCCCCGCAGCCGATGCCACCCCCGCCACCCCTCCCGCTGCCCCCTGCCCAGCCGCTAACCCTAGCCCCTCGACAGCCAGCTCTGGTCAGTGCGCCCGGACTCAGTATCAAGGACCCCATCCCCCCACTCCCCAGGCCACCAGCCACCGCCGCCCCACTGCTGCCGGACTCGAAGGGCACCGCCGCACCCACGGGCAGCCCCAAACCCCTGCAGCCCTTCCCCACACCCATCCTGACCATCGCCCAGCACCATGTGGTCCAACAGCCCATTCAGCCCCAGCTGCCGCCCCCCCCGCAGCCCCCGCCGGCCACGCTGGCCGCTCTGAAGCTGGCACCGGCCGAGGAGGCGAAGCCCACGGAGCAGAAGAAACGGCCCGGGGGGTGAGTGAGACCCTGGGCGGCCCCACGCGTGGGGGGTTCCTGCCCAGCCCGGCTTCTGCCCCGGGAGCCCGGCCTCACCCCCTCTGTCTGACTTGCAGGATCGGGACCAGGGAGGTGCACAACAAGCTGGAGAAGAACAGGTGGGTGAGACCCCGGGCCGGACCCCCCCCCCCCGCGTGGCGCTCCCCCCCCCCCGCGTGGCGCCCCCCCCCCGTGCTGACCCCTGCCTCTCCCCCCAGGCGCGCCCATCTGAAGGAGTGCTTCGAGACTCTGAAGCGGAACATCCCGAACGTGGACGACAAGAAGACGTCCAACCTGAGCGTGCTGCGCAGCGCCCTGCGCTACATCCAGGTGCGGGCCGGGGCGGGCCGGGGCGGGCGGGCGGGCGGGCCTGCGGGAGGCGCCGCCGCCTCCCCTCCCCCTCCTCCCCTCCCCCCTCCACGCGGGCGGCGAGCACATGGCCCGGGCGGGCGCTGACGTCAGCGGGGCTCCCTCCCTGCGGGGGAGGGGAGGAGGAGGGGCGCGCTGCGCGTGCAGCGCGGCGGCTGGGGGAGGGGCGGGGGCGCGCGGCTCCCCGCGGCCCCTCCCCCACCCCCTCGGCTGGATTTTCGGGAGGGCTCATGGGAGACTGCGAGGCTTCCGGGGGGGCCCCGGCGCTTGGGGCAGGCCGGGGGCGCCTCTCCGGGCGCGGGGCTCCGCGGCGGCCGCTCTTCGCCTTTTAAAAATAGCTCCTTCCGCCGCGAGGAACCCCCGGCCCGCCCGCGCCGCGTCTCCTCTGCAGTGGGGCGGGCCCCAGGGCAGACGGTTGCCATGGCAGCCGCGAGGGCCCGTCTCCCTGGAAACCGCGCGGCCCCGCAGGTGTGCACGCGCGCCCGGAGCGCAGGCGGGGGAGGGCGCTGGGGGAAGGGCAGGGCCTGACGTCACTCGTCTGCGGCCCCGGGGGCGCTGGGCTAGGGGGTTCTCGGCGGGCGCCCCCCCCCCCCAGGACAGCCCTCGGGCCGCGGGGTCGCCGCTCCCCTTGTCACGGGGCCCGAGGACGCCCCGACCCCCCCCTCCCGGCGCCCTTCCCGGAGGGCTGGGGGAGGGGCGGCCGGCGGGCTGGCTGGGGGCCAAGGCGCTTCCCGGCACGGGCGGGGGGCGGGGCCGAGGCCGCTCATTGGTCCACCGGGAATGAGCCGGGCTGGGCTGCGGGGGCGGCGGGCCAATCGGCTGACGGCCCGGGCGTGACGCGGCCGAGCGGCTCCGCGTGGGAGCGCGCGTGCTCGCCGCGCGGCCGGAGGGGGCGGGGGAGGCGGGGCGGCGCCGGGGGAGGGGGAGTGCCGAGGAGACTGAACGGGAAAGAGGCTGGAGTTGGGGCCGGGCCGGGCCTGTGGCGCCCCCGCCCCAGCAAGTGTCGCAGGGACCCTGGCACCTTGGGCAGTGCTGACTCCACCCTCCTCACAGGCATGGGGCGCTGCCGTTGCCCCCCTCTAGGGTGTCTGGTCTGGGCCGCCTTTGTGCAGTCCGCACGGAGCTCCTGGGCACGACCTCGGGGCGCAGGTGCTGGAGGCCCGGGGACCTGCCCAAGGCCCTAGGCTCTAGGCTCTCCCTTGGCGCCCAGGCGCTTTTCCTTCATTCCAGTAGAGGAAACAAGCCACAGACGCGCCTCTATAAAGCTAGATCCCAAGCTGATACAAAGTAACCCGGGGTCAGAGCTGATACAAAGTAACCCAAGGTCAAAGCTGGAGGATCAAAAGGAGGTAGAAACTGTAGCTGCTGCTGGAGGGGAGCCAGCAAGTCCGGAAGGCAGAAGGGACTGAATGAACAAAGCACAGGCAACAGGGAGAGTGTTACAGGCCCGGGACACCGAGATGGCAGACCGGGAGGGCATGGCGGAGAGAGCTGCTGGTTTGTGGACATGTGAGTGCCTGCTGGGGGCTGTGGAGAGCAGAGGAGGAACTGTGGAAAGGCTTGACTGAAGGCTTGAGACACAGGCGCCATCTTTGGAGAACTTGGGCTGAGGTCAGCAAAGGGGGAATCAGAGACTGAAATAAAGAGGGAAGGAACCAGGATGCCAGGCCAGGGCTCAGCAGGTTGTGGGGGATGCTCTGGGCAATGTAGATTTAGGAGGAGAGGGGCCCTTAGAAGCCAGCCAGTAGTGAGACCCCTGAAGCAAACAGATGGCAGGAATTGTTCTTCCTTGACTCCACATTCAGGGCCCCCATCCACTCTCAGCTGTGATGAGGGGTTTAGAGCTTGCCCAGTGGGTTAGGGAATCAGTTAACCAGGACCTTCTTAAACAAAACCAGCCCCCATGTGTACTGGGGCTGCCCGCCTTTGGAACATTCCACTCCCAGAGCTCCCCTACCTCTGCCAAGAAGGGTGGAATGTTCACTCCGTCATCTCTTCCTGGAGCAGTCTGGGCTCTGGAAATGTCCCCACATTCCCTTTTGTTTCATTCTTGTGTCCCTCGTGGTTGATGTCATGTGTGCAGTCTTGCTAATTCTCTCAATTGTTCTCTGTCAGCTCATGTAAGAGAAGGTCTGGGGATGAGGCATTGATTTGAACCTGGGTTTCTGTCCTATTTTAGACACTTACTAGCCAAGTGATCCCGGGCAAGGCGAGTTTACTATCTGTAAGATGAGAGGATTGCCACCCGGGCCTTCCAGGGCCCCTTTCCAATTCCAAACTTGAGCTTCTTGTTTCCCATTCTTCTCTGTGGTCTTCTTGTAAGGCAGTGGATACAAAGTAAATGTTAGTCCTCCTTCTCTATGTCATACTCGAGAAGTAAATGATCCATTTGAAACTCGTATAAGCAATTGTATAAGAAAGTCTGCTCAAATGATGGCATCATGTTGTAGAAGGACTATGGAAGAGTATCCTGGTTCAGATCCCATGTCGGCCTCAGTTTCTTCATCTACAAAATAAGGGGGTTGGTTGACAGTACCCACAGTCACTCCCGGCTCTGGAGCCCGGAGCCTGATCCTTGGGACTAAGGGCAAGTCATTTATTTTTTCAGACTTTGAGTTTTCATCCATGTAAGTTGGCCATTACAATATCCTACTTTCTCCGCAAAAGAGACACAAGGAAATTGTTTTTTAAAGTGTCACATACTGTAGAAAGGCGAGAAATTATTTTATCAGTGAAAGATTAATTTTCTTAATGTGACATAGGGGCTGTCACAGTTCAGAGATGACATTGGCATACACAGCAAGGCTTGAAGAAGGTTCCATAGAGAAGATGAGACTTAAGTTGGGTCTTTGAAATGGGTGATGTTGGAGTAGATGGAGAGAAGGAAGAGAGCATCCATGTGGGGGTCAAATAGTGATCTGAGGGGGAGTGGCAAGAGTGAGTGGATGGGGCCGAGGGGTAGAAACTCGGGGGTGGGGAAGAGTGGGGGGCATGGTGTTCGAACCTTGAAGACTTGATGGTGTTTGCAGGCCCTAGGGGGTTGATTAATCCTGAAAAGTAGAGCAGGAGAGGAGTCTTAAGACTTTTAAGGCCATGTGATTTCCTCAGAGTGGGTCCTCCCCATGGGAACTCAGCAAATGTTATTCAAGGATTGCTGTAATTTTAAAAATTGCTGGAAAATTGATGGGTTCATTAGCAGGAATAAGAAAGGTAGGGGAAAGAACAAGGTTTGAGGACAAAAAGGTGTGTTGAGTTTGGGGTATGTCTTGTTTCAAGGGATGTTATTCTATATTATTATAATATCACACAAGCAGAAATGAGCAGCTTGGGGTGAGCTACTTGGAACTTAGCTCTTTCATTCGGCCTGTACTCGAACTGAAACCTTTCCAGCTTGGTAGGACCTGCCAGAACGATTAGCACTCTGCTGGCATTCCCATGGGGGAAGCCCAGAGGGCATCAGGGCAGGCTTATTTGGGAGACACAAGAATAGCTCTCCTCTATGCTGGTACACCTGGGTGCGTTTGGAAATGGGACCTCCATGTAAGTCCTCCTTCCATGGAGAAGTATCTGCAAGGACCCTTGGCTCCTTGGCAACTGTGCCAGTGAAACTCAAGCTCTGAGAGCTCTTAGCAGGATGACAAGAATTTGAATAAGGTTTGGCAGCAGGGCCTGCCTGGCTAAGTTTGGAAAGGGGGCTCACCAGATGGGGGTGAATTGTTTTTGATGACAGCAGTTTGTGAAACTGCCAACGAAGGTGTACAGGGATCATATTTTGCATCAGTAGTCGTTGGAAGCATTGGACTTGAACTCTAGATGAGGAAGCTGTGGTTGGGAGGGCCGATCTGGCTCCCTCAAAGCCGCTCAGCTCACAAACATGGGAACGCAGGCTTGGCTGTGGGTTCCTTTTTTTCCCGCCATGTTGTCTTTGGAAATATGAGGCCAGCAGATTACTTAGAAGGCTATTTGTGGCAGTAATCCAGATGTGAAGAGATAAGGATCTTTCTTGGGCTTAGGAGGGTGACAGTGGGATTGGACAGGACCACAGGAGAGGATTCCTTTTTCTTTTTTTTTTTTTTAAGCTGGCTTCATACATAGGTTTCTGAACATGTTCATATACGCCACCCCTCCCCCTTCTTGCTAACGTTATCTCCTGCAACAAAGATGAAGAAAGAAAAAAGTTCTGCAAAACTAACCACCACATGACTGTGTCTGATATTCTAAGTCACCCACCTGTGCAATGAAGGGAACAAGGTACAATTTTCTCAACTCTCTTCTGAGTACAGGCTTGGTGGCTAGAATTGCACAGCCTTCAGTTTTGTTTTATTCATTCTGTTTGCATTCTTTAAAGATATTTTAAGGGAATAATTAGCAAGTTTTCCTGTCTGAAGAAGGAAGGGAAAAAAGAATGAAAGTCTCTAAACCTAGACAATGGTGAATTTTATGGAATCTTTAGCAGAAATAGGGAAGACAGGGACAAAACTAAGCCAGGGTAAGATGGTATGCTCAGTTTTTGGTGTGTCTGTTTGAATGGTTGGGGCAACCTCCAAATAAAAATGACTCAAGATAAACACAGGGAAATCACCTATATTTGAAGCTACAAGAATAAATGAAGTCTTTCAGGGTGCATTTGAAGAGAGAGAAAAGTGTAGGCCTGAGAATTCAGCCTGGAAAAAGCCCTCAGTTAAGAGGCAAAATGAGCAGGAGGAACTTGCAGAGGGGGCACCCTCTGATACATTAGTGGGCCCAAAGCCAACCGAGGAGATCAGTGTGATCTCAGGCTTGATGCCGTCTCTAGTATGTAACACATCCTCAGACAAGGCCTTTGGAGGTGGCCAGAATGCTGGCCTTGGTAGTACCTAGAAGGGTCACTTTTAAGTTAAGGGAGGTGAGAATGAAAGGCGGAGTTTGAGGCCAAGAAAAGAGAGGGGAAGAAGGGGTTGGAACAAGGACAGATTCCCCGTTTGCAGAAGTATGGCTTGGGCAAGGTCGAGGAGAAGGATTCGTCCTGGGAAAATGCCTCTGTGTGCTTGAAGAGCGGGGAGCTGGTAGGGAAAGAGATTGGAGATGCTGAGAATGGGAAAATTGGGAGAGAATTCCAGCCCAGGTGAGGGGGTTGGCATTAAGGTAGGTAGTGAGATGATCTGCCTCAGGTAGAATCGGGCAGGGGGATTGGAGCTTGGAGAGAGAGGATAGAGCATGGGCACTGTTGAGCTAAGCAGGGCAGTGGTATTGCCAAGCCTCTGGCATGACAGCAGTGACGATATGTGAGGACTCTGGACCAGCCTGGGAGTAAGAACAGGAAAAAAAAGATTATGGGATGCCACCATTTTCCAGGCCTGATTTGTGGGCTTGGTGAAAGGGGACAGTGAGTCAAAGATAGAAAGTGGCCATTAAAAAACTAAACATTGTTAAAAAAGAAATTAAAATCGAAAGCAAGAAGACTATTGAATTAATATGTAAAGCCAAGAGTTGGTTTTATGAAAAAACTATTAAGAAGTAAACTAACGTGCCAGGAACTCCTTGTGAGCAGGGGAGATTACCCTACCGAAAATGGGACCCACCAGAGACACAAAATGCTATTTAAGGTTGGAAGAATTATTCTTTGCAATTAGGATGAGGGAGTATATCAGGAAAGCCTTCACGAAGAAGGTCGTGTTGAGAGACCAGATACTCTAAACACAAGACCCAGGGGCAGAAAAATATGACATAGGGTGAGGAATTTAGAGAATAGGGTTTTCAAAAGTGAGGTGACACCAGAGGAGGAATGAAAGAGTTGACAGGAAGTCATGGTTTGTAAGGGTGGGAGGGAACACTTGGAGAGTTTGTGCCCAGGAAGGACACCAGGTGCTTTAGAGGTCATGATAACAATGACTCCTTCCTTGCCCTCATGGGGTCTTGGGTTATACTGACCCTTCTGTGACATGGCTGGAGGGGAGTTGGGACCCTGTGGAGATTAAAAAAACCAGGAAAATGGAGATTGAATCTTGGGGAGACTGCACTAGAATAGGGAGGAGGCAGGAGAAGGGAGCATCAGGCCTACCCTTTACCGCTATCGACTTGGGGCCCTGGATTCCCTTTTTGCAGAAGGGGCAGTGGGCAATGCATTCCTTCCTGAGAAAGCCAAGGCTCTAAGAAACCAGTTCCCATCCACACTGAGCCCAGACTTCGCTCCAGAGAGGTAGAAGCCAGGGGCTCACAGTGGGATTCCCATAATCTAGTATTTGGATCTTTGGCCTGGGCTTTGTCCCCAGGTAAACTCTGACCCCTTCCCATCTACCTCTTCCCATCATCCCTCACTGGGGTGATTATCCCTCAGCTGCTGAGCGTGATTCCTACGTGTGTCCCCAACTTCTTGTCCCTCAGACGCTGAAGCGGAAGGAGAAGGAGTATGAGCATGAGATGGAGCGGCTGGCCCGAGAGAAGATAGCCACCCAGCAGCAGCTGACGGAGTTGAAGCATGAACTGAGCCAGTGGATGGACGCGTTGGAGATGGAGCGGGTCCTCCGACAGGCGGGGCAGCCCGAGGATGACCAGGCCTCCACCTCTACCGCCTCAGGTACTCCTGCCCGGACCCATCTGCTCTCCTTCTGCCCCTTCCCCCTGGGGCTCCAGGGTCCCTCTGGCCTCCCACCTGGCTGAGTTTACTTACTCTTTGCTCATCCTGTTCTCTTCCCCTTCTCTCCCTCTTCTGGCGCCTCTACTATCACCCAAATAGAAGGTGAGGATAACATGGATGAAGACATGGAGGATGACCGGTCAGCCATGGGGCTACCCAAGCTGAGCCAGCGGTCACAACCTGAGCTCCTGAAGCCGGCTCCCCTGCCTCCTAGTACAACCCCTGCTGCCCCAGCTCCTCACTCCCACCCTGCAGCTCTGCAGCAGAAGCCCCCTCCTCCAACAGCTACCGCCCAGACCCTGGTCTCGGCCCCCGCCCACCTTGTGGCCACGGCGGGAGGGGGCTCGACGGTCATCGCTCACACGGCCACCACCCACGCCTCAGTCATCCAGACTGTGAACCACGTGCTCCAGGGCCCAGGGGGCAAGCACATTGCCCACATCGCCCCTTCAGCCCCCAGCCCGGTGCAGCTGGCCCCTGCCACCCCCCCCATTGGCCACATTACTGTCCACCCTGCAGCCCTCAACCACGTGGCCCACCTGGGCTCCCAGTTGCCCCTTTATCCACAGCCCGTGGCCGTGAGCCACATCGCCCACACCCTTTCCCACCAGCAAGTGAATGGCACTGGCGGGCTGGGGCCACCGGCCACAGTAATGGCCAAGCCGGCTGTGGGTGCCCAGGTGGTCCATCACCCCCAGCTGGTGGGCCAGACGGTCCTGAACCCGGTGACCATGGTCACCATGCCGTCCTTCCCTGTCAGCACCCTGAAGCTGGCCTGAAGGGGCTTCACCTGGAGGTCCCTGGCCCCCCTCCCCACCAAGCAGCTCCACACATTCCAGCCCAGTCCCATTCCCTGCCCTCGGGGGAAGGGCAGGGTGCAGAGACTGAGCCCCGAGGGAGAGGAGGATGGGCCAACCCCTCCCCACACCAAGGAGCTGGGCCAGGAGGGCACCAGGGGAATGGGCCGGCCCTGCTGCATTTGGACTTGACAAAGAGCTCAAGAGACACTTTGGTGAGCGTGGTCCCCATGGCTCTGGTAGCTGCCTCGATTTCCGTTCTTGTCCCGGTCTGTCCCTGCCTCGCCTCCCCTCCCCCTGTAATCAGTGAGCTGTGGATGTGATGGTCTTGGTTTTTGTCCCTTGTCCCTCCCTCCTTCCCATCCCCCCCTCATGTGCTGCTGATGCTGCTATTGCTCTGTCGGGTGAGGTGGCTGAGCTCTGGGGGCCTACCCACCCAAACCCCAGGGGTTCTCCGCCCTGAGTGGGGGGAATTGAGGCCATTTTGTCCAGATAACCATCGTGTGGAGGTCTGGGGTGGGGGCTGCTGTGAACACAGGTGATGGGAAGCAGATGGTTCACAGGGCTGAAGGAGCTGGGGTGGGAGGGATTAAATACAGACCCGATATCTGGGGATCCCCGCCAACACCCTTTCCCTTGGTCCACACTACAGTCTGATTGATCCATCTGAAGTCACTGTGATTTGTTACAGTAGAAACTATTTAAGACAATTCTCTACTAATAATAAACCAAATGAAAGAGAAACCAGTGAGATTCCCGTGGGGGTTTGTTGCTGATGTGTTCTTCTGCCCTCCACCCCACTTCCCTAAGCCCCCCCACAGGGTCTCCATGGCTCCTTGGCTCCCCCCTCTGCTCCTCTTGGGGCCCCCCAGGCAGATCCTTTCAGGGACGGGGGAGGGGGAGGCAGAGGAGAGGGGCCGAAGCTCCACAGCCCCCTCCTCTCCCCTTTGCTCAGATATGTGGCCGTGTGTGCATGTGTGTTCTGTGCATGCTCAGTCTGTGCGCCTGTGTTTGTGGGCAGGTATGCGTGTGTCTGTTTCTTGGTGCCCCCCTCTCCCCCTCCCCACTCACATTGAACTTGACGAAGAGCCTTGTGGTTTGGGTTCTAGGGTCCTTGATTCTTCTCTGGGCTGAATTCAGGGGGCCTGGTGACCAGAGGGTTATGATCATGGGGAGGGGAGGCTGTAATGATGGCCCCACTCCCCGCTCAGACATAGACCAGGCTTCCTTCTAGGTCCTGGGAAGGACTGGGGATCATATCAGAAACTGGTGTTTTGGACATGGAGACTAAAAAAAATTGGGCAGTAAGTGCAGCCTATATCTCCCCCTTTTCCTTCTGGTGTTCCCCTTGGACCTTCTTACACCCCTCTTTCTTTCACCTCTCTGGTTTACTTTTGATGCTTTGGACTGAACCTGGAGACCAGTCACTTTAGCATCCTGCTGCCTCAGTTTCTGAGGATGGCTCTCAGGCATTCCTCCAGAGGGGAATGAAAGGGAAAGAGATTGCCCATTCCTGCACCCTGTCCTCCAACCCCAGCTCCCAAAGAGATAGGGCTAGGGATGGGGCTTAGGATGGGGCCAGGAGGGGCCTGCTTCCCCCTGGCCCTCCCTCCTAGTGAGTCTACCTTTGGGGACAGCTTTGGTTTCTCCTCTCTTTTCACGTAGTTATTACAAGTGACCTTGTGTAAAACATATGCGCATACATGTCCACTCAGATACCCCTTTAGGCACATAACTATTCAAATGTATACATATACATATATATATGTATATACATACATATATATGTGTGTGTGTGTATACATATATATATATATATATATATATATATCTCATATACTCGTTGCCTTTGTGGGGACTGATGGGCAAGGATAGAGGCAGGCACCTGGGCTTCTCAGGAGTGTTTGTGACTAAGTTGAGTGTGTGTTCTGGGGAAGAATAGGCATTGGAGAGGGGCCTGGGACCCTTGAAGCTCCCATACTCCTCCCATCTTCTGTCTGTGGTGCCATTCTGGAGGCTGGCTTTGCTATGTAGGGCGTCTTGGGTGTCAGAGGGGCAATGTGAACAACTCAGAGGTTCCAAAGTGGATTCTGACTGGGAGTCACCCAATTGCCTCCAAACCCATTTTCAGTTCCCTCTTTGAACTGGGAGATTTTAGGCTTTTAGGGTTCCTTCCTCTTCTTTTGTCTTTCTCTCTTGGGAAATGAACAAGCAGGTCATTCCATTGGGTTCCTGGCCTTGTGAGAGGGGCTGGCCTAGGTAGTAACAGCTTACTCCTGCCTAAGTTTCCTTCCTTCCGGTGGCAGCCTTCACCCCATGGCCTCCTGTCATAGTCCTTGGAGTCATCAGTTCCACTTTATCTACCATGTAACCTTGTAGACATCAGGCCCTTGGGGGCGGGGCAGGGCGGGGCAGTCTGGGATGGCGTGGAGGCCCAGCATAGTTGGGAGACTTGCTGTCTGTCCTCTCTTCTCCTCTTTGCCCTTCCATTCCCCTCCCCTCCCCATCTTTCAGCCATGTACCAGTCGTGGCCAGGCATTATAGAAACTAATGTGCCTCCCCCCACTCTCTGGGGATTGTGCCCAGATACCTCATCCACCCCCCCACCCCCCAAGGCACCTGGGACAGGAGGGGTCTGTGTTGTGCTCACTGTGTCTTGAGTGGCTCTGATGGGTGGTGTTGCTGTTGTGTTTTTCTGTTGTTTTTCTGGTGAATGCTGTGACGCTGTAACATTGGGGGGGTTGTCGTGCCCCTGCTTCCCCAGCCTCATCCTTACGGAGTGTCTTCTCCAGCAGCCACCAGGACCAGGCCTAGCCCTAGCCTGCTCTGCCTCTCCCCAGACCTTCTAACTTGGGACACACACACACACACATACACAATATACCCACACAGATACCCACAGACACTCACACATCTTACCTCTCATGCTTATTTTATTTTTTTATGTTTTCTAAGTGACTCACTGGCTGGGAGTCTTTACCTCGATGGGCTCGGGTCCTCAGGGGGCCGGGGAAGAGGGGCCGGTGGGCAGGGTGAGCCCAGCGGGGTGTTTTAGGGCTCACGCATAGGCCCTGCCCTCTCCAGGATGAGCCCCTGTCCCTCCTCAGGGCGTGCCCCCTCCCCCAAGAGGTGGCCCTTGTTTACAGTGAGGACTCAGTCACTGTGTCTCTGTCTCCGGAAATCTGAACCCTCAAGACCCCGGACTGTAGAGATTTTTATGTGTTTGGATACATCTGCTGTGTGAAAAACAAACCCTACAAAAACCCTAATTTTGTACATATTGTATTTTTACTATTGAGCTGTATCCTAGTGGCTGTTCATGCTCTAAGACTAGATATTGGGACATGAATACTCTCCATGTAAAAGCACTTGCCTGGAATAAAACAATGAAACAAATAAATCTGCTCGGAATGTGAGTCGGGGCCTTGCAGACACCCCAGTGGTTTGGGGGGGGGGGGATTGGGGCCAGAGGCAGAGATAGGGAAGTGGGGGGGAACCCCTTGTTCGTTTTTCATATCACGACCAATCAGGACCCTCAGGCTGAATTTGGACACATAGAACTTCACCGGTCCTTGGTTTCCTCATCTGTAAAACAAAGATTGGTCTAGATGCTTGTTCGGCCATTTCGGTGGTATCGACTCTTCATGATCCCGTTTGAGATTTTCTTGGCAAAGATGCTGGAGGGGTTTGCCGCTTCTTTCTCCAGCTCGGAAAATTGAGACAGATGGGATTAAGTGACTTACCTAGGGTCATACAGCTCATAAGCATATGAAGCTGGATTTGAACTTAGATGTTCTTGACTCCATGTCAGGCACTCTTACCTAGCGTGCCACCCAGCTTCCCTAGCCTAGATAACCAGTTCTGCGTCTACAGTTCCCTGCCCTCCCCAACCCAGTTCAGTTGTTTCTCCTTTCCATCCACATGGTTTTAGAATTTTTCTAAGGCACACTGTCACCCATTATCTTCACGAATTGGAAGGACTTCATGTGACCTGTTGGGGTGCTACAAGCTCAGTAGGTAGCAGTAACTGGACATGGAGCTCCAGCGTCCTGCCTTGGGGTTGTAAGGAAAGTCTTTTGTAAACCTTAGGAATAAGGTTAGGAATGAGCTGAAATTTCATTGGTATAGGGAAATCCTGAGTGAGCAAGCTCCACATACCAATGTAGGTTGGCACCCGTTTTGTAACATAGAATCCTGGTTTGTTTGACAAAGCATCAGGTTAAGTGGTGTACCTGAGTTCACACCATTAGCTTGTGTCAGAGGCATGATTTGAAACCAGATGTTCCTGGCTTTGAGAAAACCTTAAGAGTGAGAGTTGCTATTGTCTTGTATCTTTGTGACAGCCTTCTGAGTAGACTGGCAGGTATTCTTTCTGATAGAAGAGGAAGCTAGGATCCTAAAGGCAGGTGGGTAGTTAGACTTGTCCATGGCCATTTAGCCATAGGACAGGGAATAGAATCAAGAGGTTTGAATTCTTTCCTTGGTTCTCTTAACCATATTTTTCATGTAGTTGACCACCCTTAATCTTAAGACTTCCTTAACCAGAGACAGCTCTGGTTTGATCATTGTTAAGTGAGGAAGTTTGAGAATTGGCCCAGATACTTCTTTGCCCGAGGATCGGCTACCCTTGAGATTGAGGTAAGGAAAGGAAACCACGAAGAGGTAAGATGGAAACTAAGTCACAACTAGTCTTGATTGCTTCTAATTGTGTGGAGCTGGGGTATGAAAAATATTGTCATTTCTTCAGGGTTGAAGCAAAAAGATATGTTCAGACCTTCATAGCTTTGTTCCAGGGTGGGAAATTTAGAGGACACCACCAGCACCATCCCTCAGTTTGGGATATGTTGCCCTCTAGAGTCTAGAAAACTCCTGGTGTCTCAAGGCAGACTTCTTCCCCCTCCCCAACACCCCCCCCCCCCCCCGCATACCAGGTGAGTGAGTGCTTCTCAGTTGTTTCGACTCCCCGCAGTGGTCAGTGGGAGAATCTGGGAGAACGTATTCTGGGCAGTTTTCTGTAGAAAACCCAAGTCTGAATCTAGAAATAGAGGGACCCCTGTGGCATTTCTGCAGCTGTGGGACCAAGCTGATTCTTCCAGCCAAGTTTCAGTCTTACTCAAAACCAGTTGACTCAGAAGGTTGGGAAAGGAGGTGGGTCTGGGGCTTGAATCTTGGCCTTAGGGATGGAGAAGATGTAAAGGGAGTTAGGTATCATAGAGGCAACATTCTGGTTGGATACCAGACACTGGTTGTGTTCTTATTTCTGTACTGAGAGTCAAAGGCCATCTTGGAGCCCGGACTAGACTTTACTCTCCTGCCCCAAGCCTGCCCTTTACCTTCACATCCCTCCTCACTTCTTGGAGGAACCCAAACCCAGACCTAAAGGTTAAACAATACCAAAAGAGTCCTTCGTCCATCTCACTCTGGGCACCAAATAGTATACCTATCTATGAGACACTAGCTCCCCCTAGTGACAATTTTTAAAACTACAAAGTCACTTCACAGGCCCATGAGACCTGGACGGAAAGACATTTGTGAAGAAGGCATCCCCAGTAGAGATTTACCTAGTAAGACTCTTTTATTTGATCAGCTGCGCAGAGGAAGGGACTGGAATGTTAGACCTGGAAGGACATTTTAGGGATCTTTTAGCTCAGCTTTATTTTATAGAAAGGGTAACTGAGCCCCAGGAAACTGCTGGGAATGTTGTGGGGCAGATTTTTTTCTTCTGTTCTCTCAGTGTTGTTGGAGGTGGAAGTCAAAGGTTGCTGATAATCTGCTGAGGAACTGGGAAGGCCCGATAAACTTTTAACCCAAGCATGGGAGCAGGTTATCAAGGAAATAGGGTTTTCTTTTTTCTTTTGGCCACCAGGTTTAAGTGATTTGCTCAGGGTCACATAGTATCTGGGATGGGGCAATAACTATAGAGAAATTATGGGCGAACCAGTAGTAAATAGTAATGCTACAATGCATATCCTAAAATAATGGCACAGGTCACCTTGTGTGGGCTTTGTGGAGGGGACTAAGTTGCTGACTGGAGCTCAGCTGGGATGCCGGCTGGTAGTTTTCTAGCTCACCTAATTTTCTTTGCTAACTGTAATCCATTATTTCTGTGGTGTTAAAGAATTGTTTGTCAAAAATCAGATTTCAGCACCCTAGAAAAATCTCATCTGCCTGCCCGAATTCTGGCCATGTTGAGTGTAGCCATGGTGTTAAGACCGAAAAAATTCACTCTGGCTAAAAACTTTGTATTCCTTCCCTTATCTCACCAAAGCCTCATCATTAGAAGCCTCATCACTATGGTGCATTTTGAGGAAAGGCATTTTGGTAAATTAGAAAGAATCTCACTTTGGACTCAGAGGAACTGGGTTCAAATCCTGTCTTGGTCACTTGTTATGTATATAATTTGGGGCAAGTCATCTCCTCAGTTTCCTCATCTGTCAAATGAAAGGCTTGGACAAGATGACTTCTGAGGTTCCTTATAGCCTGATTTTTATGATCCCAATATTTTCAAAATGTTTTTATTCTATACTTATTTTTCTTTATCTGAGTTTCATGCCAAGCCATGAAAAGGATGTTATAATCATCCGTTGCAAAGTGCTCTACTCCATCCACTGTCCCCTCCACCTTTCAGAGATCTAATATTTGGGCTCTCCTCTGAACCTCAGGAAATTATAGCCCAGAGGCACTGGAGAAGTGAAGGGAAGGAAGCCTCGGGGTCAAGTGGAGGAGGGAATGATACTTGTCTAGGTTTTTAAGCCCACTAGTAATTTTTTAGGGGTTGCACAGCTGATTGCTTACAAGACAGCATTAATTTCCAGTTTGGGGTTATAACTTCTTCAGTCTTCTAAAGACCACTGTGGAGGCAGCAGTGTGGCCTTGAGGCTAGATGGACAAATCACAACCTCTCAGTGGCAGAGTGGAAGCTGATCTTCATTGGTAGAGGGAGGTTCTACACTGGGAGTTCCTGAAATGCCAGCTATGCTCCCAAATTTAAAATATGCAAGTCATAGAATAAGGATGGTGTTGCTCTGATACTCATGGGCAGCTAATTCAGATTCTGAGGTTCAGGAGATAGAGGTGGGCAGTGAACAGAGAGGCTGCTTCTCCTATCAAAGTTGCAGACTGTGATGTGCTTCTTGTTCCTCTCCCAGGTCACCCCTTCCTCTTGTCACTTGGAGCTTTGAAGTGTGTGGCATAGAGTTAATTCCTTGGTTCAAAGCCCTTCCCTTCTAAGCCTGCTTTCCTGAGGCTATGGACTCTGCCTAAATGAGGGTGGGCCTGCCATCTGAGAGGTCCAGGTCCATACCAGGACTGAAAATTTAATTCTCAGTGCTGAGATAATAGCATGGATGGTCGGTGTACCAGTTGGAGGGAGAGAAGACACCTGGATGACAGCTCCAAAATTTATCTAAGTCAATAGCTCTGTCTCCTTTGTCCAGGGCAGATTTACCTGAGTAATGCAGGATGGGCGTGTGAGGGTGCAAGGTTGGGAAAGTATAGCTTGGATTCAGCTCCTCTTACCCGGCTTCCCGCACCACATGAAGGGTGGGCCTGGAGCCAATCCCCTGGATGTATTTCTGGATTCTCCAGAGGCTTCTTCCAAGAAAAAGTGGAAAGGATTTCAAAGAGACTTTGAAAATGAAGTCCAGAAAGGTTGTGACTTGCCCAGGTCACACAGGAAGTGGACGGGTCAAATTCAACACTTTTCCCAGAATTGCCTTTTTGGGTCTTGTGACCTGAAATCACCCTCACACACACCCTCTAGCTCTTCTAAGGAAAGAGGACACTCCCTCAAGCTGAAGGCTGTCCTAGCTCCCTCCCTTGAGCTTCTGAGTTTATAAAATCATCCCTCCACTCAATTTCCTGGTCAACCCCTCCACTATCCTCCACCTTGTGCCATTCTTCAGGCAATTGTTTTTTCCCCCAGTCCCCAGATTCACCAACTCACCAATTTCAGTGTTTATTGTTTTTGTTACAATGGACAGCATTAGAATATGAGTCAGGAAAAAAAAAGACAGACCAACCAACCTTCCCGCTTCTTACAAACACCAGAGTCACTAAGGCAGGCACAGGGCAGCAGATGAGGCCTCATGGATGCACCACACGTGAGCTTTGGGGCCAGGGCACGCAACAAGGGAAAGGTGGAGCAGACAGGCCCCCAAACAGGCAGTGCAGAGTCCGGGGGCAGAGGAAGAGGGGCAGGCCTGGGATTGCATTCTTCTCCCAAGAGAAAGGTATTTTCCCCCCACTTTTTTAGTAAATGACACAGCAGACCCACAGAAACTTCAGAAGGCCCCAGTGGCAAACATATCTTCACTCTCCCTCCCACTTAGCAGGACCTACCTGGATCCTGCAGGTGGGGGAAAGATGGAGGAGGAACTGGGTGCAGGGTAACAATAAGCATGCTAAGGTCAGGGAGGCCCTGGGGGGGGGGCCTTCCTGGACTTCCTTCAGAGGAGGTAGGGGAGCCTAGCTCCCATCCTATCCTCAGGATTAAGAGATGCTTGATCTGAGCTGGCTTCTGTGGGGGGGACCCTTAGAAGTCCTGCTCATGGATCTCTACATTCTACAAAATTGGCTGTATTGGGGGGGCCAAGGTCAAGGTCCCCTCTAAGCCTGGGGCAGTGTTGGCACTTGAGAATACAGAGGACTCCAGGGGTTCCTAGGTCAAATAGAGACTTAGAAAAGCTCTGGTATGGAGAGGCAATCACCCTCATCCCCCCACCCTAGAGGTGATCACTGGATGCCCCTGGAGCTTCTCTGCCTCCCTCCCCTCCTCCCTCGATGCCTTGGCTAAGTAGCAGCAAGGTCTAGGGAGAGCAGTGAGGTCAGGTGGAAGGATCCAGCATCCTGGTATGACTCCAGGGGGATGTTCTGGAGGAGGGTTCAAGGGGAGCAAGGAGGTACCTGTGGGCACTGGGACAACAGCCTGGGCTTCTTTGGAGCTCCAGGGCAAGGGTCCCTGAGAGGGGTGGGCCCCCACCTCTTGTGCCTTCTCCATAAAGAAGTGCTGCTTTCAGCAAATCTTTCATACAGAAATCTGGGTTTACAAGCAGACTAGGGCTCAAGCTTTGCCCTAACAAAAGGATTTGCACTAGGAGCCTTTCAGAAACAAGTTTTCTTTAGTCTTCAGGAAGATTCACTTTATGTATTTTTCAGGACCACGGACAGCTGAACACACAAAACGAGGTACACTTGTTAGCCCAGACCTGGTGTCTGGAGCAGGTGGGCAGTAATGCTGGAGGGTTTAGGAACCTGGGACAGCTCCTGGCAGCTCCCTGCCCATTCCTCCTCCCTACCAATCATCCCCTGATTTAGTCTCTAGGGTTCCATTGAGGAAAAAGCTGGGGACATCATGAAGGTAGCTTCAGCATTACTCTCACCCTTAGTCCTCAAGAACCCTGGTTCAACCCCCATGTCTGGCCTCCAGAAAGGGGGGAAGTGTGAGCATGTCTAGGAGGGAAGCCGCCTGACCACCCATCCCTCTCCCCAGCTTCTCTGAAGAGATAGGGAAGAGAGCATCCTTCAATCTTGCCTGTATATCTCCCCTCTCTCTCTCTCTCTCTCTCTCTCTCTCTCTCTCTCTCTCTCTGTGTATATGTATATATATATATATATATATATATATATATATATATATATACATATATATATATATATATGTAATCAGGGAGGAACTCTCATGCTAGATCCTAGGCCCTTGGAGAGCCTATCCCTTTCTTCAGGCAAGACCCCTTTCAAACAGAATCTTTCCCTAGTTGTCTTGCCTGGGACTTCTGTCAATTCCAAAGGTGACCCTGAAAGGGGTTTCTTTGGGGCTGGGGTGGGGGTGGGAAGGGAGGTAGTTATTCCAGAGAGTGTCTGTCATAAGCCTGAGGCTTCAGGGGTCCGGTGTGGGCTGCCCTAACCAAGACTCAGAAAGAATTCTATAACTCCCAATCATTCCTTCCTCTGTCCCAGAGGCAAGTTCCATAGGCTTGCACTGGCCCAACCCTATAGGAAGGCCTGGAGTCTCCCTATCTCTCAATCTCCAAATTACTTTTTTTGGTCTGCATTACATGGAAGATGCCTCAAGAACATGGTTTGGAGTTCAGGTTAGCAGAATGGGGGAAGGTGATGATAGACCCAATAGGGCCACCTCCTCCACTTGCCCCATCTAGGGGGCCAGGAATGCCAGGTCAGCCATTGTTGCCTCCTCTTTCACCTTCTTTCACCAAAACCACTGCCACCTTCATTTGTTCTCAATCAGCGTCTGCACTTTGTGGACCAGGTCCCTGGCTATCCTCAGAATCTCCTGGGCATCGTGATGTTCAGCTCTTTCTGCAGGAAATACATGCCAACAAGGGTGGGGAAGGTGGAAAATGGGGTTAGGAGAGCAGCAAAAGAGAAAAAGTCAAGGACTTCCTTAGGTCAGTCAGGATCCTGGGAGGCTTGGATGCTATCTGCCCTTTCTAGATGCATTTGGCAAGGAATCTGAATTCTCGGGAAGCTTCTCTGCTTGGAGCCTGCAGGGGAAGGGAGTTCCCTGAACCAGCTGAAGACAACCTAGATTTAGGATGATAGGTTTAGAGCTGGGACCAGTTGGGTTTGGAGTCAAAAGACCTGGTTTCAAATCCCAGCTCTGCTACTCACTAGCTATATGACTTTGTGAGTCACTTAATCTCCCCAAGCCTCCATTTTCTCATCTGTAAAATGAGGGATCAGGTCAGACAACTACAAAGGACCCTTGCAAACCCAAGTCCCATAATTCTAGCATACAGTGACCTCTAAAGACACAAAGCCACTGCTTTCACCACCATCTGCCATGCCACCCACAAAAACAGACCAGCTTTTGGGGTTTGGTGGACATGTGGTCCCTCCTCAGGTTCATACCATTGAAAAACTTGATAATGTCTGTGAAGTCCATATTGTTATCTCGGATGATCTCCCGGTATCCTTCCACCAAGGCCAAGGCAATGAACAGGACAAAGTGCTCAGAAGAGATGTGTCTAGCAGCCCAGATAACTTCCCACACAGCAAAGACATCCTCATAGAGCAGCTCTAGGTTGGGAGGGGAAGTGAGGGAACACAGTAGGATGTTACATATCCCCAAAACTTGAGAAACTAGTTTACAAAGTCCTAAGATCTTGTGAAGTCCAATAGTCAGTGAAGAAAATTCTGTGCTCATATCTAAGGCCATGTCAAATGGGCAAACCTATCCATGCCCTACCAGAGCAACTAGGGCACAATGACACTTGAGGTGAGGAAGTTCTTTGCCTCCTAAAGTTCTATTCCAAAGAAGCCAAAGTTCTGGCTCCATGGTGCTCGGGAAAGAGCAATGGATTTCAAGAGAGAGATCTTGGGTTTTAATTCTGTCTCTGCCACTTCTCAATTTCCTCATCTGTTAAATGAGAAGTTGTCTGGGTGTGGGGTTACACACTTATAATCCCTATTGCTGATAGAAAGGCTGAGGTTGCTCCAGGACTTGAATTCCAAGAGTTCTGAGCAACAGATCAGGTAAAGTTGATTTTGTATCTGTATTAAGTCAAACACCATTTTGGTGAACCCTGGGGCAGGGGTTGGGATAGGCAAGGATGGAAATCTCCCAGGCTGCCTAAAGAAAAGTAAACCAGCCCAGATTGGAAAAATGGAGTAGGTTTACATTTCCAGGCCCATCAACACTGGAATAGTGCTATGAATAGGCATTGCCCTTCCAGCCTAGGTGAAAGGTGACTTAGTCTTAAACATAAAATGAATGAATGGTTAGACTGATAAAACTAACAAACAAACAAAATGAGGGGAGCTACCTATGAACAACATGGGTCCTGTCTCTGTCTCTTTACTCCACTCCCCTTCTCCTCCCTCCTCCCCTGCACCTCTCTCACCTCTCTTGAAATCTAGCAAAAACCATCGATAGCAGAAGTAGAAGTGGGTGTAGTCTCCATTCTGGTGCATCAATTCAAAGAGCTCTGAGTCCAGGATCTGTAAGAGGAGGAATGAAAGGGAAAAGGTGAAAGGAGAAAGAAGATGAAGGGAGAGATGGATGGAAAGAGAAATAGATGGAATGAAGAGAGAATTGATGTAAGAGGGATTGGAGAAGGAAAGATGGATGTTAGGGGGATAAATGGAGGAGGGATGAAAGGAGGATAGACATGAAGGGAGAAATGGAGAAAAGGGAGATGGAGAGAAGGAAAAACAGATGGAGGGAGAGGAGGAAAAGGTGGCCCAAGCTTTTGGTCAGAACGCATACACTTGGAAATGTGTACCCAAAGCCACTCAGACAACTCTTCCAAGTCATCTATCTGGATGTCTGACCTCAGTGTCTGTCTGGGGTGTTCTATATTCATATGATATTCTTGGCATTTATGTCTCCACTGTTTTCATTGCTCTTTCTGTCCCTCTCTGGACAGCTGTTTGGAAATGCAATGCCACCCTACTGGCATAATATTTCACTTCCCAACTGTTGTTCCTTAATATCCAAGCACCACCCCCAAATGAAGGAATGAAATGCAGATCCTTTCAGCATTAAAGCAAATTACAGGAGCTCTGAATCGAGATTTTAGAGCTGGAAGCAACCTTAACAGTCATCTAGTCTAACCCAGATCTGAAAAGATTTTTCACAAGTGGCTGTCAGTCTCTGCTCAAAGATGACCAAGGAGGATGAGGCCTCTACCTCTGGAGACAGCCCAACCCACTTTGGAGAGGCTAAGGTTTTCCTGATCTCAGACCTAGATTGACCTCTCTGTGGCCTCCTTCTACCCATTCCTCCTGTTTTTCCTTCCTGAGCCAAACAGGACAAAGCTAAGCCTTTTCTTACCCAACAGCTCTTCAAATACTTGAATACAGTCTCTGTCTCTGTCTGCCTCTCCCCACTCTGAGTCTTTTCTTTCCCAATTACCTCAACCCCTCCTTAGAAGACACGTCCTTGGGAGGTCCCTCACTGTCCTGGTCTCACTATCCAATTCATCAATATCCTCTTAAAATATAGTCTTGCATTCTTTTCAGTGACTACAGGAAGACAACTACTGTCCCATTCCTGAAGACTATTTCAGTGGAGATGACAATGACATTTTCTACTGCCCCATCACAAAGGTGATACACGCTGATCTTGTAATTCACTAAAACCCCTAGAGATCTTTTTCCAGAGCATCTACTGCCTAACTTTGCCTCTCCCACCTTATATTTATGGAGTTTAATTTTTGAATTCAAGTTTTTCCCCTTTATAAAAGTTATCCCCATAAATTTAATCTTATTTATTCATCTTATTACTTATTATTTAAGTTATCCAGCCTAATTCTGGATCTGATTCTACCGTACTGTAGGTTATCCCTTTCAATTACATTTCATGGACAAATCTGATGTATAATTAAATGTTTAAAAATAAAATACTAATTATACTTTTTTTTCCCCCTTTTATAAAGGAGGGTACCGGAGAGCATTACTGGCCTGTCACCCTTCTCAAGATTCTAATACACATTAACTACCTGCACCATGCAAAGCAACTTACTAGGAACTGGGGCAGCTCAAACATTTATCAGCGAGAGGGAGGTGCATTATTTAGTAGTGATGACTAATGAGAACCAAACAAGGAAGTGCTGAGTCCTGGCTTCTGTTCCTAGCTGGGGGATCTCAGACAAGCCACTTTCCTCTCTGGGCCTCAGTTTCCTAATATCATGAGATACTTGAACTAGGTGGTAGCTAAGGCCTCTCAAGCTCTGCTTCGCTAGAGATTTGTGATCTTTGGCTAGAGATATATGGTGTGATATCTCTGTATTCAAAGACTTCAGGCACCTGAGGTGGCAGGTACCTACCTGGATGAGTGAGCGCATGTTGGCAAAATGTGTATCCATGGCCCCGCCATTGGGGAAATTTTGGCTCATCCTCTTCATGAGTTGACTGAAGCAGCTATAAGCCAGCTGATCTGATGGGAGAGTGGATGTGGGGCCTCCAGTGAGGGGAAGGCAATGCTACTTTGGCTATCTCCCAGCTATATCCTGAGGTTTCTGAGCCCTAAATGTCATCGCCACCCCCTCAACCCTCAGACCCAAAGAGCTGACCCCCAGCTGTCCTGGAACCAACTTAGCATCTAAAAGGACACCAATCTTCTCCTCCCTACCATCACCACCCAGGACTCCTGGGTACCAAAACCCAGTCACCACCCTCCCTTCCACTTCTCCTGAGCTCCCAGGAGCCCTCACCATTGTCGAGGATGACCATGAGGGGTGCCAGCAGGTCACACATTCCCTGCACATAACCCACATCCAGATGCTCCCATACATAGCTGTGGAACCAAGGAAAGGAGAATTAGTCAATGAGATTGATACCCCAGGTTTAGTTGCACTGTTTCTCAATCAATTCAACAAATAAACATTTATTAAGCATCTACTATTACCAAGAATTGAGAGATTTTTTTTAGGAGGGGGGGAGAGGAAGAGGAGAAGAAACCATCATCACCCCTACCCAGGAAAGAAATAATACCCTCTCCTCCTTTTCCTGTGCCCCAAAGTTTTGTCCTTGGTGAAGGGGGAGAGGGTGGGTCTGACTAATGTAGGTCAGCTGTAGTTTCTGAAGAAGTGGGGCAGGAGGGAAGCTGGGGAAAGAAGATCGTAGCACTCTGGGGATAGGAGCAGACAGCAGAGAGTCTCTGGAAGCTGATCAGTCAAGGACTAATCCCCAGGCACCCTGAGTCTCCTTTTCTGAAAATCAGGGAATCCCTAGTCCCTGGCAGGTTGACTGAAGTCTTCTAGTCCTCAGGGCCTCTATGCAATGCTGCCTGCTGAGCCAGAACCTTAGAGGTCATAGTAAAGGAAGATATTTAGGGGGCTTGTCATCCCTCCTCCCTTAGGATCCATGCTTTTCATCCTCAAAGCTCTCAGAGCAGGAAACCACCTGAAAAGAAAGCACTGATCTAGGAAGCAAAAAATCCAGATTCCAGTCCTGGAACCCAGTCCTGCTGTGTCTTTGGACTTGTCATTTAAGTTCTAGGACTTCAGTTTTCCCATTTATTAAATGAGATGATTTGACCAAATGATATCAGATCAAATCCCAGCTCTACCACTTACTACTCAAATGACTTGGATAAGCCATTTAATCTTTCTAGGCCTTAGCTTCTTCATCTGTAAAATGAGGGGTTTGGACAAGAAGACCTCTCCTATTATCTCTAAGATTCCTCCTAATTGGAATATTCCCAGACTCCACTATAGAAGCTCCAAACCTGTAAACCTGGCATTTTCCCTCCCCTCCATGGTGGCTTCCTCTGAGCCTCCCCCCAATGCCAGTACCTGCACATGATGTTTCGAAGCTTCTCCAAGTTGGTGGGTGTGAAATACCAATAGTTTCGGTCACATCGCTGCACATCCTTGTCAATCCGGTGAAGGTTCAAGGCCACAGTATCCAGTAACTCTATCTGAGGGAGGACCCAAGTATCCATCAGGGTTGGCTTCTCAGGGCTTTATTATTAGCCCCTCTTGATCATTCAAATTCTCCTTTATTGCTGATCCTGCCCCCTTCCCCCAGACTAGCTCTCTAGAGGACAGGGATGGGTAAGAGAGACTTAACCAAAGGAACTCAGGCTCTGAATATGTGCGGAGAAGGAAATCAACACCCATCTGCTGGATCTGTGAGCCTGCTTACACCCAGAGGCAGAGAGAGATGAAGCAGATGGTCATGGGAGGTCCCTCTGGGATCTAGAACTACCAGAAAAATTTCCCTGGGATTCCTGATCAGTGGGGAGGGTGGTTAGGCCACTGAGGCTCAAGGACAAGGGTAGAGGTGGGAGGGAAGAGGATGACCACATACAGTGTAGGCAGCAGCACAGACAGCAGCCAGTTCTTCCCCTGCCCCCAGCTCGCTGGACTGTGGGGGATCCTCTTGGGGAGGACCTGAGGGCTCATAGAGGGAGGCTTGGAGCCCAGAAGCAGATTGATCCAGCTCTTCTTCTTCCCCTTGGTCTTCCTCTTCAAAGCCTACACTCTGTCCATCGTCAATACTGGACTGGACTCCGGAAGCCACTGAGTAGTTGCGGGAAGATGGCAACCCTGAGTCTGGAGAATCAAATTCCACAGACTGCTGCTGCTCCACTATGGCAGTGCTTGGTGTTCCTGCTGTGGGCCCTGTATCGGCCATGGAATCTTCAGGGCACTTTGGTCCCATATCAGGGGGATCCATCTCATCCACAGAAATGAACACCTAACATGAAAGGAAAGCAATGGTGGTCCTGTTATGCAGGGGTTATAACACCTGGTTAGGCCAATTAGTCTAAGCCCCTCATTTGAGACCTTGAGAGATTAAATGATCTGGCTAAGTGGTAGAGTTAGAGATCAAATCTAGGTCCTTTGAAAGCAAATTGGGTCCCCTTTCCATTGTTGTCATTCTTTCTCTGAAGTTGATCACTGACTCTGAAATCACCTTTCATTAATGACCTGCCTTTCCCCGGTCCACCTCTATTAAGAAATTCATTAAAATAGTCTTGCAGGCAGCTCCTTGCCTACTGTGGGAAAAAAGTACCAATGCCCTCCTTCCTGCTTCTTATCTCTTTAGCAAAGGTTCTGATGTTCCTCACACAGAGGTTGGTTCAAACTTTGGCAGAGTGGGCAAAGAGTTAGTTGAATCTGGGCAGCTAGGTGGTGCGGTGGAGACAGAGCAAGGGCCCTAGAGTCAGGAGGACCAGAGTTCACATTCTGACTCAGACACTTAATAATTATCTAGTTGTGTGACCTTGGACAAGTCACTTAATCAAGATCTAGCTGTGGCCCATGGTACCTGACTGCTTGCAATCTCTGGTCATGTGGTCAACTTTGGAACAACACATATCTACTTGGTTCTATGAAAAAAGCATCCTCTTTTCCTCAAGTGATAAAAATGGTCAAAGAATATTTACAGGTAGTTTTTAGAAGTAGAAATCATAGCTATCTATGGTCATATAAAATTACTCTTAAGTCACTATTGGTTAAAAATACAAATTAAACAAATCTGAGGTCCTACCTCACACCTATCAGGTTGATTAATATGACAGAAAGGGAAAATGACAAAAAATGAAGGGGATGTAGGAAAAGAAGGATGCTAATGCACTGTTAGTAGACTTTTGAACTGGTTCAGCCAGTCTGGAGAATAATTTGGAATTATGTGCAAAAGGCTATAAAAGTATGTATCCTTTGACTCAGTCATTGCAGTACTAGGGCTTTATTCCAAAGAGATAAAAGAAATTCTTTTTGTGGTGTCAAAGAACTGGAAATCGAGGGGATGTCCAGCAGTTGGGGAATGGGTGGACAAGAAGTATCTGACTGTGATGGAATACCATTTTCTGTGAGAAATGATAAGGAAATGGTTTCAGAAAAGCTGGGAAGTGAAGTGGGTCAAGCCAAGGGATCCTAGTATACAGTCACAGCAATGTTGTACCAAGGCTCATCAGTGCAAGATTCAGCTACTCTTATCAGTACAATGATCCAAGCCAGTTCCAACGGACTCATGATAAAAAAAAATGCCATCCACCTCCAAAGAGAGAACGGATTGCAATTGAAGTGCATAAGTGCAAACTGAAGCATAGTTTTGATTTTTTTCCTGTTTTTTTTAAGCAATATAACTAATATGGAAATAGATTTGGTATGACTTCACATATATAATTGCTATCATATTTCTTGCCTTCTCAAAGAGATGGAGGAGAGCTAGAGGGAGGAAGGGAATGTGAAAATCAAAATTAAAAAAGAATGTTATAAATAAATTATCATTTTAAAAATTCTGTTATTAAATTGCTGAAATCAAAGATAAGAGTCACCATTAGTGACATATGATCCAGAGTCAGAATTAAGTTATGTGCTCTTAATACATATCTAGCTAGATCCAACCATTCTGGAGAACTCTTTGGAACTATGCCCAAAGGGCAGTTCTTTTTGTTATGGCAAGGAGTTGGAAATCAAAGGGATGCCCAACAACTGGGGAATGGCCAACTAAGCTGATGGAATATTATCATGCTATTAGAAGTAACAAGCAGTATGATCTTAGAAAAACCTGTAAAGACTTATATTGAACTAATGCAAAGTGAAGTGAGTAGAGCAGGAGAATACTGAACATAGCAACAGCGATATTGTAGGATGAAGAACTGTAAATGACTGGGCTATTTTCAGCACTACAATGTTCCACGAGAATCCCAAAAGACTCATGATGGAAAATGCTATCCACATCCAGAGAAAGAGGTAATAATGTCTGAATACAGACTGAAGTCTACTATTTTCTTCCTTCTTCCCTTCCTTTTCAAGCCTTCTTATAGAAAATGATCAATATGGAAATGTTTTACATGATTCCACATGGATAACTTATATCAGTTTGCTTACTAACAAGGAGAGGGAGGAATAGAATTTGGAACTCAAAACAACAACAACAAAAATAAATGTTTTCTTTTTATTTTATTTATTTAGAACAATGGGGTTAAGTGACATCACACAGCTAAGTAATTATTAAATGTCTGAGGTCACATTTGAACTCAGGTCCTCCTGACTCCAGGGCCGGTGCTCTATCTACTATGCCACCTAGCTGTCCATTAAAATATTGTTTTAACATGTAATTGGGAGAAAAATTAAAAATTTAAATTACCAGTTGTTCTCAAGAATGGCTATCTGCTAGTATTCTCAATGACCTCTTCAGATTCCTTTTATGTATTGTCTTCTTCCATTAGACTGTAAACTCCTTGAGGTCAGGTTAACACAGTGGCTGGCAAAAACAGTCAGGATTTAAAAAAAAATGTTTACTGACTGGAGAAGTTAGGTAGTGCAGTGACTAGAGCACCAGCCCCGGAGTCAGGGGTCTGAGTTCAAATGTGACCCCAGTCACTTAATGATTACCTAGCTGTAAGACCCTGGTCCCACCCACTGCTTTGCAAAAACCAAACAAAAATATTTATTGACTGTCTCACTGACTAACCTGATCAAAATCTGTCAGGTACCCAGCACTTAGACTTTAACTAGGTACTTTCTGTGAATAAAGTTAATTAAATGGGTTTAAATAAAACAAAATTTTGACATTTTTGAGAACCATTATATTCCTAGTTCATTAAAAAAAGGGCATGAGCCCCTGCATTGGCCCTGGAGGACCTGAGTTCAAGCCCAGCCTCAGACATGAATTACTTAGTTGTGTGACCTTAGGCAAGTCACTTAACCCACTGCCTTGCAAAAACCTTAAAAAAAAGACAAAAAAGTAGATCTGGAAGATCAGAAAGTCTGCTGACTTGGTTACAAAAAACTTCTATTGTATAAGATAGAAGTGGTTAATCTGTAGTAGAGAAGAGAGGGAAGGAAGATAAGAGGGAAATCTCAGGAAGATGCAGTGTGTCTACATCACCAGGTTTGAAAATTAGAGAATGTTAGAGTGTGTCAGTGCTAGAACTGATATTCATCAGACACTATTTAGTCCTCATTTCACAGATGAGGAAACTGAGGCCCAGGAAGATGAAGAGACGTATCTGAAGAGTCACCCAGGGAGTAACCATCAGAGGCAGGATTTCAAACCAGGTTAAATTTGCACTAAATTTCCAGATTTTGATCTGGAATTAGATTCTGTTATTCTCTTTCAATTATATCATTGCCTCCACTTTTTATGTGTGTTAGACTTGAGAGATCACTGGGCCTAAAGTCAAAAAAGACCTGGTTTGACTTTTACAGACTGTATAACCATGGGCAAGTCACTGAAGCCTCATCTATAAATCAGAAATTCAATACACTTCAAAATGCTTTTATTAAGTAACTACTATGTAGTAAGTACTTTAGAAAAATTCTATCATTTGTTCTCCTCATAATAGTCCTGGGAGGTAGGCACTATCATGACCCTCATTTTCAGCTCAGGAAACTGAGGCAGACAATAGTTAAGACATGCCCAGGGTCACACAGATTTGAACTCAAGTCTCCCTGACCGCAGGTTCAATGATCCATTCATTGCTCCCACTGACCTGTCTCTAAGCTGCTGGGGAGGGAAGGAGAAGAATGAAACAGTCCTTGCTCACAAAGAGCTTACATTCTATAGGAGATAGAGCACATATGTAATCACACAAGTTCATTTGGGGAAGGAGAAGACTAAGAAAGTCGCCATGAACCATAGGGCCCCAAGTGAACTTTGAAGGACAGTAAGATCTTAGCAAGACAGAGATAAGAAGAGTGTGAAATTCCAGGCAGAAGGAACAGCCTAGCTAAAGGCTTGGAGGACGTTGTTTAGAAAACAACTAGGAGGGGGCGGCTAGGTGGCGCAGTGGATAGAGCACTGGCCCTGGAGTCAGGAGGACCTGGGTTCAAATCCGACCTCAGACACTTAATAATGACCTAGCTGTGTGGCCTTGGGCAAGCCACTTAACTCCATGGCCTTGCAAAAACCTAAAAACGCCCCCAAACAACTAGGAGGGCAATTTCATTGGCAAGTGCGTGAAAGAGGAGGATTTGTATAGGCTAAAACTGGAAAGAGAAGTTGGAGACAGATTGGGAAAGGTGCTGAGGTCTGTTTCTGACACTACCGATGCGCTCTTGGGTAGATTCCTTCCTCTTGATGGCTCTCAGGGTCCTCTTCTGTAAAATGAGCCAGTTGGACTGAATGGCCTCTGAGATGCCTGCCAGCCCTGGTTCTATGACCTGTGATCCCCTGAAATGCCAGGCTAAAGAGCTGGCACTTGATCCTAGAAACCACAGGACACTACAGAGCATTTCTGAGAAGAATTCTCATTTCACAGGGCTGCTGTAAGGAGCAAATGAGATAACCTTCAATAAACAAAGTACATAAGGATCCATAATGGCGATGCTCTTCTTTCTTTTCTTCTGAAAGTGTAAGGAAAGGAAAGCAGAAGATGACCTGGAGGGAGAGAAGGCTGTTTTTACGTGATGAAAAGGGGTAGGTTTAGAGACAGAGACTCAGAGACTCAGAGATGGAAAAGACCTTGGAGGTCATCTAGATCAAGCTCTTCCTATTGCAAACAAAGAAACTGAGGCCAAGCAAGGTGAAGTGACTTACCCAAAATGATGTCTGAAAAACCATGTTCAAACGTAGGTCCTCTAATTTCAAAGTCAACACTGTTTCCATCCCACAGTTGCTGCCTACCTTACTGAAGGGGTCAGAAAGACCAAGTCTTTCCAAGAGCCATTTCCAAGCTCAAAGCCATCAAGGCGAAAGGCTCTTTCCCCCTTTAGTTGGGGCTATTTAACTATCTAAAGGCAAAGTAGGAAAAGGGCCTTAAAGGAACTTCTCCTTTTCTTCTCACATGACTCTTCATGTCCCACCTCTGTACATTTGTACACCCCCCCCCCCCATACCTCTTCACTCCTGCCAGATTCAGGTGATGTTACCTAGATGAGGTCATTCTGAATTTCTTCAGTTGCTAGTTCACGTCACACACACACACACACACACACACACACACACACACACACGATATAAATATGTGTATAAATCAATTTCATTTTAATAGAAAGTTAAAAATCAAGAAATATATGCACATGCGCACGTGCACAATCAGAAATTAACTAGTAACTGGGGGAATTCAGAAAGGTTTCATCAAGGCAGCGTTCCTTGAGCGGAGTTTTACTATTTAAAATACATGCGCGCACACACACACACACACACACAGTAAATCCAAGATGGTTTTATATTATATATTTGTCTGTATACTGATGCATATATATATATATATATATATATATATATATGTACATACATACATACATACATATACATAGATATAGCACCTACTCATGTTATTGCAAATGAGAAAATAATTAGAAATGGTTTATTGGAGCGGTTAGGTGGTACAGCGGATAGAGCACCAGCCCTGGAGTCAGGAGGACCTGAGTTCAAATCCAGCCTCAGACACTTAATAATTACCTAGCTGTGTGACCTTGGGCAAGCCACTTAACCCCATTTGCCTTGCAAAAACCTAAAAAAAAAAAAGAAATGGTTTATTAACATTGTGCCTGCCACTTAATGCAAACTATCATTATTTTTCCTTAGTTCCCCCATTAGATTATAAGCTCCTTGAGAGCAGGAACAATTTCACTTTTGTCTTTGAATCCCCCTTCCCTTGATCTAGCATAGTGACTGGCACATAATTCTTTTTTTTTTTTTTTTTTTTGGCAAGGCAATGGGGTTAAGTGTCTTGCCAGAGGTCACACAACTAGGTAATTATTAAGTGAGTGAGACCGGATATGAACTCAGGTCCTCCTGACTCCAGGGCCGTGCTCTATCCACTGTGCCACCTAGCTGCTCCTAACTGGCTTCACTGAGTGGATTTTCTAGGATTCTGCTTGGTAGATAACTTATTTATACTCCATATCTTCCAAGCTTTTTTGGTTTGAGTTTTTCTTACTTTTCCCACAGTTATTTCATAAAACTGCTGACATAGCCTGTAGCTCCTGTACAATCACTAGCATCTGTCCCTTTCTCTCTATTCCCATGGTGACTACTGTGGTACAATCCCTTATTAGCACCTGCCCACATTATCCAAAGAAGCTCCTGAGAGATCATCTCTGCTTTTGCTCAGCCTTCACAATCACTGCTAGTAATCTGTCTCCTGCAGGGATCTGCTCCTTGGCTTTAAAGATCTGGCTAGGGGGGCGGCTAGGTGGCGGAGTGGATAAAGCACTGGCCTTGGAGTCAGGAGTACCTGGGTTCAAATCCGGTCTCAGACACTTAATAATTACCTAGCTGTGTGGCCTTGGGCAAGCCACTTAACCCCATTTTCCTTGCAAAAACCTAAAAAACAAAACAAAACAAAAAAATAAAGATCTGTCTAGGGGTGGCTAGGTGGTGCAGTGGATAAAGCATCGGCCCTGGAGTCAGGAGTACCTGGGTTCAAATCCGATCTCAGACACTTGATAATTACCTAGCTGTGTGGCCTTGGGCAAGTCACTTAACCCCATTTGCCTTGCAAAAAAAAAGGGAAAAAAAAGATCTGTCTGCCTCTGCCTTGGCATTAGAAACTACCTGGAAGCACCTTAGTTTTTCAGTCTTTTCTCATGTTACTCTCTGCTATGACTCCTCTACCTCCTCACTATGGCCTATGCTTTCCTGCCTTTGCTCAGGAAGCTTCCTATGCTGAGCATGGGCTTCCTTCCTCTCTTTTCTTGTCATACTTTTACCCATTATTCAAAACCCGGCTCAAATGTCCCCTCTTCCAGCAAATCTTCCTTAGTCTCTTCAATGTTCCCCCCTCAAACTTCTCAAAGCACTTTGTTTTAGATCTCTAATACATGGTTCTACTAAGAACAAAAGCACATTTCTAAAGTTTTTTGCATGTATGATTCGATTCCACAACCCTAGAAGGGGAGTTATACTCATTTTGCAGATAAGGGAACTGAAACTGATAGTGGTTAAGTGACTTGCACAGCGTCATAAAGCTGGTAAATGTCTTAGGGATGTGAAGTTCAACAGTTCATCCATACCATAATACCACTAGGCTTAGATTTTGAAGAGGTTAACAATGAACTTCCTGAAGAGAAAAAGAGAAATCAGTTGTTTTAATAAGTGAGGAGGGTGGAAGAAAAGCAAGCACTCTACTGAGTTCTCCCAAATTCCCCTCTAAACAATTTTTTTAAGGTTTTTTTGCAAGGCAAGTGAGGTTAAGTGGCTTGCCCAAGGCCACACAGCTAGATAATTATTAAGTGTCTGAGGCTGGATTTGAACTCAGGTACTCCTGACTCCAGGGGCCAGTGCTCTATCCACTGTGCCACCTAGCTGCCCCTCCCCTCCAAACAATTTTTAAAATAACACCTCAAAATGAATTTGTGAGAGTTCTGGAGAAGTCCCAAGACAACTTAGAAGATTGGCAGGAAAGCTCTGTCTCACTGGGGTGAGGGTGAGGCACAATTTAATAAAGGTAGCATCCAGAGAAGCCAGCAGCAGGGCATGGGAGCAGCTGAATCAATAAGAGTAGCTTCTAAAGCTCTCAGCCCACAGACAGTGAGGAACTCAAATAAGTGGTGAGAAAAAGAACCATTTGCTAGCACTAAGGGTGGAACTCTGTTGCACTGCCCATGTGCTTTGGGTTGTAGTCCTAGGGCAAGGAAGAACACCAAAACACTATTGTGGGGTTCAGGGGAGTAGGGCCCCTGGTCACAGTTTCAGGGAACAATGGAATTATGGAGAAAAATACTTATGGCTGTTCACAGACTAGAATACATGCCAAAAATGCAGTGATCCTTCTTTAGATCAAACCACTTTGGAAAAACTGAAAACTTACAGAACCTCAAAACTAGATTTGAAAACAGCAGCACAAAAACCCTGAAGCCTGGGGTACTGCTTTCTCCATCATGGTAGCAGAGTTCGATTAAAAGTTAAAAGACAAAGTTAAAAATAAAAAAAAAATAGATGAGAAAAATGAGCAAACAATAACAACAAAGATTCTGACCATAAAATGTTACTATGGAGACAGTAAAGATCAAAAATACAAACTCAGAAGAAAAGAAAAAAATCAAAATAGCCACAGTACAGATGTGAATTGGTCTCAGACTCCAAAAAAAATTCCTTGAAGTGCCCAAAAAAAGATTTTAAAAATCAAATAAAAGAGGTAGAGGAAAAATTGGGAAAAGAAATGGGAATGATGCAAAACAAATCATGAAAAAAGTCACATTTCTAAAGTTTGACAAAGGAAGCATAAAATAATGGGGAAAATGTAAACAAAATTAAATGGAAGAAAACAACTTCTTAAAAAGTAGAATTGACCAAATAAAAAAAGGAGGCACAAAGATTCACTGAAGAAATTAATTCCTTAAAACTAGAATTGGGGGGCAGCTAGGTGGCATAGTGGATAAAGCAGTGGCCCTGGAGTCAGGAGTACCTGGGTTCAAATCCGAGCTCAGACACTTAATAATTACCTAGCTGTGTGGCCTTGGGCAAGCCACTTAACCCTGTTTGCCTTGCAAAAACCTAAAAAAAAACAACTAAAAAAAAACTAGAATTGGGCAAGTGGAATCTAATGACTCCATGAGATATCAAGAAACAATCAAATTCAAAAGAATGAAAAAGTGGTAGAAAATGTGAAATATCAATTGGAAAAACAACTGATCTGGAAAATAAATCCAAAAGAGATAATTATTGGACCACCTGAAAGTCATGATTAAAAAAAAATCCTAGATATCATATTTCAAAAAATTATCAAGGAAAACTGCCCTGTTAAAGAACCCACCAAATAGCTCTTGAAAGAGAACCCAAGGGGCAGCTAGGTGGCGCAGTGGATAAAGCACGGGCCCTGGAGTCAGGAGTACCTGGGTTCAAATCGGGCTCAGACACTTAATAATTACCTAGCTGTGTGGCCTTGGGCAAGCCACTTAACCCCGTTTGCCTTGCAAAAAAAGAAAAAGAAAAAAAAAGAAAGAGAACCCAAAATGAAAACTTCCAGAAATATTACAACTAAATTTTAGAGCTCCCAAGTTAAGGGGAAAATATTGCAAGCAGTCAAAAAAAAAATTCAAATATCATGGAGCCACAGAGAGAATTACACAGGACTTAGCAGCTTCCACATTAAAGGATAAGAGGATTTAGAATACGATATCCTGGAGGGCAAAGAAATTAGAATTACAACCAAGACTCACCTACACAGCAAAACTGAGTATAGTTATCCTTTCTATATCACAACTTTCCCCATCGTGGTTTCAATATTTCCCATGAGAAATTAAATGAGAATTTTTGGAGAGTTCTATAGAAGTTATAGACAGCATTTTTAACCTAAATTTTACAATGAGATACTGTAAACATCCCATAAAAGAAAAAGAAAAAAATCTGGACTTCTCTGATACAAAGTGAGGGCTAAAACATTTCATGTGGCTTTTCTGGACTGAGGATTACTGCACCCCTAATCCTATGATGAGGAAGTCCTTCAGGGGGAAAATCTCTGTTTAATGAAATGCTTTAAAGTATTCCTGATAGAAAGAACAGAGCTGAATAGAAAATTTGACTTTCATATACAAGATTCAAGAGAAGCAGGAAAAGGTAAACAGGAAAGAGAAATCAAAAAGGATTCAATAAGATTAAACTGTTTATATTGCTTTTTTTTTTTTAAGTTTTTGCAAGGCAAACGGGGTTAAGTGGCTTGCCCAAGGCCACACAGCTAGGTAATTATTAAGTGTCTGAGGCCGGATTTGAATTCAGGTACTCCTGACTTCAAGGCCAGTGCTCTATCTACTGCACCACCTAACCACCCCCCTAAACTGTTTATATTTCTACATGGGAAGATGATACTTATAACTTATAGAACTTTAACAGTATTAGGGCAGTTAAGAAAGATTCTTTGTAGAAGGCATAGGTGAGAGTTAACAATGATGAGGTAATATCTAAAAAAAAATTAAGAAGTAAGAAAGAAGGATGCACTAGAAGAAGGGGGGAAGAGAAAAATGTAGAATGGTGTAAATTACTTCATACAAAAGAGGCATGTACTGACCTGAGCTTTTACAGTGGAAGGGAAGATGGGGGAGTAGTGGGAAATGCTTAAACTTTACTCTTATCAGAATTGGATCAAAGAGGGAATTACATGCATCCATTGGGTATAAAATCTACCTTACCCTACAGGGAAATAAAGGGGGAACAGAATAAGAAAAGGGGAGGGGATGACAGAAGACTGGGCAGATTGGGGAAAGTAGTGATCAGACCAATCTGAGTAGGAAAAGGGTGAAAGAAGAGAAAGAGAGAAGGATAAATGTGGGGAATTGTTTGGAGGAAAATACACAGTAATCATAAATGTAAACAATTTTTACAGCAAATTTCTCTGATAAAAGCTTCATTTCTCAAATATAAAGTGAACAGAGTCATATTTATAAGAATACAAGCCATTTCCCAATTGATGTATGGTCAAGGTATATAAGCAAACTGTTTTTCAAAGAAGAAATTAAAACTATCTATAGTCATATGGAAAAAATGCTCTAAATCACTATTGATTAGAGAAATGCAAATTAAAACAACTTTGTGCCACTTCACACCAATCAGATTGGCTAATATTACAGAAAAAGAAAATGACAAATGTGGGAAGGGATGTGGGAAAACTAGGATACTAGTTGTTGGTGGAGTTGTGAACTGATCCAACCATTTTGCAGAATAATTTGAAACTATGCCCAAAGGGCAATAAACCTATATGTACCTTGAACCCAGTAGCATCACCACTAGGTCTGTAACCCAAAATGAAAAATGAAAAAGATCTATAGGTACCCAAATATTTATAGTGGCAAAGAAATGAAAATTGAGGGGATGCTCATGAATTGGGGAATGGTGGAATATGTTGTGGTATATGATTGTGACAGAAAACTATTGCGCTATAAGAAATGATTAGCAGGATAGTTTCAGAAAAACTGGAAAGACTTATGTGAACTGATACAAAATGAAGTAAGAGAACCAGAAGAACATATATACAGTAACAACAATACTCCACTGTGAGTCATTACTTAGCTAGTCTCAGCAATACAATGATCCAGGATCACTCCAAAGAACTAATGATGAAAAATGCTGTCCACCTCCAGAGACAAACCTGATAGAGCTGAATGCAGATCAAAGCCTACTTTTTAAAAATTTCATTTTTCTTGTTATTTGAGGAGGAGAGCCTATGTTTTCTTTCAACATAATTAATATGGCTATGTTTTGCATGACTGCATACATATAATCTATATCAAATTGTATGCCTTCTCAATGAAGAAGATTGGTTATCAAAATGTTTAAAAAGAACATTAAAAATTGTTCTTAAATCCAATTAGTAAAAATATTTAAAATATTTTTTTTAAAAGAAGTTTAATAAGTGAGCTGTTCCCTCATCCTGACCAGTACCAGGCCTATTAAGTCATTTTCTGGCTATTTCCAAATTATTCCACCTCACAAGAACCCTCCCCCAGCTTCTAGCTTCTTCATTATGTGTGGTCTTTCCCTATTAGAATGAATTTCCTTGAAGGCAGGGACAGTCTTACTTTCTTTTCTTTGCATCTCTACCACTAAGCCCAGAGCTTTGCATATAAGTGCATTAAAGATTGCCTAATCATCTTCATCATTATCATGGTCTAAAGACCAGGAAGAAACTTGGCCTGGACCAGGAGGAAACTTGGCCTGTTCCAGAGGTGAAAATTGGAGTTGGTATGAGCTATGAGTGACCTCTATAGTTTCCACCATGGCACCCAGTCCTATCCATTCCATTGTTCAGCCGTCTCCCCAGTTGCCTCTTTCCCTGCTACTCCCGGGACTCACGTCATTGCTGATGGTGGAGTCTCGGTGGATGAGGCGCTGGACATGACTGTCAATGCTGCTGCCTGAGGAGAACTTGGTGAGGGTGGCTGGGTGGGCTTCCCGCTCCCGCTGGCGGACTACCACCTCACAGGCCTTCCATTCTGCCAATACTCGCTGGTATCGGGATGCCACCACATCATCCACCTGTACTTGGAAAATACCAAGTACTCTGATGAGGAATTTGCACAAATACCCTTTCCCCTGGAATAAGCTTCTATCCTTCCTCCACCAGGATGAAGTTTCCCAGGTCTAGAAGTCCAGGGAAAGGGTAGGACTGAGGCAACCCCAGAGTACATGAATCATTTGACTAAAAGTTATTTAGGAATTACAGAGTTTAGCACTGGGAGAGGGGACTGGCACAAGGTCACTCAGAGGAGTCATGAGATTGAGCCCCAATCTCATTACCATTTTGGTAGACTGCTCTGAGGCCTCCATTCCTGGGAGAGGGAGCCCCAAGTCTTGCCTGACTGGGGATCCCTTCCTTCCTCATCACCCCACGTGCCACGTTCTTTCACCTGTTCCATCTCCTTCTTGCTCATGCCAAACTTGTAGTGTCCAAGCAGGAAGGGCCAGACGTCCTTTCGGATCTCATGCTCCACACCCCCATAGTATACCCTCCTCAGAAGTTCCAGCTCCTTGTAGTTCTAGGTGACAGGAAAGGGAGAGGAAAAGGGGGATGAGGGAAAGGAAAAGAGAAGAGAAAAAAGAGAGAAGAGAAAGGGATGTAGGGGAAGGAAAGGCAGAAGGAAGGAAGGGAGGGAGGGGAGTGGAGAAAAGGGGAGAGGAGCAAAGAAGGGAGGGGAGAAAAGAAGAAAGGGAAGAGCAGAGAGAATGAGAGAGAAAGGAAGAAGAGAGGAAGGAAAGGAGAGAGGACAAGGGAGAAGAAAGGAAATTCCTGAGCCTCACCCTTGAGATGGAACCCAGCTAGCAGGTTCTATCTACTTGGTAAATGGGCAGGGCAAAGGGAATCTTTTCTACCTCCTAGCCAGATTCTCTTTCACTCCTCTTTGGGTAGTCAAGTTCTGGGTAGGGTTGTTACAGCATAAGTGGAAGAAACCCTGATTCTTGAGCCAGGTCACTCCTTGGACACCCTTTAGCTCAGACACAGCCTCAACCACCTGGGCCTAGGAGGTCCTAACATCCACATAGCTAAGGCCTAAAGTACTAAAAGTTCTTTTAACAGGACTGAGACATGGGAAAGACCCTCAGATCAGCTCATCTAATCTTTTTTGACAGAAGAAGAAACTATAGAACGGGGGCGGGGAGGGAAACAACTTGTCCAAGGTCCCACAAAAAGTTAGTAGCAGAGCCAGGATTAGAGTTAAGGTCATGTCTCCTAGGAAAGGCAGTATAGTCAGACTACTGGACTTCTCAGAAGAGTGGCATTCAAAGTCTGGTTCCTGTATGTCCTAGTTGTATTAACAGACAATTCATCTGTGTACTTCAGTTTCCCTATCTGTAGAATGGAACTAAAAATAATTATATTGCCTACTTCAGAGATCTGCTGAGGTAGAAGTGGGGGAAGCCTCTCTCTACTCCATCATCATAGATCAAGGTCAGTTGATGGTTAAGTCTCTTCTCTTTACTGCAGAAGACCCCATTCCATCTTGATCTTTCAGCCTGGGCAGTTTAACCTCAGATTAAGCTGTTCTCTTACCCTAATCTCCCGGGCATCACCTCCCATTAGCCCCTTGTTCCCCCCCACCCCATCTCTCACATTCAACCAGAACCCTTCCCAAACCTTCTTATCTTTCTGGTACTTGCTCCACACATCCTTGGTAAGTCCTCCTGAAGCTCCTGAGGGTCGATCAGGTGGGATGATATTATGATGTACCAGGGCCGACAGGTGGGTCCTGACAGTGCACAGGTGTCGGCAGTATGCCAGCCCTGGTGGGGAGGCAGGAGATTTACAATTGGCAGTATCCAGGAGTCTGGCTCCATGACTGAGGACTAGGAGACACTGTTTCCCAGAGGCAGCCTTCCCCCTCCCCTCCCATCTCACTCACATCCATAGAAAGCCCGGGACATGATCTGTCTCTTCATGTTCTCACACAGCAGTCTCAGGGGCATTCTGGAGAAGAGAGTCACAGCTCAATGGAAATAGGCAGGACAAGACCCTGAGACCTGCTGCTGCAGCTGGAAAAATGCCCTCCTCCTCATCTGAGAGAGACTGAGGAGCCCTGTAAGTATGAGTTCAAGTCCTGTGTTCTGTAGCTGTGGAGAGCAGCACTTGAGCTCTGTGTGGTTGGGGTCAGTCACCCTGGGTTACCCACTTCTCTCAGCTTCTTCTACTTTTTTGATCTCCTTATTGGATGACTTTGAATATGTTGTTTATCTGGCATTTAGCTTCTCTGTAAAAGGTGAGGGATGGACTAAATATCTAAGGTATCTTTCAGCCCTGACAGATCAGTTCTGGGAAATCAAGACGTAGACTCCTGTTGCTCACCTTGCTAGGTGAGGGAGGGCTAGTCTAAGAGCTTCTCTCCCTTGGTGCTCCATTGGGGTTCAGGACCTCCCAGATCTCCTTTTTTTAATTTTCTTGAGACCCAGGGATTCTGACTTCTGCTCTTCTAGTTCTAGATTTGGGAAGGTAGGCAAGGAGACCATGTTTAATCTTTCCCAAGTTAATCTTCATGGCCTTGTCACCAGTGGAGGGCACCCTTGGACAAAGAGTGGCTCCATCAGTCAGTAAGGATTTATTAAGCATATATTCTATGCTGCGAACTGTATTCTAGGCACTGTTCCCGTCTGGGGTTCTTGGCCTTGAACTTGGGCTCAGGTTGTGCTTGAAGGGACAAAGGGAGATCCAGCAGGGGCTACAGGAGAGCAGAATGGGATTCTAATCAATAATCCCAAAGCTCAATATAGAAAGATTTGACATTTCTAGAGATCTTGCCAAGGGCAGTCAAGTCACGGGTCCATGAATATGTTACCTTGGGATCTCCTGGGTATGGCAACCGTACCTTATCTCTTCTGGTTGAATATGGTTGGAGAATTATCATCAGAGGCACAGGGAAACACAAATAGAGGAGTAGACGGGAATCATACACAGACACATCCACATCCATAAGAAAGTAAACATGGAGACAAACACGGAGACACTAGTGGGTGTGGTGGGGTAAAGATTGTGCCAGGGGTCAGGAACTCTTCATCCTACTTCCCTAGCTAACTCACTTGGTGACCTCAAGCAAGTCATCATCTTTTTAAGCCTTGGTTTCTCCATCTCTAAAACAGGTATAATAATGCTCTAGTGGTAGATAGAGCACTGGCCCTGGAGTCAGGACCTGAGTTCAAATCCAGCCTCAGACACTTAATAATTGCCTAGCTGTGTGACCTTGGGAAAGTCACTTAATCCCACTGCTTTACAAAAACTAGAAAAAAATATGATGCTGTAGTGGGAAAAGTGCAGAATTTACAGGCAGAGAAATTGGGTTTGACTTGTCTCTGTTACTTATTCCCTGGGCAAGTTTTTTTTTTTTTTAATTTCTCTGGGCCTATTTTTTCATTTGTAAAAGAAATAGATCTAAAAATTCCTTTAGCTCTAAATCTATGATACAGAATGAAAAAAAAATTTTATTTGTACAAGAGGAAATTTAGTAAGAAGAGGATAACTGCCTTCAGATATTAGAAGGGATTCGAGTGTGAACCCTGATCTTAGAGGAGCAATGAGTAGAAATGGGAAAGACAAATTTAAACTCGATGTGGGTGTAGTGTTTGAGGTAACTGATTTTTTTCCATGGGACCTGTGATTTCAGCAGAATAAAGAGCTCATGGCAAGGAGATGGATAGAAAGAAGAAACGTCCTACACTAATGCAAACTGATACCATCTTTTCATGTTCTAATCTTAGTTGCATGTTCCTGACTAGGAGGCCCGTTCTTTATCCACTACCCTATGCTGCTTCTCATTTTGCCAGAACAGGTGGTAAAAAGCAATATTTTTTCTGCAGAAAGATATAACAGAAACAAGAATAGGAAGTAGGAGAGTGGAGAATTTTGCTTTTGTTTGGGGTAAAATTCTTTTGAGTAGCCTTCTGACAAGGATCTTGATAGCAAACGTAATGTCTGGTATATTCAACACAGTTGCTATAGATCTGGGGTTTTTTTTGGGGGGGAGGTACCATTCTCAGAAATATACTGGCCAAGGGGCGCAGCATTCTCATATTGAGTTAAATAGTAATTTACAAGGAATTGCTAACCCTAAGTCAGATAGCTATCTGGTTCCTGGGTGAGTGAAACTGGATTTGCTCACAAGAGAATTTCTTAACAATTAGAACCATCCCAAAATAGAATGGAATACCTGAGATGGTAAGGGGTTCCTCCTCAAGAGAACCCTTTAGGCAAAGACTATCCATGATTGCTTTGCCAGGGAAGTTGTAGAAGGAAATTTTGTTCTAAAATTGATTAGACCCGATAATTCTTCAAATGCTGAGATTCTGTGATTGTATAACCCTATGTGTCCTACCTATCAAAAAAGACTTTAATGTTTGTATTCCAAAAACAAATAAACCCAACCCAAAACCCAAAGTCATTTCCAGATTCCTGGTAAGCAGTCTTTTGCTAATTTATAGGAGAAAGGGAGTTTGAATCCAGCCTCAAACACTTGCCACTTATGAGTTGTGTGACCTTGGACAAGTCACTTAATTCTGATTGCCTCACATCCAGAGCTATCTCCAGATATTCTCATTCCTATCTGACCACTGGATCCAGATGGCTCTAGAGGAGGAAGTGAGGTTGGGGACTTAGCACAGCACTCCCTCATTCAAATGGACTTGTTATGATATCACCTCCCTGATGTTAGGGTCTTCTTTGAGAATGAAAGACAAATATCATCATCAATTTATAATTAATAACTGTACTCTGTGTATTTCAGGTTATGAAAAGAAAGTTGCACTGAAAACAAACCAAACCCACAGGAGAAAAGGAGATGAGAAGAAAACAATACATTTTTGTTACTTGATTACAATTATATACACATTTTACAACTTGTAAATATTTTTGTATTTATAGTTTCTACTATTTGTCTTTGATGATGTTATTAAGTTTATATGGAAATTACTGAATTTCAAAATGAGACAATTCAATTCTACAAATGTTTATTAGCTTCCTATATGCTAGTTGCACGCTTCAAAAAGCCTGTGAGAAGCACAATGTCTTACCTCATGCTTTGCACATAGTAGGTGCTCATCACTGACTGGTCACATTGGGAGAAGCACAAAGACAATGAGACAGAAATGGGCACATACTCTCAGCCACTCAGGGACACACACAAATTCACAGATAGCCATTTAAGAAGACACACGGATGGAAGGATATTTAGATGAGGATTATAAATTCCAGGATTTCCCACCTACCCACTCACCCCCAATATGTTTTTCTCAGTTTCCCACCTGGGGTCGAGGTTGTCCCCCAATTGGGGTATCACTTACCTGTCCTGGGCACAGTTGCAGTAACTGGGTGGGTCATAGGTTGAACCTCCAATAGAACAGGAGAGACAGGAGCTTCGGCCAACTGGAGGCTCAAATTGCCAGGCCGGTGGGCTTGGCCCAAAGCCTTGCATCTCAATCATGTCCCCAGCATCTAGGACAAGGGAGTGAGTGATGGTCAGGGCATGGGCACAACATCCCTCCCATGGTGCCCATCTTCATAGGGCTGTACCAAGTCTTGCTGCCTGGAGCTGCAGCTCAGATTCACCCCTTGGCCGAAGACTGGAGGCCTCAGAGGAGGGGAGGGGGGAGTCTCTGCCTAGAGGCCCAGAGGCAGGAAAGGTGAAGACAGAGGCTCTCCTATTTTACCAACTGCCCATCTGCTTGTGTTCTTTTTATAGGATTAAATACTCTGGCAGAGAGAGAGGTCAGAAAAGTATCCACCTATCTCTTTGGGTTCTACTCTCCAGGGGGTGGAGGAATAGAAAAGGAATAGTTGGATCCTAAAAAGACTGCCTGTTGACCAGGCCTCTGGAGGATGTGTTATCTATCCTTCTCAGTCTAAGACAGGCAGCCTTTGAATCAGGAAGACCTGGGTTCAAGTCTTGCCTCAGAGACATATTAACTTGCCAGGTGACCCTGAGCAAGTCACTTAATTTCTCTGTGACCCATACAACTCTCAAAGACTATAAATCGAGAGATTATCTGCATTAGTCGAGGTAATTTCCTCATTGGGAATGAAATTGCAGGTTTCATCTAAAATTAAAACTCCTGGACAAAAATTGAATGGAAGAAAGGAAGAGACCAGGGAGCTCTTATTTTCCTGGCATTCAAAGTCTTTTCCCTTACCCTCACTTGTCATTGGCTTTGCTGCTCATGTGGCTACCTGTTCTGATGAAGGGATTGCTACTACAACCTGCTCTAAAGAAGGAAGGTTCTTTCCACCAACTCCTAGCTTAGTCCAAAAACCAAGGCCATGTCCCTTTGGAGGAAATTCCAAGGTCACAGGTCAGGTTCTCTACAGTCAGAACAAAAAGGAAGGGCCAGTCCTCTCTATCCAAGTTTGGGGACTCCCTGGGAGTCACTGTCTGATTAGCAGAGGCACCTAGGTGGATAGGACCCCGAGTCTGGAGTCAAGAGGAGTTCATAGCCAACCTCAGATTAGCTGGGTGACTTTAGGCAAGTCCCAAAATCTGTTTGCCTCAGTTTCATCAGCTGTACCCCTCCCAGGGTTGCTCTGAGGATCAAATGAGATAGTATTTATAAAGAGATTGGCACAGGGCCTGGTAAGAAGTAGTTGTTATGCAAATATAAATAATCAACCACCCCATACATAAAGCCTCTCCTGATCCCAGCAGACAGGACCCTAACTCCCATGTGACATATTCACTTTGGATACATGTTATATTTTGGAAGCACTGAGGATGTTAAGTGGATAAGAATCAGGAGGACCTGGTTCAAGTCCCATCTCTGAGGGGACTATGTGACCCTGGGCACACCTCTCAGTCCTCTAGGTATCTTAGGTATGCAGAGAAGATGCCAGCCTGCATTGATCAAAAGAGTTTTCTGATGTGGGACAACCTATACCAGTCACAGGTCCAGTCCCTATCCCCTCTCTGAAATACTCTGCAAATGAATAGAAGTTGTCTCCTTCATTAGAATGTAAGCCTCCAGGGGCAGCTTGGTGATACAGTGGATAGAGCACTGGCCCTGGAGTCAGGAGGACCCAAGTTCAAATCTGATCTCAGACACTTAATAATTGCCTAGCTGTGTGACCTTGAGCAAGTCATTTAATTCCATTGCCTTAAACAGATTTAAAAAAAAGAATTGTAAGCCTCCTGAGGGCAGGGACCAGGTAGTTTCCGATTTTGTATCTTTAGCTATTAGCACAGAGACTACAGACACTGAATAATGCTCAATTACTGTTTGACTGGGTTTTACTGGTATTTCTTATCTGGAAGCCTCCAGATGGGCAAAGCCCTCTTGAGATCACTGGAATACCTGTAGTTCTGTCACCCCAGCATGGCCATTCACCACCTGCCTAGTGCATTGTCCTGCTAATGGGTTGGCCCATCTCAGTCTTGTCCCACTCTAGTCCATTCTCCATTCAGTCCCTAATGTGAGTTTCCTAAAGCAAAGGTCTCACCATCATGGCACTCTCCTATTCAATAATCTCTCTATTGCCTCCAGGATCAAATGGAAAATGTTCCATTCAAAGCGTTTCAGAACTTTGCCCCCTCCTACCATTCCAGTCTTCTTATATTTTATTCCTTGACCTGAATGCTCCATTCCAGGGACACTAGACTTCTGGCTATTCCAAGAACAAGACCCTCCATCTCTTAGTTCTTGTCATTTACACTGCTTGTCCCCATGCTGGAAGGCTTTCCATCCTCTGCTCTGATTACTGACCCCTGGCTTCCTTTAAATCCCAAATAAACTCCTACTTCCTACAGGAAGCCTTCCTCAACCCTCTTCATTCCAGTGCCTTCCCTCTGCTAATTATTTCTTATTTATCTCTGATTAGTTTGCTTTGTATATATTAATTTGTTGGTTGTCTCTCCCATTAGACTATAAATTCCTGGAGGGCAGGGATTGTCTTGGGCCTCTTTTTGTACCTCCAGAACTTATAGTACATACTTAACCAATGTTTATCAATCGATTAACAAAGAGCAGACTTGGGCAGATGTGTCTTCCCTCCAGAACCATTGCTTGAGAAATAATTCATCCTCAAAGTTTTTCTTCTAGGCTAAGCCAGGAAATGATGGTAATGGGGAGGGGGGAGGGAAGGGGTACAATTGATAGGCCCAAAAGTTAGAGGAGAAAGAGCAAAGAGAAGAAAGAGAATAAGGGGGGGGGGATGATGAAAAGAAGAGTGACAAAAACTAAAAGAGGAGAGGGAAAGAGAGAAGAACGATTTGTGTGATGGGGTTTAGCTGAAAGAGATGACCCCATCAATGACTATGAGTTGCCTAGCCCACTCTAGAAAGTGGGTGCTCCCCATTAGTGGAAGTCTTCAAGTGAAGGTTGGAGTATATTGTGCAAAGGATGCCATATTGGAGAATGATCTTAGCCAATCTGGGTTGGACTAGCTAACCTCCACAGTCCCTGTCAATTCTGATTCTAGACAGAACAATGGCTGGCTTGGAATGAGAGATTCAGGCACTTCTTAGCTATAGGATTGCTGGTTAAGTCATTGAACCTCTCTTAGCCTCATTGCCCACATCTGTAAAGTGGGGATAGTAATGCCACTAACTATGCAGGTGTGATTAAGAAGATACAATGAAATGACATTTCAGTGCTTTGTAAGTCAAGCCTTAAAGCTTTGTACAAATGTGAACCATTGTTGTTATTATTAATTATATTATTGTTGTGTAATATGGCACTCTAACAGCCACAGAGGGAGCACATTAGAGCTCAGTGGATCTCTGGTTGGGAAGGGAGCTAGTCTTGAATTTCTGTGCATTTGGTGGGAGAGGCTTGGAGAGGCTGAGATGGTAAAACGGCCTCCCAACCCCACTGGAACCTTGCCCCATTTTCTGGGTCACTGACCCTTATACAGCCAGGAGCTCCAGAAATAGCTGGCCCTTCAACTCCATCAAGAGGGAAATTAAGGGAACAGACTTGGTGAGAATGAGCTGCAACTCTGGGATCAGGTGTGGGTGTTGGATGGGGTGCAAACTCTACCCCAAAAAGAGAGGCTGGGGCGGCAAAAGGGGAGGAATGTGGCCATGGAAGAGAGAAAGGAAGAGCCAGGGCCAGCTCATGCACTCTGCAGTAGGAAGCAGACCCTTGCCAGGTGAGAGCCGAGCTCCAGCTAACCAGCCAGCCAGTGGGACAGCAGGAAGCAGGATCACAGGCAGGGTGGGGTTGGGGAGGATTGGAGGAGGGGAGAAAGAATAAGATGGATGCCCAACCAAAGAGAAAGTCATGCCCAGGCAGTGGATCCCACTAAACAAAAGTCTCACGGAAAAATGCTCTTCACCTTAATTCAACAGGAGAGAACTGAGCAAGCCAACAAGTAAATGACCCTTCTTGGAATATTTCAGTATCAACCCACTACACATAGGTCAGGTTCAGGAGGGACTAGACTCTCAGGGCCATCATGGGGTCAGGGAGCTTGCTTGGTTAGATTTGACTTCCTCCTCTAAGGATGAGGAAAAGCTGGAGGCAAAAACCATAGGGATGATTGAACCCCACAGCCCCCAGGACTCCAAATGAAAGGCTTCTGGTCTGGCCTAGAATTAGTGTGAATAGCATCTCTGCTCTCAGAGTTGGGTCAGCAGGAAGGGAGGAAGGAGAGGAAAGGGCTGGGGGGGGGTAGTGTGGGAAGGGGAAGAGAGTTCTGGACATCTGCCATTTTATCCACATGCATCAAAAGTCAAGTATGTTGCAGAACTCAGAAGCAAAGACTAGCAAACAGGACACAACAGTGTTGTCATTGTGGATGAGAAGAAGGGAACACCCTGGGGATGTGGGAAGCCCAACCCTTGCTCTCTCATGCCAATCCTTGCCCAGCTATTTCTAGCCTACCTCAGCTCTCAGCTACCAGCTCCTCATTCCCAAGAAGCTGGACTGATTGGTATATGTAAACCTGCCCCCACTCACACTTCCAGTTTCCCCTAGGGCTTACTGGGAAGTCTACCTTTTCCCAAATAGCCTTTAGAAGTCCCAACTCAAAGAAGAGAATCCAGGCCAGCATTCAGACAAGGAACCTAAGATCTCTCAATCCTTAGCCTTTTCTAAGTCCTTTGCAAAGCTCTATAGTCTCTTAATCAAAACCTATCTGGCCACAGAATTGATCCCTGGGACTCATGTAGTAGGCAAAAAAAAAAAAAAGTTACACACCCCAAACTTAGTCCATCTATCTCTCAGCCTTCTTCATCCTTCAGAACCAGCCAGTCTTGAGGGTAAGTTAATACTAACATAGCCTCTGAAAATAAGTGTCAGCCCACAGGACCAGGAAAGAAACCAGGCTAGGGGGTACTGAAGGAACAGAGAGAGGAACTGGACCTGTGATCTCTCCCTCTGCTCACCCCCTTCTTTGCAGCTAATCAGCTTAGAGTTGCCTAAAGCACTGAGAGGTCGAGGGATTGGCCCAACCAAGATCAGCCAGCCAGGATGAAATAGAAGCCAGCCCTGGTCCCAGGATTTTAGCTCTGAGGCTGGAAGGGTCCTTAGTAGCTTTCTAGTTCAACCTCCCCATTTTTATATTTGAAGAAACTGAGACCCAAAGAGCTAAGTAATTTGCCCAAGGGTCCAGGCAGGAGCCAATTCTTATAAGTTGTGCAGAATGCCAATAAAAAGGTTAATTAGCATCAGAGATGGGACTCTGCTTTCCTGCTTTTTTTGGCTCCTATTAGAACTGGGGAGAGGTAGTGTGGTGGGAGGGAGTTTCCTTAGCTAGGAATCTCCTGTACCATGAAAGCACAGCCCAATCCCCTCAAAAATAGCTAACATTGGCAGCACCTACTGATTGCCAGATTCTGTGATAAACACTTTACAATTATGATCTCATGGAATCCTCTCAAGAACCCTGGAACTTTGGGGTTGTTATTCCCATTTTACAGGTGAGGAAATAAAGGCAAACAGGGTGAAGTGACTTGCCCAAGGTCATATAGCTTAGTGAGTGTCTGAGGTTGAATTTGAACTCAGGACTTCCTGACCCCAGGTTCTGAGTTTTATCCACTGCAAAACCTTGCTGCCTCTTACTAGTTCTTAGTCTAATTAGACAGCCTCTGGCATCCTTCAAACTGGTAGAACCATTATCTTTTGATCTCTGATCCTTTAAGTCCTACATCTGATATATATCAACTACGTGATCTTGGGCAAGTCATTTACTCCTCTCTTAGTGTTTTCAGGTCACTGCCAAAGGCATAAAGGAACAGGATCTGCATTGGTAAAATGAATTTCCCCATTGGGGATTTACTAACATCAATGGAATCACAAGTCTAGTCTTCCAAAAAAAAAAATAATATATAGAAGAGAGGGGAAAATAGGTGAAGTGCAGTTAACAAGGGACCTTAGCCACAGATCTGGTCCTAGGAAGTAGGCTACATAACCCTGAGGCTTGGCCTGGGGTGAAGGAATTAAGGGCTTGGACTCCCCTAGATAGAAAATGAAAATAGAACAATTGGCACAAGGGTTGGGGGAGGGTGGTTGAAAAACATTTCCAGAGATCCCCCACTGAGCAACCAAGGCAGACTGAGCCCTGGGTGGGGAAAGGAAATCAGGCCCAAGTAAGGGGAAGGGTGGCAACATGGAAAGAGAACCACCTGAAAGTCAGCAGTCCTAACTGTGGGACCCTGGGCAAGTAGTTTAATCTAAACCTCAAATGAAGCTGGGCGGGGGGGTGTTGCTAGCCAGTCCCTATCTAAGGTCTTAATCTATGATCCTACGATCTCTAGCTGTCATCACCACCTTTCCTAGTGGCACCCATATGACATAATGGATACAGAATAAGGATTGAAGTCAGAAAGATCTGAGTTCAAATCCAGTCTCATATGCTTACTAGCTATGTCCTGGCCAAGTCATTTAACTTTTTTAAAAAAAATTATTTAAGGCAATGGGGTTGAGTGACTTGCCCAAGGTCACACAGCTAGGCAATTATTAAGTGTCTGAGGCTGGTTTGAACTCAGATCCTCCTGACTCCAGGGCTGGCTCTCTATCCATTGCACCTCCTAACTGCCCTTTCATTTAACCTTTTTGCCTTAATTTCTTTGACAGTAAAATGAGGATACTATATCAGTTGCTTTCTAGGGTTGTTGTGAGGATTAAATATTTGCAAAGTATTTAGCAAAGTTCATGTGTCTAAGGAATCCTTCCTTCTTTCCTTCCATCCTCCTCATGCTCCACTCCAGAATCTCTCATTCCCTATAAGATTCAGCACAAGTGCCACTTTCTAAACAAATCCTCTCCTGAGCCCCCCTGCTAGTGCGTTCCAATGACCTCGTATGCAATATTACATATTTATCACATGTTACATTATTGGATGAATATACAAGGTACCTTATATATTACATATATAGACTTTCCATATAGAACATAAGTTCCCTGAGGCAGGGATGGCTTCATTTCTATCTTTGTATCCCAAGCCCCTAGTATGTATGGTTCAATGCTATTTTTTTAAACTCGACCTGTGATTTCATCAGCATGGAGCTCTCCCAGGGAGATATATCCTCTATCAATACAGATAGCCTTCTCTGTTGCTAGAGGAGAGACTGCCAGAGAGGTTGGAGGTTAAGTGACTAGCCCAGGGTCACACAGCTAAGTACATGCCAAAGACAGGTCTGAACTCAGGTCTTCTGGGCTTAAGGCCAGTTCTCCCTCCTCCTTCCCAGGAGGAACATAATAGATGCATATTGATTTAGATTGAATGAGTGAAGGATTCCTAAGCCTCTAGTGAAGGGCTGAAATCCACAGTGGCAGAAGCTCAGTGATTTCAAGACGTGTGTGTGTGTGTGTGTGTGTGTTATAAAGGAGCACAAAGAAAAGGTACACCAATACATTCCTTGCTCCCCATTACTCTGTCTCTCTGACTGTCAGATATACCTGGGTCCTTACTACCTACTCATGTGATAGAGAACTACCCTAAGAGAATTCTTCCCTAGTTACTGCTCAGCCATTGAACTGTATGTTCTCTGAGGTCCCTTTCAGTTAGAAATCTATTATTCTATAGGTTAGATACCTCACAGGGCCTCAGTTTCCTTATCTGTAAAATGAGGCATTGGAGCTATATAATATCTATCTCTTCCACCTTTAAATCTATGCTCCTATAATCTTACCTAAATGTTCTTGGACAAATTACTTCCACCTCTGTTGGCCTTAGTTTCCTTCTCAATTTTCCTCAGTTGAGATACCAGTTTTGAAATGCTTTATAAACCTTAAAGCACTATGAAAAAGCTAATGATAATCTGTCAAATGAGACCCATGGACAAGGTGACCTACCTTGTTAGTGAGGGTCAGAAAAGTAATGGACTGAAAGAGGGGAAATGAAAGAAAGGACTAAATTGAAGCTTCCGTCATCTTTGCCCCAGACAAAGACATGGACTGGAAATCAATATGAGGTTCCCAAAATGTGATAGATAGATGGTTGATTTGGAAGTTCTGATACTGGATTGTGAATTCTGCCTCTGCCCAAGTAACCAAGTGGTCACACCCTTTCCCTTCCTGGGGCTCCAGGGAGTGAAGATAATGGACTTTTGGCTCTAGATTTATGTGCTCATGTTCCTCGAGGTCCAGGCAGACAGCCCCTTCTTTGGTGCAGATATCCCTCTACCTCTCTTATTTCTTCTTGTTGGCCCCATCTCTCCTTCCTTTCTATTGCGTCTCCCTCTCAAGCCTCTCTCAGTCTGACTCTCAGGGAGTCCAGTAATGCCAACACTGTTGTATGAGTCCCTGCGGGTCATGGCCAGTGGACCCAGTGGAGGGGGAGAATTAGGGTATGGGGGGAGGGAGGTCAGGGAGGGACGCGGGATAAAAACCTTTCATCAGATTGGGAGCTGTGAGGTTCCGCGAGCAGATCATTGACAGCATCGCGTGTAGTCTATCCTCCTCTTCCTCATCATCGTCCACCGAGGCCGCGCGGCTGGCAGCTAAGTGGTGGTAGTTAATAGTGACTGCTCAAAGAGAATAGTGAGAGAGGCTTGTGAGGGCCTGGCAGGGAGGGACTCCAAGGAATGGTGTTCTCCCACACCCCCACCGAGGGGGAGGAGGAGGAGGAGATGTGAGGGAGTTCACTCAAGGAGTTATTTTTCTTTATTTGTGGGTGGCCCAGCTTTGATGAGGTGGCCCTCTTCATCCAGGAACAATGCAAGAGAAAATCTGAGTCTTGACCATGTAGGGTGTGGGGAGGCATAAGGGCAGGCCAGACATGGAACTACATGCTGGGAAGTCTAGCTGGGAGACAGAACACTGATCACACCACCAACTGGGGAGTGGTTGGGGTTACACTAGCAGAGAAGGTTGGAGGCCTGAAATCCCCAGACAAATACAATGTGACTCCAATCTCTGCCAGTTACCATTCAGTTCTTCTAGCAGGGCTACTCCTGGCCCAAGCTCTGGGACAGGACTAAAATATAGAGAAGGAGCAAAGACATCTGGATAATTTATATACTGCATCTATTGCCCAAGTTTAAATTCCAGGCTGGCAAGCAAAACGTACTTTCTGAAGAGATCTCATCTTCTTGTCCTGCACCCTCCCCCAAAAACCTTGGCCTTGGGGTTTGAGCAGCATGGCATCTTGGGAAACACATTTGACTTCAGGGTCAGTAATCTGGGTTTAGATTTTGCCAACACTCACTAGTTGGGTGATCTCTCTAAGCCTCAGTTTCCTCTTCCGTAAAATGGGGATAATGCTATTTGTACTATTGTGGGAAAAGTGCCAGAAGGCATCAGAAAGACTTGAGCTCAAATCCTGCTTCAGATACTCATTAGCTTTACAAGCTTGGGCAAATCACTTAGCCTCCCTCAATCTCAGTTCCCTCATTTGTTAAATAGGGATAATAGCACCTACCTCTCAGAGCTGCAGTGAGGATCAGTTTTGAAATGCTTTTCAAACCTTAAAGCATTGTGTAAAAGCTTACAGTGATTGTTATTACTACCACTACTTATCTCATAAAGTTGTAATTAGAGGAGGGGAGATGGAGAGGACCCTGTAAACCTTAATAGACCCTAGAACTGTGAGTTATTGTGGTTCTGAATTTGCTCCTAAATTGAAAGTTAGCGGACTAAGGGATCCTAGAGGTGAATGGGCTGGGCTGACCAGTATCAAAGGATCTGGGATGGTAAATTCTAGGTGGTTATCTGCAAGGCTGGGAGATCTAGATGAGAAAACAAATCCACTCATATCTGGAGCAGTAGAACCAACCAGTGAATATTCAAGTCCCTAGGGCCTCTCTCTGCTCAGGGTCCCAAAGTATGCCCATAATCCCCTGGGTATAGGGATTGGGGTTAAGACAGAAGTCCTCCAGACTTGAATCCTTGTGGCAACTTCCTTCTTCCCATTCTCATTTGCCCCAGTTCAGTAAAAGGCCAAGCTCACCCGGTCCTTGCCAGGTGTATCAGAGAAGGTCTCCTTGACAATTGAGCCACCACAGAGACAGGAAGAGAAAGGTTGACCTTGGCCCACAGAGGGGTGAAACCACCAGAGATGGGAAACAACAATGCACAGACAAGGTCTGCAGGAGACTGGGAATTGGAATGAATGAAAATTCTATATTCTTGGCCTCCCTTTCCAGTCCTGTTGCAGGGTCTCCCATGCAGTTGGGAAGGGCTGCTTGAATCCTGAGTCTGGACTGGAGGATACCAATCAGAATTGTGCTCCTGCTAATAATTAACTCTTTAGCCCTTGAAGTCACTCTATCCCTCTCTGAGCTTCAGTTTCCTCCTCTATAAAAAGAAGTTTCAGTGATTCCCTGAGGTCTCTTTCATCTCTAAACCTATGAACCCCTGGGGCCTGTCTGGTTGTGGTGCCTATGTTCTAAAATAGCAACCTGAAGAGTAGAAGATAGAACAGAGATGGCTAAGTGAAAGAGGAAGAGGGGGACAAAGTACCAGTGGGGCTAGAAAGCTGTATCCAGAACCTATCCACCTGGCTTTGAACCAGTCTAAGCACCCTATCTCTTGCCCAGTATTCTAGCCAGCTCTACTGAAGAGAACATGAGAAGCCCTTGGCCTGTCTCCTCCTCCCCACCATGAGTAGGAGTGGGGACACTTACTGTGCTCATGCCTGTGGCCCGGGTAGATGATTCGGAACACATAGTCAGTGGCCCGCCCTTCATCCATTACTGTCTCCTCCAGATCCATAGATCGCATGGTGCTGTTCCGCTTTCGCAGCCTGGGGAAGACCTTCCCCTGTGGCAGGAAAGTAGTATGGGGTGGTCAGTGGCCCCTGACTTTAAACTGGTCCCTGGGTCTCCTCTTTGGGGTGCTAGAATGGACCCATCCCTCCCCCACAACTTCTCTGGCCTGAATTCATCAAAGAAGGGAGGAAGGGAGGAAACTGGGCAGAGGCAAAAAGGAAGATCTCCCACCACAAAGCTTTCTCCTCCTTGTGTCTTTCTCTGTGCCTCCCTTCTATGCCCACCCAGGTTACAGTGATATACCTTTCCCTGCTGGGACCACAGTGGTGGCTCTAGCTGCCCTCGAGGCAGGAGCCCATTCTCTAGGCAAGACAGGAAGGACAGGAGGTGGCCTCCCTGGGGGAAGTGCAGAGGAGGCCTCTGAATACCATCTTGGCTCACCAACACCAGTGTTCCACCATTCTCTGCAAGAATGGACAGAAAAAGTGTGAAAAGACTCAGGAAACCCAAAAGAGGGACTCTGCCTTCTGAACTAAATAACAGGCTAGTCAGCTTAGCTGGGTCATGTTCCCAGGGCTTGGGGTCCAAGTTTGAAAGCAAAGTCTGTAGGTAAATTGACAGCTCCCAGATGCAACTACTCTTGACCTAATAATTGAGGGCCTGGAGGGAGAGGGAAAGAGTTGTGAATACTGTATTGTAAAACAGTTGGATTTGCAAAGGGTCCTTTACTCTTGGGCCTATGGGTAAGAGGGAGGGATGTGGCTTACGTTGCTGGTGGCAGTGGATGCAGACAATCTGGCTGAAGGGTACAATCAGGGCATAGTCCCAGTACACACTGGAAGAAAATAGACTGTGTGTTATTGACTCTGAGGCCCTCCTCTTGTCCTACCCACTCTGTCCTTCCAAATTGACACCTACTTAGCTACAAAGGCTAAGAAGTGACTTCAACCAGCCAGCTGCTGCCGCCATTGCTAAAGCCTCCAAATTCTGGGACTAGTAGCCCCAGTCACCTGGTATTGTGGAAACCTTTTGGCAATCAGGACCCTGGAAAGTATAAAACGCTTTCCACTGGTCACTATCTCTCTCCAATCAGTATCGAGACTAGCTAGAGTCCTTACCTCTTCTCTAGCTCTGAGTCTCCCAGAGTTCCGTTCATGAGTTGGTTGGGGGTCCACTTCAGGGTCAAGCTCTCTGCAGACTGGTGTAAAGAAAGGTAGCCAGGGACTGCCTCCATGTCTTCCTTCTGTGGAGAGAACCCAAGAAAGAGGTAGGACATGAGTATCAAAAGGGAAGGGAGAGTCCACAGTGTCAATCACTATATATAACTACAAGGAGAATGAGGGCAGAAATAAGGGCATTGGGTTTGGTCCTTGAGCTGGATGTCAATAATGCCTTTTTTTTTTTTTTTTTTTTAAGGTTTTTGCAAGGCAATGGGGTTAAGTGGTTTGCCCAAGGCCACACAGCTAGGTAATTATGAAGTGTCTGAGACCGGATTTGAACCCAGGTACTCCTGACTCCAAGGCCAGTGCTTTATCCACTACACCACCTAGCCTCCCCGATAATGCCTTTTACTATAGAGATTCTCTTCTGAAGAGCTAAGGACCAAAGCCAGATTGAAAGGGTCTGAGGAATAAATGAGTTGAAAGGAAGGGAAGGCAGTAAGTAGAGATGGAGGGGAACTCAGAGTAAAGGGAACGAAGGGTGTTGAGTCAGCAGCAGAAGCATCAGTAGACAATGAGAAAAAGATTGATGGAGCAGGGTCCCAGAGGAGATGGGAGGGGATAGGGTGATAGAGTCACCTGGGATTTTAAAAATTATGTAGGGGGCAGCTAGGTGGCACACTGGATAAAGCACCTGCCCTGGAGTGAGGAGAATTATGTAGTTCAATATTCTCATTTGACAAATAAGGAATCTGAGTGCAAGTCAAGTGACTTGCTCAAGGTCTCACAAGTAATTAAGTATCAGAGCCTGAATTTGAACCTCTATTGGCTCCCCCACTTCTGACATTTCCATTATCCCCATTTGATCCTTCTATCCACTCTATTGTCCTATATCTCTTTTGCCCTTTGTGGATATAAACTCCTTGAAAACTTAATAGGTGCCTCTGCTTCCTCTCTTCTCATTCTCTTCTTAGCCTCTTACGAACCAGTCTGATCTCATCATTCAAATGAAACCTCTCTGCAAAGTTACCATTGCTAAGTTATTAAATTGTCTAATCAGAGTTTTCTCAATCTCCTTGACCTCTCTGCAGTCTTTGACTGTGATCACCCTCTTGTTAATACTCTTTTTCCTAGGTTTTCAAGGTATCACCCTCTCCTGACTCTCCTCATTATTATTCAGTCTCCTTTGCTGAATATTCTCACCTAGCTTATGCCCTTTGTCTATAGGTATTCCTTAGGGTTCTCTCCTGGGTCTTTTTCCTCTTCTCCTTCAATTCTATTTCATTTGATGAATTCATAAGCTCCCATGGGTTTAATTACCTTCTCTATGCTGATGATTCTCAAATCTTCCCATCCCGCTGACCTCTCCCAATCTCTCACTGCCTTTCAGACACCCCAAACTGGATGTTCAATAGATTTCTGAAAACTATATGTCCAAAAGCTAACTTATCTTTTCCCCTAAACTTCCCATCCACCAATTTCTCTATTGCTCTTGAGGGCAAGGTTATTCTTCCAGTTCCTCCGTCTCTCAACCTAGGAGTCATTCTCAAGAGCTCACAATCTCTCATTCCCCCCTCCCCACCTGCTGATTTTATCCTTGCAATCTCTCTCAAATATTCCCCTTCTTCTCCTCTGACACTGACATTATTTTAGTGCACTAGATTATTGCAATAATCTGCTGGTGTGTCTGCTGGCCCTAGGGCTCTCCCTGCTCCAACTTTATTCAACCAACAAAGCCATTTCCTAAAGTTTGACCATGTCACCCCACTATGCATCGAAGATCAAATGCAGAAGTTCCTGGCATCCCAAGCCCCTTCACAACCTAACGCCTCCTACCTTTCCAATCTTCTTACATCTCACTCCCCTCCACATAGTCCCTGACTCAGTGACAAAGGTCTCCTGGCTATTCCTCAACAAGTCACTCCATCTTAGTCCAGTCATTTTCTCTGACTGTCCCCCATGACTGGAAGACTCCTCTTCCTCTTCATTGCCACCTGCTGGCTGTCCTGGCTTCCTTTCGATCCCAACTAAAGTCCCATCTTCTACAGGGAGCCTTCTTCAACCTCTCCTAATCCTATTGCCTTTCCTTTCAATTATTTTCTACTTATCCTATATAGATCCTGCTTGTACAGAATTGTTTGCTGTCTCTCACATTAGTTTGTGAAATCCTTGAGATCAAGAACTGTTTATTGCTTCTTTTTTTTTTTGTATCTACAGCCCTATCTAATGGAACATCATTTTTACTTAATATTTATTAACTGACTGAAGGGTACAGATAGAAAGGCAAGGATAAGGATTATCTCATCTCAGGCACTTAGGTAGCTCAGTGGACAGAGAGTTCTGGGTCTAGAGTCAGGAAGGCTTGAGTTCAAATCCAACTTCAGACACTAGCTGTATGACCCTGGACAAGTTGCTTAACTTACTTTGTTTTCCTCAGTTTCTTCATCTATAAAAAAAAGAGATAATAGCTCCAACTTCTCAGGGTTACAAAGATCAAATGAGATAATAATTGTAAATCCCTTCATACAATGCCAGGCTGGTAGGAAATGTTAGTTATTATCATCTGAAACAGGAGGGAGGAGGGGTTGTAAAGGCTACAGAGAGCTTTAGAGGAGACTTAAGAAGCTCACATCAGATGATCTTGATTTTTGCAGTTAAGTAGCCATGTATGAGGATGTATATGAGCTCTTATTTTTAGTAGCATACAAAAAGAGAAAAGGTGATATTAAAAGAATGATTAAAATACTCAACCCTGAGTTCTTTATCATGAGACATGAGCCCATGTACTCTAAGGAGATCCAAGAGAGAAAGGCAGGTCCCACATGTAACAAAATATTCATAGCAACAACAATTTTGTTATAACAAAGAACTGGAAACAAAGTGGATGCCCATGAAGTGGGAAAATGTTAACACTTGCAGTGCATAGTAGACCCACAAACCAAGGGACTGGAAGGAAACTTTAAGATTACTAAGGTCAGCCCTTTCATTTTACAGTTGAGGAAACTGAGGCCCCAAAAGTAGTGTCGGGGCTGGGATTTGAAATGCAGTTCTCCGCCTCTTTCCTCTACAACCTACTGCTGTAATGAAATATTACTGAGACATTAAAAAAAAAGATGACTGAAGAATTCAGAGAAATATGAGAAGACTTCTACTAACTGATAGAGAGTACAGAATATAGAGTAAGTTGAACAAAAGACACAATGAGTAGAGTAATTTAAATGGAGAAACCAATAAAATATAACTGAATGCTGGGTAATTATGGAGAAACTTATTCTTGGAAAAGAATAAGGAAAACACACTTCTCTGCCTTATTTGCAGAGGCGAGGGACTATAGATATAGAATATTGCATATACTCTCAGACTTGTTTTATTGGTTTTGATGGTTCATAAGGGAGGAGAGAGATATTTTGCAAAATTATATATATATATATATATATATATATATATATACACGTTTATGTGCATCATAAAATTTTAAAAGTTCACCTACTAGGGACAAAGAAAAGTTTAAAAAATATGAAAGAAACATTGCAAGAGCCAAGAGAAGGCATATTTACATATGACATTACAATTTACCAAGTGCTTTCCTCACAACTCAGTAAATTAGGTGATAATAATATTTTTGGGGCAGCTAGGTGGTGTAGTACATAAAGCACCAGCCTTGGAGTCAGGAGTACCTGGGTTCAAATACGGTCTCAGACACTTAATAATTACCTAGCTGTGTGGCCTTTGGCAAGGCACTTAACCCCATTGCCTTGCAAAAACTAAAAAAATAAAAATAAAAATAAATAATAACATTTTTATAGCAAAGTCTTTTACATGCATGTTTGATCTTCCCCACAACTTTGTGAAGTGGCTATTGCTATTATCCCTATTTTACAGATGAGGAAACTGAGTTTCAGAGAGTTTGACTGTCTGCAATCACACAGCAGCATGTTCTCAAGGTAAGATTTGACCTCAGGTCTTTCTGATTCCAAAATCACTATTTTTTTTATGCCAAGCAATTTCTCTTGAGGAGGGAAATTAGTGTCATCTGTAAAATAAGGCAGACCAGATGACCTCTAGGTCCTTTCAATCCATGATCCTATGACCCTATGAAATTGAGACTCAGAGATAAGATTTGCCCAGTCACATGGAGTTTGTTCTGACTCCAAATGCATCCCTCTCTTTGGTATCGGGGAGTAACATTTGGGGGTAGGGTGGGGAGCAGACTCAAAATCAGTCAGCCCTCTTATCCAGACCATGGGCAGCAAGTCTTATAGTCTGCTAGGCTCTGGGGCAGAGAGTCTTGGACTGAGTGAGTCTGGTTGTCTTCTCTTCCATCTCAGGAAGGTTGCCAGGCACGTGGGGTCCTTACTGAGCCCTCAGCTATGACCGAACTGGCACCTCTACTGGTTGATGGTATCACCCACTCAGTACATTTTCCTCCCTCTTCCCCTCATGTTCACACTGACAAGAGATGCCAACCTAGCCAAGAGACCTAGAAGGTAGGATGAATCACAGTATCTTGGGCAGCAGAAAGAAGAAGAAGGTGAAGAATCCAAGATCCATGCTTCAGGCAGCTTAGAGGAAATCCCAACTCTGTCTCCTCCTGCCTGCTTGACTTCTCATGCCATCCAATATCAACCTGCCAACTGGCACTTACTCCTAGGTAAGCCTGGGTAGTCTGGTTCTTAATTAACTTGAGCAGATGGCTTCCCTGGGTTTCTCATTTGCCAAAGGCTGGGAGACCAACGTGGTGGGGGCCAGAGCTATAATGGAAAGTGTGTCCATTTTAGAGCCAAAGGGCCCTAGTTCAAATTCTGATTCTGTCACTTACTGCCTATTCAATGTCCTTGGGCAGGTACTTAACCTCTTAGTCCAGAGTCTCTTCCTCTGTAAAATGAGAAAATGAGCCAGATGGCCAATAATATTCTTCTAGTTTTAGATTTGTGAAGTCTCTCCTTCCTTCCCTTTCATCATTGCTTGAGTCTCCTGGGAAGGGAACACCTTTGGGAAATTTTAATAACCATTCTTGGCTCCAGAAATGAGTTAATAAAATGTACCTTATTCATTTCATTGTAGAGGTGGAAGATGTGGGGATGCTGGGTGGGAAATATTGCATACATTATCAAATATGGTTAAATAGCTTCATTTTGTTGAATTGCTCTTGTCTCTTAAAATTTATATTATTAAGGGAAAGTTCACTGGGCAAGACAGGAATATTTTTGGAAATGAATGTGATAGAAAAGCAAAAGCCATCAACAAAAAATAACAACATTTTCAAAAAAGAGATTGTGGGATCCTTGGAGAGCAAGATCCAGGAACAAGAAGGGTACAGGGGATCAAAGCCAAGATGATCTCCAGAGCCCTATCCACCTGTCCAGGCCTATCTGGGGTCTGAGCTTTGATCAAGGAGCCCAAAAGAAGGGAAAAGGATCTCTTCCCCTACAACCCCCAGCAGTAGCAAGTGACTCACTCTGAACACAAGGTCATTCAAGGTCCTGGCCATTCTGAGAGAGCTAAGGCTGTTCAGGTCCCTGGTACATCTCCTCTTGCTAAATAAGGCATCAGTCCCTTGGGTGATTGGGACCTTTTCGAGTGACTTCCAGTCAAGAAACTAGTGCTGCCCTCAAACCCCCACTTCCCTGTGGTGGGCAATCAGGGTCTGGGCTCTCTCACCGGCTGTACCAGAACATTGTTCTTGCCATAGAGCAGGTGTGTTCGGGAATTCTGATGGAGAGACTCCACGTATTCACGAGCTGAGGCTGCAAACCGATCTTCTGATGCACTCCCACTGGAATGGCGCTTCCGGACCTGGAGAGAGAAGCTGTGCTAGACACTGAGGCTCTTGTCTCTGGATCCCCCTGGCCTGGGCATCCTGGGAGGGTTGATAGCATCCCTAGAGGCTTTTCCTCCTTGGCTGACTCACTGAACTCTAGACACCTCTGTGTTTCCCCAACTCCCACCCCAGGAGTTTCCACAGCTCTTACACAAACTATGCTTCTGCCTCAGAAATGACCCTCCAACAAAGCATTAGAGTGGGGAGAGGGTCCATTCCCTCGTGGGAAGAACCACACCTCAAGAGTCTCAGCAGATAGAGATCCCTTCTTCTCTTTGAAGGCCTTTGGCTGTGAGGGAATAGGGAGAGAGGGACTTGGGATGTGGGAAGAAAGGAAACCTACTCCCAGGGCTGGACGCTTAGAGGGTGAGTCCTGACGGCCATGGGGACCACGGATGCGGTGTCTCTGGACCAGCTCATCAGCAGAAGGGTCTGTCCAATAGTGGTCTGCAGTCTTCAGCTTGGTGTACTCCAGGGCACAAGGACCCACTGTTGGGATAGAGATGGCCAGGAGCCTGAAAATAATTCCTTGGAACAGGGCCAGGGGAAGCAAATCCCTCCTTGCCAAAGGGGAGGTCATGACACACCAACCCCGCCCCTTTCCCCACTCACCTAAGAGAGAGGCAAGGATGGGGCCAAACACAGGGTCTGCCAGCAGTGCTTCCTTCTCATAATATTTACTATTCATTCAGAAGAAAGGAGAAGAATGAGTCTAGATCATCCACTTAATCTCTCTCAAGGAGGCAAATGACTTGAGGAGGGAGATGGGAAAGTGGGGTACAGAGAGACAACATGGAATGGGGGCAAGTGGAAGGGACTAGGAATCAAGAAGTGAGTAGTTCGAATCCCATCTCTGATACATCCTAACTACCTGAACAAGGGCAAGTGATCAATCAACAGCATCTCTTAAGAGGCCACCCTGGAGCTACAGAGTCAAACATGAAAAGTCTTTGCCTTCAATTGATTAACAAACATTTTTAAATGCCTATTATGAATATGCTAGGCACCAAAACAATCCAGTGGTCAAGGAGCTTACATTCTAGCAGGCTAGTAATTTAGTTTCCCTGAGCCTCAGTTTCTGTGTTTGAAAATGGAAATCATAAAACCCAAAGTCCATATCTCCTAAGGTCATTGTGCTCAAAAGAAGGTTTTTTTGTTTATTTTAACCTTAAATTCCCGAGGAGGAAACTTCCTATGCCCAGTACAGAGTTGTACTAGAGAATTCTGAAACCTGCCCCAGCAGCACACAACCAAGAGGTGTCAGAGGTCAGACCATTAAGAGGTTGTGCTGTGATACTAGGGAAGGCTGAACCTAGAGTCATGAAGACTCATCTCCCTGGGTTCAAATCTAGCATCAGATACTTCCTAGCTGTGTGATCCTGGAATAGTCAGTTCACTCTGTTTGCCTCAGTCACGAAGAGTCAAATTTGAATGAAGCGGGGAGACTAGGTGGCACAGTGGATAGAGCACTGGCTCTGGAGTCAGAAGGACCTGAATTCAAATCCGACCTCAGACACTTAATAATTACCTAGCTGTGTGGCCTTGGGCAAGCTGCTTAACCCCACTGCCTTGCAAAAAACCAAAATAAATAAATAAACAAACAAACAAATTTGATTGAAGTGACTGAACAACAAAAATGTTGGGGACACAGAATCCAAAATGAAGGTATCAGAGGCAGGACTTGAACTCAGAACTTCTCGAGTCCATGGTTGCTGGTTGTCTATTTACACTAAAAAGTTAGCTCTCAGTCATGATCATAATCATAACAATTGCCTTTTATATTATGGTTTAAGGTGGCATCTCATCTGATCCTAACAACAATCCTGTAAAGTATGTGCTATTAACTGCATTTTACAGAGGAGAAAATGAGGTTCTAAAAGAATAGTGAGTGACTAGCTCAGTCTCACAGTCAGTAAGTAACTGAGGCAGGATTTGACTAGAAGACTTTCTGAGTCCAGAGTCAATATTCTATCCACTGTTCCACCTAGCTTCCTTTAAGAGAAAGAATATAATAAAAAGCACACACGAAAGGAAGCTAGAAAGTAGAGAGTATACAGAACACTCCTAACAACCTCCTCTTAATTGTCATATGTCAACAAGATGTTTTGAATCTGAAGGGGACCAAAGTACTGTGATGGATGCTTGGGAGACCCAGTTCTCAACGGATCCAACCCCATCATCCATGGTTATCAGTATATGGGGAGAAGAAGAGGAAGGGGAGGAGGAGGAAGAGGGAGAGGAGGGGAAAGAAGGGGAGGAGAAGAGAAGAAAAAGTAGGAGGAGGAGAAGAGAAGAAAGAGATGAGGAGAACGAGGATTTGGGTGAATTAGAGCATAAATGTGGTTAATCATGGAAGGTTTTCTGGATGGAAACTTGGGATCACAGGGACAGGGAGGGGTGGAGTGGTTTGGAAGTAGGGGACAGCACTCACCTGCAGTTCTCCACGATATATTGCACAACTCTGTCTAGCACCTTCTCAATGAGGGCAGTGCGAACCCAAATGTGCCTCAGGGCCTGGGGGCTGAGGGTTGAGGGCTTCCCTCCAGTTGAACCCTGTCTCCGAAGGGTCTCCTGGTTACTGCCTGCTGACTTTCTGAGTGGAGAGAAATGAGAGCACTCAGGGCCAAGAGCAAGCCTGGAGGAGGCTCTCTTGGGAAGAATGGCCTTGGACATGTCCCACTGTCTAGGCTGTATGGGAGGATGTGACCAAGAGAGTGGAATTGGCAGTAGACAAGGTTGGTAATGGATTGGAAGCTGATGGGAACGAAGATTTAGATCTGATAGGAACCTTAGAAGTCCAACCTTCAAGGAACTTGGCTTTGGTCACCTAAGCCTAAGTGGTAGAGCTGGGACTTGGACCCAGGCCCTGAATCCCATGTCCCAGTCACTGGACCATGCTACACCTTTGTCCTGGCCGGTACCAGTGAAGCAAAAAATAACAATATTCCTTATCGGGGAATGGCAGATAACAGATGGGACTAGCTGACATCCTGGAAGGGAAGTGAGAGGGAAAATTCAAGGGAAAGGCATGGGGAGTCGGGACTCACTTGCTCTCCACCTGCTGCTGTAGCTCCTGTACCTTTCGGCAGACCTCTCCAGCTACTACACAGGTTTTCCCCACCTTGGTGAAGAGGGCAGCCATCTTGTCACTGCGCAGGAAGCCTGCAGCCCGACGCCTCAGCTGATGAAGTAAGCAGGTCTCTACCACACCTGGGGAAGAGGGAGACATGACCAAAAAACATTCTTCAAGTGTCTTCTGTCACTGTCTCCTCTTTCACTGCTGTTCCATATGAAGAGGCAGCCATTCTCCTTGCTGACTCAATTGCCTCTCTATTCTTGCACATTTACCAGCAAGTCACTTAACCCTGATTGCCCCGCATCCAGTCAAACTGATTCATATCTGACCACTGAACCTATATGACTCCAGAGGAGAAAGTGAGGATGCTGACTTTGCACAGCACCTCCTCACTCAAATCCATTCATATGCATGTCATGACACCACTGTCATCTTTGACAATGAAGGACCCAAGGACAACAACGATTCTTCTTATGCAGTCCTAACTTCTCTAACTTGCATCTTTAACTCCCTATTGAATATCTTGAATATAAGATGCCTTATACATACATCTTAAACTCAATATGTTCAAATCTGAACTCATCCCCCCCCCCATATTTTCTACCCTTTTGTACTTCGCAATGACTTGAGGCACCACCATCTGTCCAGGCTTGCAAGCCAGGAGTCATCTTTGCTTCTTCACTCTCTCTCACCCCACCACCCCAAATCCAATCTATTTCCAAGTCCTGTCAATTTTAGCTTCATCCCATCACTTGTATAGGCACTTTCTCCTTTGACAATGCTGCTATGGTACAGACTCTTTTTACCCCACACCCAGAATACTGCAATAGCTCTTAGTTGGTCTCCCTTCCTCAAGTCTCTCTCCACTCCATCCCATCATCTATTCAGTTATCAAATTTATTTTCCTAAAGTATGAGTCAGACCAAATCACCCTCCTATTTGATAAAACCCAGTGGCTCCCTATCGTTTCCAGGATCAAAAACAAAACCTCCCTTAATGTCAGTATTCTCCCTGTATTATTACCTCCTGTTTACCCTTAGCATAGTTTGTTTGTACACAGCTGTTTGCTTGCTGTCTTCCCCATCAGACTGAGTTCTTGGAAAGCAGGGACTAGCTCTTGCCTTTCTTTATATTCTCCCTGCTTTCACAGTGACTGGCAAAAAAGTTGTCAGTTAATAAATAATTGCTGACTGGCTGAGCTACCCAAGACTTTCTTGCCTTCCTCTAAGGACCAAGGGCTTCAGCCAAGCCCATCCTAGAGGAACAGTAGGAGGGGATGCCCATTCACTGGGGAATGGGAAATGTTTTTTTTAGGTCTTTTCAAGGCAGTGGGGTTAAGTGACTTGCCCAAGGCCACACAGCTAGGTAATTATTAAGTGTCTGAGGCCAGATTTGAACTCAGGTCCTCCTGACTTCAGGGCTCTCTATCCACTGTGCCACCAAGCTGCTCTGGGAATGGGGAATGTTAAAGAAATTACGTATACTAATGTGATAAAACTTACACAATAACAACACCATGGAAAGAATGAACAGCTAAGAAAGCCCTAAGAACTCTAATCAGTACAATAATCAGTCATGATTCCAAAGGATATATGATGAAACAAGTTATGCCACCTCCTGAAAAAGAACTCAAGATGTAGAATTATCACATCATTTTTTGACAAAGCAAAAATGGGAGTTTATTTTTATACCTATTAACTACAAGGCTTTAATTTACTTTTCATTTTTTTCTGCGAGGGAAGGTGGAAGGTGTGAAAATAAATGCTTATTAATTGGAAAAAATTTAATTAAAAAAAAAGAGGCAGGGAAGGGTTTTCTCAGAATCTCACAATTGGAAGGGATCTCAGGGACAAGTTGTCCAACCTACATCTGGCTAAAAATGCTCTCTACATCATTCCTGACTCATCCATTTTTGCCCTAATCATCATCCAGGTCATGGGCCTGTTTGTAGAATTCCAGTGACAGAGAGTTCATGAACCACCCCGTTCCATGTTCAGATAATTTATGCTGGTCTTGAGCATCAGAATAAATGAATTCAGAGCTCAGAGGGAATCTGGAGATTATTTATTCCACCCCGTATTTTATAGATCAGGAAACTGAGTTCCAGAAAGGTACAGTAATCTTCCCCAGGTCATGCAGGTGCAAAGAGGAAGAGGTGGCATTTGAGTCCAGTCCTTTGATGCCAAATGCAACATTCTTTCCACTGTACCATGGGTATCTCCCTCTTGGACATATGACCTACACAGCCTATTCTCTTCCCACAATTTCCTTTGCCTGCTCAGGGAAAGAAAGAGCCTGGCAGAAATGTGCTTGGATTGAACCCTGCCCGCCTCTCAGTGCTCATGGGACCAAACAGTTCCATTTCTGCTCATGCTTTCTGGTTGTGTGGGCCCACTCCTACCACCAGCATATTCAACCAGCATTCGGGGGCATGGGGGGCATGGAATGTGGATATATAGAGCTCCTCTGCCTATCTGCATTCCCCAGGGAGGGGGAATATGATGGGCAGTGGCAGGACCAAGGGCACAGGGAACAGCAGAGGCCAGCCAGGCCTTCCAGGGTCTGTGGATACTGTGGTTGCTAAGGAACCAGTTCTGGAGGAACCATAAAATATTGATGGAACTGATGCTGCGGTTATCAGGACTGACAACAGCTCCTCCATTATTGATGAGCAGCAGCAGGGAGCAAGGAGAGGTTTCCAGGCCCTCTGGGGCTGATTTGAAAGGGTTGATTTAGGGGAAAGATTGAATTTCTCCCTCTGGACATTGCTTACCACAGTTTCAAAGAAATGGTAGACAGGTTAGGGGCTGAGGAATGGAAGGATTGGGATTCTATCCATATCTGCGGGTTCAAAAACTAAATTGTTAAATACAAAGGGGAGCTTAGAGTCTAAGTCCAACCACCTCCTTTTACAAAGAAGTTCAAATCGAGGAAGTGATTTGGCTGAGGTCCCAGAGTATTTGAACCCCGGCTACTTTGTGTCTTCCTCTGGGTATACCTCTATGTGATTGTAGGTTTTTAATTTGTATATGAACATTTGTGTTTATACACACACAGGTATCCATCAGTGTCTCTGATATTTCTATATGTGCCTAACAAATATGCATGTGAGAGCAAGTATTAGGGAGAAATATAGGCCGATAGCTCTAAAGATGGAGGAGACCACAGAAGCCAACTAGTTCAGTTCTCTCATTTTACAGTTGAGGAAACTTACACAAAGAGCTTGGGTGGCTTACTTAAGGTCACACAAGTTAATAATTGGAATCATAGATTTAGAGCTTGAAGGGACAAGTGACCACCTAATCCAGACTCCGTGTTTATAGGAGCAGAAATAAGAGCTGAGTAACTTTCTGAGGGTCACGCAGAAAGTGAGTGACAAAGGATGGATTTGGACCAAGAAAATTTAGTCTTCATTAACTCCTTTCCTCACTTGTATTAATCCTTTGCCATGAAGCCTCTGAGATGGACTGGAAGTCTGGGTAGCCCTGGCTCATGGAAAGCCCCTCACCTTCAAATTGCTGTCCAGCACTAAATTGAGCTAACACTGGCTTCCCATAGACATTCTCCAGACCTGGAGCAGAAAGAGCAATAGGTGGAGGGGGCAGTGCTGAATACTGTCCTTGGCTTCCAGAGAAAAGGCATGTGGCATCAATTTGTAGCAAACCCAAGGATGTGACTAATTGACAGGATAATGACTCATTAGTCTCCCCACCTTCCCCAGGGTGCAGACAAATGACTAGAGAGGAAAAGCTGGAAAAGTGGGGAACCAAGTGGCTGAGGTCCATCTGCAGCCCCCTGAGCCCCACCTTACACAGGGGCTGAGGGGAAAGCCATGATTCTCATAAGGAGCCAGGTCTGTGCTGGCCAATTGTTGCCAAGCTGAGAAATCCTTTCCAAGAATAGAACCTCAAATAATTTCCCCCCTTTCCCCTCTACTAACCATGTGTTCTTTAGGATGATGATGATGGCAAAGTAGGAGCTCTTCCTAAGTCTTTGTCTATCATTCTCTATCTTTCTCCATCAGCATAGCAATAATGATTAAGAAAATTAGTCCAGGGTCATAGAGTCAGTATGTATTAGGTTCAACTTGAACCCAGGTCTTCCTGACTCTGAGGCTGCCTCTCAGGTTACCCTGTACTCTTTTTTTTGTTTTGTTTTGCTTGCCCAAGGTCACACAACCAGGTAATTATTAAGTGTCTGAGACCACATTTGAACTCAAGTCCTCCTGACTCCAGGGCCGGTGCTCTATCCATTGCACCACCTAGTTACCCCCTGCCGCCCCCCCCCCCCCCGTACTCTAGATAGCCTTTCATATCCTTATCCTGTCTTCCAGAAGCACAGGGGTGACTTTCAGATTCAGCATTTTCTATGTTGCTTGGCACCCAATAAAAGTGTGCTCATGCTACAGGCTGACCACCAGATGCAGGAAGGGCCATCAGGTCATCCTATTGGCTGCCCAGTTAGGAAAATATCAGTAGTTAAATTGGAAGCTTTCATCTTTTGGGGGCCTAGCTAAATTTGGGGGGAGGCAGATCTGGCTCTAACATTTTGGGTTTTTTTTTGTTTTTGTTTTCTTTTTGCAAGGCAAATGGGATTAAGTGGCTTGCCCAAGGCCACACAGCTAGGTCATTATTAAGTGTCTGAGGCCAGATTTGAACCCAGGTACTCCTGACTCCAGGGCCAGTGCTTTATCCACTGCACCACCTAGCCACCCCTGCCTCTAACATTTTGGAAGGGGGTTGCAAGGCAATGGGGTTAAGTAACTTGCCCAAGATCACTCAGCTATGTAATTATTTTTTTTTTTTAGGTTTTTGCAAGGCAATGGGGTTAAGTGGCTTGCCCAAGGCCACATAGCTAGGTCATTATTAAGTGTCTGAGGCCAGATTTGAACTCAGATACTCCTGACTCCAAGGCCGGTGCTCTATCCACTGTGCCACCTAACTGCCCACTCTTGACTTTTTCATTAGCTGTTCATCAATAGAAAATCAGCTTTATGGTCAATTTTGCCCTAGCTCTGCTTCATAGGCCATGTAGGCCAAGCAGTCTGGGTAGCTTCCATTTATATCCCAATAATCCTAACTTCTAGGAAAGTTTCTAAGCTTATCATCATGTAATCTAATTTAGAGTAGAACGACATGCTCAAACCTTGTGAGGAAATCAGTTCTAACCTTCTTCAGATATTTATTAGTTATATGACACTGAGTGAATCACTTAAACCTCTCTGTGCCTCAGTTTCCTTGTCTGTAAAATGAAAAGGTTTGACTCAATAGCTGATAAAGTTCCTTCCCACTCTAAAGTGAATGACTTGGATACTCTCTTCCATTTCACTACTTTGGAGTAAAAGCAGGAATGAAGGACTCTCTCCCCTTTTTGAAGAAGTTGGGTACTATGGGTGTGGAAAGTTGTACATACTATCCAACACAGATGATGCTTTGGTTAGTTTTGCTGACTGGTTTTCTTCTAGGTTAATCTTTATGATCTTTTATAAGGTTCACTGGTGAGGAGAATGGAGAGGGATATATTTGTAAATAAAGCTGATATAAACATACAAGCTATTAATGAAAATAACATAGTAAAAAAGAAATTGGAGTTTAGGGTAAAACTAGGTCACCTCAATCTTATTTTGGTATACCAGGACCCCTCACTTGGGGTATTTCAGCCTAGGAGAACTGGGGAATAAGACATAGTGACTCTGGCCTCTTTTCAGGGTGTCCAGATGGCAACCAAGACCCAAGTTCTGGGTTAGCAGAGAGTAAGAAAAACCAGTATGTTGCCCTCCTTTGCCAGTCTCCTGCCCACATCCCTGCTGCCTATGCTACAAGTCCACCCTTTGCTACCTACAGGCATCTGCCCCCTCCCACTTGAACCCCCCAGGGGAGCTGGGTTGCTGTTGCTATGGAGACTTTTCAGTTGGCTAGCCAGCATCAGGCATGTGGCTCTCCATACTAGCTTGCTGAGAGGTGGGGAGAGACAGAAGATGTGGCTGGTTCTGTTGGTTTTCCAACCCAGAGGGATAGCTTTATCTGCCATTGCACCCAACACTACTCCGGTATAGAGACAGAGACCCTCCAATCAGTAATCCACTGGCTGTAGAGCCAGGACACCTGTTTTTAACTCGCTACTCTTTGTCTCTTAACTGGAGCCAAACGCATGATGTTATATTAGATAAGACTACTTAAGACAATCAGAGGTTAGCACTGGGATGGAGGACAGTGAGCCCTAGGATCCCCATCAGGGTTAACTTGGATTCTTCTAACACTCACTCAGTAGAAGAACACTAGAGGCATCATGATGAAACAGGAGAGAGAAGACTGAGTCTCACAGGCAAAATTCTTGGAATATCACTTTCAATCTGAATTACCAAGGTGAGACCCATTGGGAAAGAAAAAAAGATTACAGGATCAAAGAGTTAGAAAGGACTTTAGAGGGATGGCTAGGTGGTGCAGTGGATAGAGCACCAGCCCTAGAGTCAGGAGTACCTGAGTTCAAATCCTACCTCAGACACTTAATAATGACCTAGCTGTGTGGCCTTGGGCAAGCCACTTAACCCCACTGCCTTGCAAAAACCTACAAAATAAAAAAAAAAAAAAAAAGAAAGGACTTTAGGGGTTATTTAGTCTAGGCCCTCTCATTATACAAATGAGAAAACTGAGGTAGAGAAGATAAGTACCTTGTCCAAAGTCTCACAGGTAATAATAAATGCTTCAGAAGTAGGATTTGGGGGGCAGCTAGGTGGTGCAGTGGATAGAGCACCAGCCCTGGAGTCAGGAGTACCTGAGTTCAAATCTGGCCTCAGACAATAATTACCTAGTTGTGTGGCCTTGGGCAAGCCACTTAACCCCATTGCCTAGCAAAAACTTTAAAAAAAAAAGTGGGACTTGAACCTAGTTTCTACGTTGTTGTTCATCCTTCATTTTTGAAGAGGAACAATGACATCATGAAATGATATCTTTCTCATGAATTGGATTTAAGTGAGGCAGAGCCGCACAGAGTCTATGGTTCTGACACTATATCAGGAATTTTAGGATAAAAATTAGGATGAAAATCAGGAAAATTAGGATAAAAAATGTTGGAAGGGAAAGATTCAGGGAGCTCAGGGTAAATTTCTGGAGATCACTCAGACAAGACCCTATCCTTTCTTGACTGGAAGAGAAAAAGAATGATCTCTGGTGATCCCAGCCAAGGCCTTGAACTTCACTCCTGAGAGAGTATAGACACCTCTGCAAAGAGGTAAGGGCTTTGTTCTGGATGTGGCCAAGGATGAAACAAAGCAGGAAGGGTCTTCCCTTCCTCCCTTCCACTGCCCTCCTCTGTTCTCCTGCTGGTTATTTCTGTGTTGGGATCATGGAGCTGGGCTGCCTCCACTCAGAATGAGCATCTCTATGGTAACTGAGGTGTGGGCTCCCCCAGCTCGCACCAGGGAAGTTGGCTTCTTGCTCTAGCTTTTGGGGGAATTCATCCTTGCTGGCTCATCCCAGAAGCCAGAAAACAACCCTCCCACTTGGACTCTACCTAGCTGGAGACAGGAGAGTTCCTCCCCAGTTTGTTGGAACTGGAATGAGGAAATGAAATTCATGCTACACAATTTATTCCTTTCCTTTCTTGTCTCCTCATCTTCTTCCCCCAAATGCACAGTATTTCTCAGGGAACACAGCTCAGCATCTGGAGCTAGACAAGTTCCCTAGTCTTGATCCATATATCAAAAGACCTTTTTCTACCTCCAGGAGAGTGGAGGGGGGCAGGGCAGGAAATGAGAAAGTTCTCAAGTGTGCTAAGATAATCACTGCAGGCTAGGGAAGCATAGATCTCAGAGCTTCACAGATTGTTTGGTAAATTGATCTTTCACTTGATTCTTTGGCTAAATGAGGATCAATTTCCTTAACTTCTCAGAATGCAGGTCCTACACCCCGCCCCAAGCCTGAGCAGACTGAATTTGCTCACCCTTTGCTTTCTCTTTCCCTCATATTTCTTTCCTCTGGCTCATGTAAAAGCAGCTCCAGCCCAAACTGTGAGGGCCACTTTAGCACTGGGATGCTTAGTCCAACCAGACCTAGTTACAGAACCCTAGTCATAGCTAAGCCTAGAAATAGGTAGAGGACGCCCATTCTCACTTATTTCTAGGGGTTGATGTTAGGGTGTAGAGCTGGTGAGGGGGGGGACTTGCCCAAGGTGATACTAATATCTTGTCCAACCCTTGCATTTTACAGCTGTGTAAAGTGAAGTTAGGGGGCAGCTAGGTGGCACAGTAGATGAGTACCAGCCCTGGAGTCAGGAGGACTTGAGCTCAAATTTTACCTCAGACACTTAATAATGACCTAGCTGTGTGACCTTGGGGAAATCACTTAACCCCCACTGCCTTAAATAAATAAATTTTAAAAAAAAGTGAGGGTCAAAGACAAGTAGTAACTTACCCAGAGGTATGCATATATTCTAGCCTCCCCAGGTAGCAATGGAAAGGTAACAGAACATAGATGGTCTTCACATTCGTGTGCATCCTGGAACCCTTTGATAATGTCTAATGTAACCTATGGACCTCTTCTTAGAATCACATTTTTAACTAAAATAAAATACATAGGATTGCAAAGGAAACCAATTCTAAAAAAGTGCAATTATCAAAAATAGTTTTTAAAAATATTCATAGGCCCCATGTTAAGAACTTTTTTTTTAGGGTTTTTTTTTTTTGCAAGGCAATGGGGTTAAGTGGCTTGCCCAAGGCCACACAGCTAGGTCATTATTAAGTGTCTGAGGCTGGATTTGAACACAGTTCCTCCTGACTCCAGGGCCAATGCTCTCTATCTACTATGCCACCTAGCTGCCCCCCAGGTTAAGAATTTCTAATCTAGCATCTCCTGCTCCATTGTGACAGTTATTCTCATTTTAAACATCCCCTCTTCTAACTGGGCAGTCCTTAGATCTAATGATAGGTCATTCTTCACGGAGACTCACAGATTCAATGTAATTAATAGCATGTGCCAAATTCTTTGCTCAAAGACGAAAATTAAATAGTCCCTGACCTCAAGACTCCAACTTCTTTCACTCATCACCAATACCAATGGACATTTAAATGTTACAAAGGACTTTATAGACAATATCTCATTTGAGCCTCCTCGCTCTGAGCAGTTATTACTATAGGTAGATGAGAGAACTGAGTTTCAGAGATCAGAAGGGTCTGACTCAGTCTCACAGAAAGTTCCAGATTTGGGATTTCAACCTTGATCTTCCTGACTCTCCTTCCAGTAGTCTAACCACTATCCACCTGGATGGACTCTCCTGGTTAGGATATATCTTTAGCTCATTATCTCTTGTTCTGTTCCTTTTCTAACTCCCTCTCCCCTTTCTTCATAGTCTTAGCAGTAGATTATGAGATCATAAATTTATATTTAACAAGGGATCTTTGAGTCCTTTTTATCAGTCCAAAGTCTATTATCATTATTTTTATTTTATAATTATAATAATAATTATTATATTTCTTACAGATGAGGAAATAAGCTTTTGGAGGTGAAATGACTTATCCAAGGAAACAAGGGGAGTGGGTGGGTGGGAGTAAACATCAGAGAACCCAGATCTTTTGATTTCAGAGGCAATACTATTTCCACTGAATTAGTGACTTAGTTGCCCCTTGAGAACTTTATATACCCTAAATATTAAACATTATCAAATTATATTGTATTATCATATATGATGTAATATATTATTATCTATTATAAATATTACAAAAATTAAATGGGACTGAACAGAGAGAATGAACAGACAAGATTACTATAAGTAAATAAAAATAAAAAGTTAAGTATAGAACATCAACATGGGACAGTGAAAAGGACACTGAACACATGAGATAGGTTTATTCATGGCACTTTTGCTAATTTACTGGATAACATATTACTTCCTCTCTCTGTACCCGAGTTTCCTAAACTATAAATGGAGACAGTTCAATCAAAGTGTCTATGCTTCCAGTTTTAACATTTGATGATTTTATGATCATATACATATGTGTGTATATATATATATATATATATATATATATATATATATATATATATATATATATGTAATCTCACCATTAGGTTAAGAAGAATCAGTCAAGAGTTTACTAGGAATCATTATGACAGAAGGGCAAGGACTGCTGAATTAGGAATAAGAGATAAGAGAGACCTTGGGTTTGAATCCCAGTGCTGCCATTTATTATCTGGGTGACTATGGACTTCATCTCTCTGACCTTCTTCACCTGAGACCCCATCTGTAAAATGAGAAAGGTTGGGATAGATGGCCTCTAGGATCTCCTTCCAGGAATAGATAGATTTCTATTGTCCATATGCAAAAGAGTAAACCCAAAGATTTAGCATGCTTTGCATATTTTGTAGCCTCCTTCCCCAAAGGGATGATATAAAAAATCATGGCAGAATCAAGATTAATGCATAGAATTGCCAAGAGTCAGGGTTACAATTAGAATTCTTGAAGAATGGACTGGACCTCATGGGAAAGTTACAATAGGCTCTGTCCTCCTTCAAGCAGAGACTGGATTACACTTGTCCAGGACATAGTAAAGGAGACTTGTTGAATCATGAGTTGCTCTATGTGGGTCTTGAACTCTCTTTCAATGTTAAGATTCTGTGATTCAATTGAATAGATATTAATTAACTGCTAAAATGACTTTTTTCTGCTCATCCATCTTTGTTCTTTGTTACAAAGGGACAGTTTTATGGACAGTGGAAGGAATATATTTTGAAATGAAAGTGATTTTAAGTAAAAGCTATACACATAATTTTTTTCTTAGAAAAGAAAAAAGAGATGAGAGAATTCAAAAGAGGCTTGAAAGAAATGGGAGCTATTAGGAAGGTTCAACTGAATAGATAAGGGCACTGAGAGAGGGAATGGCAAGCTGTTGGGAGGTTGCTGTCATGATGGTATCAAGGATCATAGATTTGGACCTGGAAGGTATCATGGCAGTCATCTTGGCCAATCCCTTCAACTAACAGATGAGGAAACTAAGATCTACAGATGGGAGAGAACTTGCCAGAACCTGATAAAAGCATAAGTATGCAAGCTATGGTAAATACCTTGAGATTCCGTTTTGTTTTTGATTGGTCTTCCTCATCTAAACCTTGATTTCACTGGTGTAGGGAAATCATGATAGGAGAATTCTCTTGGGATAGCTAGGTGGTGCAGTATATAAAGCATTGGCCCCGGAGTTAGGAGGACCTGATTTCAAATCCAATCTCAGACACTTAAAACTTACTAGCTAGCTGTGTGGCCTTGGGCATGTCACTTAACCTTTCTATTGCCTTGCAACCCCCCTCCCCAAAGAATCTCTCTCCATGAGTCAAGCAATAATACTAAAGGGTCAAATGAAGTGGTATTAAGGAAGTTTACTTGGCTACTTATAACTATTTCTTAGAATCTAGTCATCTAGAACTTGATAAAACAACTTTTCTCCAAACTAGAGAAGCATAAGTCAAAAAATCAGGCTCCTTTCATGAAGCTCTGCTAAGTGAGAGGGTGAAGGCTTTTTTAGAAGGTTTACCATCTTTTTGGAGGGCAGAGCTTTGTCTGTTATCAAAAGTGTCTCTCTTCCAATATAAACTGAGAGCTCACAAAGCACTGTCACCCACTCCACTCCTAGTGGTCACAGACACTGACCTACCTAGGCCTTTAGCCCCTCAAGAGGGAGACATAGGCTAGATTCACTCATTCACTGTCTTCCCTTGTGTATGTTATAGGATGACTTCATTCCTAATATCCCAACCACCTTGACCTGTGAGTTAACCTTTTTTCTTTTGCTAGCATGTTAGCCACTAGGCCTGGAGAAGCACAGTAAGATCTGCCTGAAGAGAGAGAAAAGGCTGAAATTGTGGCAGGTGAAGAGAATGCCCCTGAGGAGGTCTCAAGGGGATCATAAATCTTTGGCTGTCCATCTTTTATAAAGCCTGAAGGAAGATGAAGGTCAACAGCAGCATCATCCCCGTCTTCCCCCGCCAACCTTTCCTCCCACACTTTTATGTCTGAAGCTTCCTGTATGACAAGGTAATCGTGTCTCCAGCAGTCCGCCCCCAGATAGGCTGGGGAGGGACTGCCAGGCTGGCTAGCAGTAGCTTCCTTCTCTCCAGCTGCCACGTAGAAGACTGGGAGCTGTCCAGGGTACTGGTTTCTGGACAGCCAGGAAGTGGCACATTCTTTGCTGGAATTTCTTAATCTTTCATGAACTAATTCATCCATCTATCCTTCTATCTATGCATTCATTAAACAGCCATTATTAATCACCTGCTGAAAATGAAATATTAGGTTGGGTGTTGGGGGATAAAGTACAAATTACTGGCAGAGCTAATTGTAGTGATGTAATGCAATTAGGGGGCCTGGAGACTGTCAGCCTCTTATCTTATAGTGGAAAGAGCACTAGTTCTAGAGTCGGAAAATTTAGGTTAAAACCTCATTCTGACATTTACTACTTGTGCAAATCACTTAAAACTCCCTAGGCCTCAGTTTGCTCTTCTATAAAACAAAAAGGTTGGATTAATTGGTCTCTAATGTCTCTTCCTCCTCTAGAACCAGGAGCCTATGACTGGTCTTTTTGATTGTATGAAGAGGGAGAATTCTTTATATAGACTCATTATAGATTGAGAACTATAAGGGACCTGGAACTCATCCAGTTCTGAACTGCGTGCTCGTGTGTGTGTGTGTGTGTGTGTGTGTGTGTGTGTGTGGTGTGTGAGTATGTGTATGTGTAAGAGAGAAAGAAACAGAGATGGACCCCAACCTCTTCTCAGAATAATGTATTTAAATACATAAGATAAAATAAATAGGGATTCAAAGGAAAGCAATTATATTGAAATATAGCTTTCCAAATATTTTTTAAAATAAGCTTTTGAATTTTTTATCCCCAACACCAAGCATATTATTTCCTGATCAAATCTAACCCTCCTTATTTTACAGAGAAAGAAACAGAGGTCCAAGAGGGGAAGAAATGGTATATAAAGGTTCATCTGACCAAGTGATAGCCTAAAAATTTGAACCCTATTCTTAGACTTAAAATACAGCCCTCTATCACATCACAGCCTGTTTTGATTTGGGGAGATTTCCCTAGAAACACCCCTTCTCTGTAGTCTCAGATATATTTCTATAAATAAACCACTAGAGATAGTATGCTTGATTTTTGTGGGCATGTGTGGAAGAGGGAATGAGGAGGAATAAGACAGAATGGAGGCAAGAGAGATGATGAACTGGCATCTGGAAAAGGGACTAGGATGCACAACTCCTCCATGAGCCTAGCCTTCTTAGGGCTATTGAGCCAGGGATTCTGGTATTATGGAGCTTTCTAGGAAAGACCTAATGCTCAGTCCCAATTTCCCAGTGTGGATCAACTTTGCTTATGACCTTGAACTCTAAGAATCCAGATTCCTCATTTGCCCACAGAACTGGAAACTCCTTCAGGGTAAGAACTTTCCTACCATATCTTGCTCAGTAGGGGGTGCATTAAAGACCTTTGATAAAATGAAGTCAAAATTCATGCAAAGATATCAAGGGGAAGCAAGAGACATCCCAAAATGCCCCCTAATTAAACCTGGTGCCCAATATTCCTTGGAAGTGATTCTTCAGGTGACCTCTTTCTCTCAACAAAACCCAAATCCTACTTATCATGTTCATATGATTGACTCTACTCCCATCTTCAAAATTAGCCTCTGAGAACTGAGACTCTGACTTCTCAGGAAGAAAAGGAAATAGAGAAGACTTTACAACCCCCAGACTAGAATTAAAAGGAAAAAAGAGACCAGAGACCATGCTCCAGATCCAGTGAGCTCTTTGTAATGGACAGGAAAGGAGTCTTCCATCTTCATGGCCCTGGCTTCTAAAGGGCTTTGCAGTTACCAAAGTGAGCCCTGCTATTTAAGGGTCAGGAGGCCTGAGAATAAGTCCTTTAAGAATAGCATGGCTTGGTGAGGAGTCAAGGATAAGAATAGCCTTTGGCAGCCTCCATTCCATCTTGATCATCTCAGTCTGGTGATGGTAAAGAACCTCGATTCTTCGCCACTTGAGGATCATTGAATAAAGTAGAGATAATTAACTTGGAGAAGAAGAGAGTGGGGGGGGTTGTTGAGAATGACAGCTATCTTCTAGTATTATTAGGGCTGTCATATGAAAGGGAGACTAAGACTTGGCTTTCCTGGATGCCAAGAGGATGGAATTAGGAGCTAGGGTGTGGAACTTGCAAAGATGAAGGATTAGGTTCAAGGTCATTAGAGAAATCTTCAAATAACATGAATTGCCTTGGTAGACAGAAGGTTTCCTCCTGTTACTGGTCTTCCAACAGAGGTCAAATGACCGTATGTTAGGGAGACTGTAGAGGGGGCTGGGTCAGATGTGTCTACTTATGTCTCTTCCAGGTCTGATATTCTAGGATTTTGAGCAGTGAGATTCGTGAAAGACCCTGAGAGTGAGTAATTTATTGAACAGGGCAGAAAGGAGAGCAGGGGGAGGGATAGCAGGAAAGGAGGAAACTCCATTATGAGAAAGACTAAAAACAGCCTGGAGCCTAAGTCTTCAAACACGAAGCAATGACTTTGACTTCTCACCACAATTACCCAAGGTGGGAAGAAAACCTCCCCTAGCACCTGCTTCTCTTCATTTATTAGCATCTTCTTCCTATTCCCTAGAGCCACTCATTGCAGATCTTCTCTATTAATGAAAGCTGCTTAGCAACAGGGAGCTGAATCATGCATGAGACCCTGCTACTGTTACTCCTTGGAATCCAGGAGGACCCCCCACCTCCCACTCCTATGGAGGAGGAGGATAGTCCCAGCCTGGAAGAAGCTCCAATGCTGCCACATCCTGTGACCACAGGAGAATATTGTGATGATTTACAGAGTGGGACCTGAGCTGCCCTGATAATCACAGTCTTAGAACTGTAAAGGATATTTTTTTTTAAAAAGCATCTCCTCATTTTACAGATGAAGAAACTGAAACCCAGAGAGAAGAGACTTGCCCAAGGTCACACAGGTAGTCTAGTAGCAAAGTTTGGATTTGAATCTGGCTTCCAAACTTTCCCTTTAACCAAGGAAGCCACTCTAGGGAGGATTTCTGGATTCTGAGGGCTGCATGTCATCACCTGGGTGGGGGCCTCTCTGCAAGTTTCTCAGCCTCTTCTCATAGTCTACTCACTGAAGCCTAAGTGTTAGCAAAACAAAAATAGTAGCAAGTTTAAACCCTTTCAGTAAAGGGGTAGAGATGTTTCCCAAGCACCAGGGAGAGGGCAGAACAGAATCCTGGGAGGCTTGTGTCTTCTCCAAGGAGTACAATTGATGCCTCCTTGGTTTTTGGAGTACTATGCCAGCAGAGTCATTTTAGAGCTTGGCACCCAGGAAATAGTTAATGAATATTTGTTGGTTGTTAATATGTATGTTTGTGAATGCGATTTTAAAAAAAGGTAGAGCTCATGACAATTTGCTCCTGGAATGCTGAATTTATGGAACTAATTCTAAAAGGCAAAATAAAGAAAATATCCAGTTGAGGTTAGTGAGGCAGGAAATCCCTTTTGGTTGTCCATCTTGGGAAGATAACATCTCTACTAGTGTTACTATGCACACACACACACACACACACACACACACACACACACACACTCCTTCCTGTACAGTCCCTGTCTGATGGCAAACAAAGCCTCCTTCTTTAAACAAATTGTCTACAAGTAGGAACATGGCCAGCCTCTCCAACCGGACAGACAGGTTCCAGAGTAACCACAATGAACACACCCACAATATAGCAGCTTCTCAAATGTACTTGGATTCTCTGGTTCCTCTTGAAAGCTTCCTTTCAATCTTTGCTAAGAACACAGGCCCTAGAGCTCATCTACAGATAACCCTTCTGAAGTATCCAGGGCTTTGACTACTACCTCAGTCAATTTGCCCCAGGAATTCCACTGATATGCCTTAATTTTAGCCCTTGTTTTAAACTGACTAAGCTCTTTGGGATTACCTGAAGAGCAACAGAAAGATGGTAGAAATGAGCAGAACACATGTCATGAAAAAGAGGAAGTGTGGCAGAGGAGTGGGGAAGAGGGTATCATAAAAAAATGAATGACCAAGGAGAAAAATGGGCTGGCCATATAGTGGGAATAGAGGATAATCACTTAGTCAGCTTGGTATCCAGAGAATGTTGAAAGAATAAGTCAGGAACTTAGCAAGGGGCATCTAGAAGGCACAATGTATACAGTGCCATCCTAAAGTCTGGAAGACCTGAGTTCAAATTCCACCTTAGACACTTACTAGCTGTATAACTGTGGGTGAGTCCCTTAACCAAAACTGCCTTACATCCAGGGTCACCTTCAGTTGTCCTGGCCATTGGACCCAGATGGCTCCAGAGGAGAAAGTCAGGCTAGTGACTTAACACAGCTCCCCCCTCCCTCCACTTATATCCAATTCAGATGCTTATCATCACTTCAGCTCCCTGATGTTATGGACTTCTGTGAGAATGAAAGACAGACATAATCATCCCTGTGGCAGGACACACCCAAGAGTTAAACAGGACAACAGGATAGGATGGGCTACAATTTACAACCCTGGAGGGAATACACATCTTGGGGGGATCACAAATCTACTTTGATCACTGAACTGATAATGACTATGACTCTACTTCAATGATCCATCATTTCATTACCTCCCTCCACTGTGCTGATTTAACCTCTCTCTATAACTTAGAAGGTTAGCACTAGAACCAACTTGGTGATGAGTCTGCCATGTTCAAAGGATCAAAGATTTGAAGAGATTCCAAAAGATGCGGAGGACACTGAGTACAGCCCTCTCATATTAAATGAAGAAAATGAGGCTGAGAGCAATTAAGTATCTTGCCCAGGGTCATACAACTGGTAGTGTCTGAGATAGGATTTGACAGTCAAGTCTTCCCAAGTCTAAAACAATTCTACCTACTATAAGATCTCTCAGAATTTAGCCAGCCTGGTCCTTCAGGTCCTCAACATCACTGAGTCCATCTGCTGTAGAACAGTGATAGCAACTCCACTCTTACAGGATAGAGAAAGTGAAAGATTAGTAGCCCACAAAGAATAGCCCTGGTACCCCAAAGAATCACAGGAGAGGAGAGCTGGAAGCGATTCTCAGTAGCTGTCTAATCCAACCCCTGCCTCAGAAATATGCTTAAGCCAATATACCCACCATATAGTTGTCTAGTCTTAAGGATCTCTAAGGGTAGGGGAACCTACCCCCTTTCAAGTTGGCCTATTAAAGTTTTGGAAAGCCCTACTTATATGGTAGATTTTACCTGACAAAAGCCTAAATTGTTCATTTTGCAATTTCTACCCATTCCTTCTAATGTCTAATAACTTCCTCACTTAATAACCCTTCATATACATGGAGACACTACTATGTTCCCTCAGGTGTCCTTTGTTCCACTTCTTTCAATAGATCTTCATATAATATGCACTCAAGGACATCTAACATCTTTGGTGTCCATATGCATACATTCTTCAGTTTATCAATGCCCTTCTGGAAATCGAGTTCAGTAACCCAAACTAAACACAATACTCCAGAGTTATGCTGACTGGGGCAGAGGACAGTGGGATTGTCCCTATTAATAGAATCCTAGGTCACACTAACTCTTTTGGTTGCCATAGAACACTGCTGACTCATGCCAAACTTGAAGCCCACTAACATTCCCAGATCTTCATCTGAACAATTGGTTTCTATTCATGCTTCCCCAAAAGGATCCAATCCAATCCAATCCAACTATTCTTATGCATCATGCACTGCAGCAGGCACTAAGAATACAAAGGCAAAAAAAAATTGCCCATGTCCTCAAAGAACTTACATTCCATTGGGGGGGGGGAATATGTTTATAGAAAATTGTATACAAGATGTATATGAAATAGAATGTGGAAGAAGAGTAGAGGGCTAATATAAAGAGCAGCTTGCTAGGATGGGGGTTCTGGAGGGTGTAAATAAGAAGGGAATAGGCATTGTGGGTTGGAGATGAAATGTAGGAAGGACTCTGAGGGAATGGAAGCCAAGGAAGAAATGGCTTAGACAACCTATGGTTCAGAATGAACAGGAACTCTAAGAGATAGAGGGCAGTCGACTGTCCCTCCCCTCATTGTACTATTTGTCTGCAAGTAGAGTGTTTGTGTATGTGAGTACATAGGAGGATCTTGACTTTGGTGCTGGTTTGGAGAGGGAGGGCAGGAAGGCCCCCAGCATACTAAGTGAACTCCCTACAGAGATATGGAAGGACATGGATAAGAGTCACATTGAGAAAATGTAGCTGCATTGCTTCTCAGAGATTGGCAAGCATACTTGACATTAGGAAAATTTCTCCCTTTACTCTCTTTTTTCTCCAATCTCCTTCCTTCCTTGGCAGAGTAACATCTATGGATTACCTCCTGTGACCTTGATCCTTAGCAACCCTCCACCAGTGTTCTAATCAGAGCCACCTCCTTCCTGCCATAGGCTATCTGGTACTTCTTGTATCCATTCAGGTCCAAAACCTGGAGTCTTTGTCCTAAATTTTTCTATACTTGAGTTGGCAAAAGGGAAACAAATCCATTTCTTTGAATGAACCTACTGACTTAATGAAAGGAACAGGTCAAGAGATGCTGCTCTATCACTAACTCTCCCAATGACCTTGGATAAATCTCATGCTCTTTAGGCCTCTTTTACTTTATCTGTGTAATGAAGAGGATGCCTTGTCCTTCTGGGGATCAGGGAAAAAAATGCTCTTCAAATGTAACTAAAAAGCACAAGACAAATGTGAGACAAATATAATAATAGCAGCATTGTTATCACTACGAGGGAGGCTGAGAACACACTTCAGGTCAATAGCTTTCCTTGCTCACCCGCTGTTGGCACAGCTGAAGTGTGGTCTACATTAGTGACTGTTAGAAATAACCAGACTCAGTCATTCCTCTGGGGAGTCTCGCTGGATGGCTCAGAAATGAACGGGGGCTGGGGGGAAGTGGGGAGGGCTGCTCCTCACCCTTACTGGTCTAACTGAGAAAGCCTTACTTCTTTTTTACTCCTGTTTAGCTTGTGAGCCTCCCACCAACATCTCCCCCTTTCCTGAAATATACTTATGCCCTCCCCCTCTTAGACCTATGAATACTTTCCCTGACTACCCATTCATATTTCCACAAGGGGTCTGGTTAACAGAGGGTTATGAGCAATTTACAAGAGATCACACTGGATCACAGACTGAGAACCGGAAGGGTCTTGGGAGGGCATCTAGTTCAACTCCTTTATCTTTTTGATTGAGGAAACCGAGACCTAGGAAGGATTTACTTTCCTGAAGTCACACCAGTAACCTGTATCAGCAATTGGATTTGAACCCAGGCTCTTTGACTCCATACTTCCCCAATCTGTGATAGCTCATGATGTCCTTAACCTGAGTGGCATAGGATATGACAAAATAAACTTTCCCTGAGATTCTGATTGAATCCAACAAATACTTAAAAACAATAGTAATGATGATGATGATGATTTTTCATTCCCAAGAGTACTTTTTAAAGTTTTAAAAGTTGCATGTGCTATTTCATTTAATCTTCACAACAACCCCTGGAATACAACCCCTGGCTGTACTTATTTTACAGATGAACAATTAAGGCAGAGTGAGATTAAATGATTAGTTCAGGATCACCCAGCTAGGCAGTATGACAGGATCTGAACTCAGGTCTAGACTCTATGTTCAGAATTTTAGCCACTATGACACCCACCAAGAAAATGAGCAGCAGCCTTTGCCCTCCAGAAACAATTTTTCTGTTGGGGAGAGATGCAGGGAAAGATAAAAGGGTAAGTATTCTAGATCCAGTATCTGGCTTCACTGAGGTAAGGAAAAGTACCTCTATTAAAGTAGCTCTGCACATTCTCTGTAAAGCAGCTTAGCCTCTAAGCTTTACAGGTTGCCTGAGGACAGTGGGAGGGACAATGATTTGCCCAGAGTCATACAACTGATTTGAATCAGAGGCAGAATCTGAACCCACTTCTTCCCAACTCTTAGGATCAGCTCTCTACTTCCTACATTGTACCATCTATCATCCCTGTCTTCTCAAAAAGCAAGTACATGACTGATTATCTGAGGAAGGAGAGAGCCCAGAAAACTAGAGAATCAAGGGAGGAATCTGTCCAGGGCCTAAGCCTTGATGCCCTGGGGATGCCCAGAGGCAGAGATGAGAAGGGAGAACATTCAGTGTAGAGTCAGGAGATGGATGGCCAGTTCAGGAATGTTATGTAATTGTGGTTGGCACAACATGACAACAATAACATGTGTAGGCAGTGTCACAGACTGGCAATGTCGCAGACCTAATGTAAGGGAAAAATGGAGTCACTGGAATACAAAGATCTATGTTCAAATCCTGTCTTTGTGAATTTGAGGGATTCAATTCCCTCTTAGGACCTCAAGGATCCTCCTCTTTAAAAGGAAGGAGCTAAGTAAGAGGTTTTTCTAAGGCCTTTTTCAGCTCTAAACTCCTATGACCCATAACTATTTTCTGATTAAGGTGGAGCTGGGAGGTGGTGAAGTCTTGCAAATGGGTAAGGAAGTACACACCACAAGGCTTTGGCTCTACAAGACAGAGGTATGGAAAGCAGAAACCAGACTGGGAGTGAGTAGTCAGCTATAGTTGAAAGAGGATATTGGGTTTTTCTCCCAAGGTTAAGCGGTCAATGTATTCACTCACTTTTTTTTCGAAGCAATCTCCAGGGTTAAATGGCTTATCTAAGGTCACACAGCTAGAAAGTGACTGAGATTTAAACTTAGGTCCTTCTGACTCCAGGTCCTGATGCTCTGTCCACTACACCACCTTTCTGCCTCCCCCAATTCCCCCATTTTCTAAGAAAGTACCAAGGCCTAAAAGGCTAGATATTCAGTCATCAGTGAAAGGCAACATAGCTGCTAGCTTCTTGTTCCCAAGGATTTGGGAAGGATAAGTTTCCTGGAAATCTAAAGTGAACTTAGCTTAGAGGTTTCAGTTTTGAGGGGTATAGATGAAGGATGGCTCTAGCTTAACCTAAACCTTTCCCCATCTGATCCCCAAAGGTTTTTGGTTCTTTATTCTGGTTCAGTGTGTGTGTGTGTGTGTGTGTGTGTTTTCTCTTAGAGTGGTGGGGGTGGAGGGAATGAATTAAAAAATGAAACAGCATAACAAAAAGTAACCACCAGGCTACTACAAGAAGTCACCCTATTGTTGAAGTAAGATACCTACAGGAAGCCCTAGGAAGCAATTTTAGATTGCTCACCACTCTGAAATTATGGGTTCAAATCTTGCCTCTGACCCAACTCACTCACATATTTAGATGACTCACTCACCTAATCAATAAGCACCTATTACATGCCAGTCATGCTTCTAAGGGTACAGATAAAATGTGAGTCATTCCTCTTGCCCACAAAGGCATATCCAGCCCTTGTCACTCACCACACAGAGCAATGATATGGCTGCTGTCTTCATGCACAAACTTCCTGGTGACAGCTTCCTCCATGATCTGTTTTACCTAGGAACAAACATATACCACTGTCATTCTTTTTTAGCCAGAAGGGTCCCAAGGAAAAGATGGTCTGACTCCTTGACATTGAAGGGACATCCCAGGGGGCAAATGGCAGGCATGTGAAGATCCTCAAATCTCCCTCAGTATACCAAACCTCTGAGAAGCAGTTGGTGTAGGCAGGTTGAATTTGATGATCAGTGGAGGCAACTATGCCTTTTTTGTTGAATCTTCCCAGCTCCTTTCCAGAGACTTGAGAACCCCAGTCTTCTTAGAGGTAGAAACTCTCCACCCCTGGTATCATGGCACCTGCCCAGATGTGAAGGCTATCAATCCTTTTTGTGGGGTTCAGGTATCTCAAGTAACCTGCCTTCCTCATAAATTGGCTCTCCTAGATTCAGGACTCCCCTGGATCTGGGGGGAGAGAACTCATTTCAGTTTACCAAGCTGTCAATGGCCCATAAACAAGCATTTCTAAAATGCCAACTGTGCCAGACATTGCAAAGATTAGAAAACCAGTGCCTATGTTCAAGAAGGTTACATTCTGTCTAACTGGTGCTAGTTCCTAAGAGTGCTTGGATTTTAGTGGGGAGATAGAGTTATTAGTCAACTGAATGAATTATAGACTAATAGGAGTGACACCCATCTTGGCAGAGTGTGGCGCTGGAGTATGGAGTTGCCTACTTATTATTCCACATTAAAGAAAGTCATGTCCTGCCTGCAAGAGGAACTCTTTTAGCTTGGGGCTCCAGCTGGTGAAAGGCAAGGTCAAGATTCCTGGAACCAATTATTTCTAAAGATCCTACAGGTGGGAATAACTTCAAGAGCAATTTGGGATGCCTGGCTAACCACCTGAGCTTATAAATTATGGGTGCTTTTCCTCTCACTAATAATAATGGTTTGTCCTTCATTCTTGAAGAAGACCATGACATCAGGGAAGTGATGCCATGACAAGCACATCAATTGGATTTGAGTTGAGGGGCTCCTGGGCTAAGATACCAGCCTCACTTTCTCCTCCAGAGGCATCTGGGTCCACTGGCCAGATATGGATCAGGATGACTGGAGATGGCTCTGGGTACAAAGCAATCAGGGTTAAGTGACTTGCCCAAGATCCCACAGCTACTAAGTGTCTGAATCAGGATTTGAACTCCAGTCCTCCTGACTCCAAGACCAGTACTGTATTCACTGCACCACCTAGCTGCCTTTCTCCTTTCATTAATTTGGAAACCACTGATTTTGATCAGGACTCATCCATTAAGGAAACAATGGAAAGACTGTTGGATTGGAAGTCAAGAAGACCTGGCTCTAAATATTGACTTTGCCGCTAAACAGCTGTGATCATGAGCAAGTCATCTGAGTCTTGGTTTCATTTGTAAAGTTGAGGGTGGGGGGGGGAATAAAATGGATTCTCAGTTCTGGCTCTAAATCTATGATCCTATGATGCCCTGGCTTTATGTCTCCAAACTTCAGGTCTCCCCCCACCCCTCCCCAACCAACCTCACCAAGTTTCAGCAGTATCCAAATATAGCCTGGGTAGACTAGGCTCTTTGTCATAGTTTGCTTTTTTAGCGTGTGTCCCGCTCATCAGTGGCCCTGCCTGGGGATCTGGCATGTTTAATGTCTTCCTGGCTATGTTCGTCCAGACTCTCACTACTTAAGAGGGAAAATTAGGATGTTCGATATTTCAGAGCAAGGACCACCTTTGCCTTTCTTTGCATCTAGAAAGCAGGGGTGGGAAACATCCAGCCAGAGGGCTGGGAAGGCCTTCCAAATCATTTGGTCTGGTGCTGCCAAGGCGACCAGTAGGATGTGAAATGTAATAATTGTAGGAGCTTTTTTAGGATTAGGCTTTTGTAAGTGGATCATTTTCTATGGTCCTTGAATGATGTTATAAATACTGAAATGACCCTTGGCAGACTCCCCCCCCCAGTAGAGTTTAGCAGAGGGTCTGGGATGTAAGAAACCCTTACTAAAAGCTTAAGTGCCTAGCTGACTTGGGAGGCACCCGACCCGCAGCAGGTTCTACTCCATCCTTGGGGAAGAGAAGGGATGCACAGAGGAGGAGTCGGCCTCGGGTTTAGGAGGGGGTTGGTGTGTGGCTGTCTACCCTACCCGCGTCCTGCAATGGGCCACCACCTCGGATCTAACCGTCCTTCCACCGAGTCTTTGCAGGCTCAGGGCCCACTGTAAGTAAGGTATTCCCCCTTTCCCTGGGGCCACTCTCATTTCCATTGCTTCCAAGCAGACCTGGGGTGTTCTGGGATGGACAGGATGGAAAGACAGGGCCCCAAGGCGAGGAGGACGCAGGGAGCCCCGGGGACTAAGAAATGCTTCTGGATCCACTGGACATTTTGAGAGACGAGCCCCCTGAAGACATGACAGGGCGGCTCTGATGTTTCAGAGGGATGGGAGGAGGGGGAGGAGGAGGAAGGCCGCGAGGGGCGGGGGAAGGGGCTCCCTCACTCCAGATGCCGGGACCCAGGGGCGGGAGGATAGCGGGGGGGGGGGGGGGGCGCCGCTCTGCAGCAGTGCCAGCAGCCGGGACCCTCGAGCCCCGGCCGGGCGTCCTGAAGCGCCCCGCGCCCCGGGGAACCCCTGGAGACCCCGCCCCCGCCCCCCCGCGGGCTTCGCTGAACGAGTCGCCCTCCTCCGCCCCAAGTCTTCCCCGGGAGCAACTCCCCCCCCGCGGCTGCTGCCGCCAGCGGGTGGGAGAGAAAACGGGGCGCGGGGGTCCCCCTGGGCCCGGCCCCGCGCCGCCCCCCGGCCCCGGCCCCGCACCACCCCCGGCCCCGGCCCCGCGCCGCCCCCCGCACCACCCCCGGCCCCGGCCCCGCCCCGCGCCGCCCCCCGGGCCCGGCCCCGCACCACCCCCGGCCCCGGCCCCGCGCAGCGCCCCCCGGCCCCGGGCCCGGCCCCGCGCCGCCCTCACCTCCTTCTTGACGTTCCACAGCAATCGCTCTTTGACGGCGTCCTCCGAGCGGCTCATGGTGCCCGGCCCGGCCCCGCCGCCGCCCGCGCCTCAGCTGCCCGCCGCCAAGGCGGAGCCCCGCGCGGCCGCCGCGCCCCCCGCACCCCGCCGCCGCCCGCCCTCCGGCTCCGCGGCCATGTTCCGAGCCCGGCCCCTCCCCCGGCCGCGGGGCAGCGCCTCCCCGGGGGGGGGGGGGGGGGCGCCGCCGCCGCCGCCATGGCAACGCCCCCCCCCCGCCCGGGCCGCGACGGAGGCGGGGCAGAGCGAGGCCCCGCCCCCGGCTCGAGCCAACGCCCCCCTCAGGCCCCCCCCCCAGGCGGGGCCCCGGAGCCGGGAGGACCCGAGTTCGAGGACGGCCGGCCGCTTCCTAGCCGTGACGCCTTGGGCGAGTCCTCGCACCCGGCTCCGGGGGACAAGGGGGGGCTCAGCGCGGCCCCGCACTCAGAACCACTCCTGCGCGTCGCCCCGGGGCCGGGCTGCGGGGCGCCTCCCCTCGGGGCGCCTCCCCTCGGGGCGCTCTACGCGACTGGGAGGGGCATCCAGCAGGCGCTTACTAAGTGCCGCCGCCCCTCCCGGCCCGCTCCGCGCCATTAGCCAAGGGGGTGCGGCGAGCAGCCTGGCCCCGCCCCCCAGGGCGGGCCACGGCCAAGGGCCGCCTCGGCCTCCTCCGCCCAAGGCGGCCACGCGGGCCGCGGCGCAGCGGGGCCGCGAAGCCCAGAGTCCCAGAGGCGCCCCGAGGCGCCCGCGGGGGGTCACGTGGGGGAGGGTGAGCACGCGATAGGCGCTGGATCTCCAGTACGGTTCGCCCATTGGCCGGGAAGGAAGCGGCTCCTGGGAGGAAAGTCCCGCCCCTCTCCAACGAAACTCCGCCCCCCGGCAGCGCCTCCACCCACTCAGGCCTCGCTGTGGGCGGAACCGGAAGCGCTTGGTCTAGTCCCGGAACTAGTAGGCCCGCGCACGTGGGAAGGAAGATGGCGGTTCACCGCTCCGGCCCGCTCAAGCAACAGAATAAGGCCCACAAGGGTGGGCGGCACCGGAGCCGGAGCTCCGCGCTGCGCGACGGCAAAGGTGAGGGGCCCCGGGAGGCGGGCGGAGGGGCGGGCCGGCCTAGCCCCCTCTCCGCCCTCGCACGCGCGGGAGGCCCTTCTCCGCCTCGGCCTCCCGCAGGGCTCCGGGCTCACGGGCGCGTCTCTGCCCGCCAGGTCGCGTGGCCGTGAAAGTCCTGAGCAAGAAGGCCAGGAAGGCGCTGAGCCGAGTGGACCAGAGGCATCGGGCCGGCCAGCTCCGGAAGCAGAAGAAGGAGGCGGTGAGGCCGCGGGGGGGGAGGGGAGCCGTGCCGGCGGGGGGGGGGAAGGGAGCCGTGCCGGCGGGGGGGAGGGGAGCCGTGCCGGCGGGGGGGGGGGGGAAGGGAGCCGTGCCGGCGGGGGGGGGGCGCCGTGCCGGCCGGGGGGGGGGGGGGGGAGCCGTGCGCCTCCTAGGTGACGTCTCAGGCCCCGCCTCGCTTCCACGCGGTCCCCCCCCCAAGCCCGCTGCCCTGGCCTTGACTTTGACTTCTCCCCTTCCTCCACTTGTCTTTCCATCTCTTCCCTGTCCACCTTCCACGTGGTTCTCAAAACAATCCTCCCCGACCCCTCCTGGAAGCCGCCACGCCAGGTGGAGGGGCAGCTTGCTACAGGCAAACGGCGAGGGAGAGCCTGGGTTACCTAGGGTGCCCTGGACCGAGTCCTCCCCCTCCGAGGGCCAGGAGGTTGGATTAGGCGGGTTCTGAATGCTGGGGCCCTCTCAAGGTAGAGCGGCTCCTGGCATACTGAGAGGGATGTGTGTCCTTCTCCAGGGAGGGGGTGCTGTGCTCCCCAGCATCTCTTCCTCCTCCAGAGTCATCTAGGTCTAGTGGTTAGATATGAATCAGGACGATTGGAGATGGTTCTGGATGGGTGGCAGTCAGGGTCAAGTGACTTGTCCAGGGTCACACAGCTAGTCAGTGTCTGAGAGGGATTCGAACTCCTGTCCTCCTGCCTCCAAGGCCAGTGCTCTATTCCTCTGCTCCACCTAGCTGCCCTAATGCTGAGGATGAGGGAGGGAAGTAGGACATGCCAGCCTGTCTCCAAAGAGCTCACCTGCCTCTCTTCCCTGTCCTCAGATTTTGGCAGAAAAGCGGCAGTTGGGCAGCAAGAATGGACCGCCTCATCAGGTGCTGCTGGTGCCCCTACACAAGAGGGTTTCCTCCGGCGAGGCTTTGCGGCTGCTCCAGGACACAGACAAGAAGGTCGTGCCTGTCAGAGAGCAGGCTGGGATGCCAAGTTTCATGCTGCTCTGTCCCCAGCTGAAGTATCGGTGGTTCTTTACATGTGTGAAACCAGGTGGGTGAAGGCTGAGGAGGAGCCTCTGGTCCTGCTTAGCTCAGACTGCCCCCTTCAGATAGGTGCCAGTATTCTTAGTATTTTTTGAGTGCTTATGATGTCTAGCTGATCCCATTGTTGGCTTTGCCTCCTGAATCTAGGGGATCTACACACTGTATTGGACCTTGCTAAAGTGGCTGATACCATCCTGTTTCTCCTGGATCCTGTGGAGGGCTGGGACAGCACAGGCGATTTCTGCCTCTCTTGCCTCTTTGCCCAAGGGCTTCCTACTTACTGTAAGTGGGTTATGTGGATCTTCCTCTTAGGGGACTTGTTACTACTTCATCATATTGGGTGAATAGCTTGAGTTATAGGATATCATCCTAAGTCCCCACCTGTCTGTCGCATTTGGGCCAGCCTCAGTGTTCTGTGCCTCTTGGAGGCTGAGTGGCTCATTAATTGCAATAGACTTTTAGTCTTATTTAGTCTATTGAGCTTCTGGCTATTAGTCTTTTTCTTTTGTGTCCAGCTCTAGCTGTCCAGGGGGCTGGGAGCCTTCTCCCAAGGAAACAAGCTGATGCTAAGAAGAAGCTGAGCAAGGCCTTAGAGAAACGGTTTCCTGGAGACAAACTGCTCCATTTGGATACCCAGCAGGAGGCCATGCTGCTCCTGCGCCAACTGGCCAACCAGAAGCAGCGGCATCTGGCCTTCAGAGACCGACGTTCCTACTTGTTTGCCCATGCTGCTGACTTTGTGCCCAGCCAAGAGAGCAGTTCAGTGGGCACCTTGAAAGTGTCCGGTTATGTTCGTGGGCAGACTCTGGATGTAAATCGTCTCCTGCATATTGTTGGGCATGGAGATTTCCAGATCAAGCAGATTGATGCACCTGCAGACCCTTTTCCTCTAAATCCTAGAGTGATTAAGGCCAACAAAGGTCTGGACACAGCCATGCAGGTTTGTGGTATTACAGACTGCTTGATGGTCATTGCTAGGAAGCTGGCAGCACACATCTTTTGTTATTGTTAGTGTAAATAGAACGATAGTCACAGCTAACTCTGTAGATCTACATTGGTATGTAATAGGTGCTTGCTGTGTGCTTTTCTTCCATTACGTTCCAGCTGAAGATCATCTAGGGATGCTTTTATCCAAGTTTTTATCCAAGTTACAAAAGAGACGAAATCATCAGATGGAGGAGAAATGGGTGGTCTGAAAAAAATATATGGGTTTTAGTAGCCTGCAGTTCAGTTTGAGTCAGGCATGGGAATATGACTTTGAAGATAGCATGTCTGTACTAAGGCTGTAGTAGTGTAAATGGTAGTCTGCCCTCCAGGAGTGGGGAATAAAGTGGATCCAGGGGCTGGGGCCAGAATGAGTGGGGCACAGTTATGTGTTGGTGAGGATGCTGGCCCTTCTGGAATTTGGGGGGGGGGCGAGGGATGAGTTGTAAAGTGGAGGTTCCTGAGGTAGTAGGTGTACATCTCATGCCATGGAAAGTTTAGGAATAGGCTAGGCTCTTTGGAATCCTGTACTGTAGAAAAGCAGCATTTAAGAAGGATTTGTTTGACCATGAGGGGGCACCTTTGTACACAATGCAGCAGGCCTAGAGTCAAGACAATTTCCCGAATTCAAATCTAGCCTCACATACCCTACTGTAGGTGGGGTCTCTGGGCAAGTCACTTCACCTTTTTTGCCTCTGTTGCTCATCTGTAAAATGAGCTGGACAAAACAAAACCCAAGCAAGGTCATGGAGAGACAGACATGACTAAACAAAGTATGGCAGCTACAGGAGGTTAGATCAAAGTGTAGGAAGGGGAATCTTTTTTCATTCTGCCTTGTCTGAAGCGAGCTGAGTTCTGTTGACCACTAGGACTTCTGTGCCCATGACTTGCCTGGGGCCTGAGTGGAGAATGCCTGGATTGAAAGATGTGACCTTTACCCCACCCCAGCCAGGCTGAGTGACACTTAAACCCTGTTGTGAAATGACTCTTTGAATAATACTAGGAGCCAACATTTATCTGGTCCTAGGAGGTTTGCCAGGGGCTTTATATGATACTATTTCCTTCTTGTGTCAGCCTTGGGAAGTAGGTGTTGTTGATATTTCCAGGCTGATGGAGGTGCCTAGGGCCTCCCAAAAGTATGTGAGGCATGATTCAAACTCCAGATGTCCTGATTCCCAAGTCAGGACTCCACTGTGCCACCAGCCTCCCTGAATGAATGTCAAAAGCAAACTAGGTTGGCTACTCTGCTCCCACCTGGGCAGTTGTGGGAGAGTAGGTGGCAGCCAGAGAATCAGTGTGGAAGGATATCAGTCTCAGTGGGATGGGGGGGTTGTGGTGGTGGAAAGGAGTGCAACCCAGTTCTGTTGTGTAGTGTTGGGCAGGGGGCACTGGCCATGCTATGCCTGGCTGAACTCTGGTATGTTCTCTTAGATTGATGCTGCAGATGCTGATGGTGCAGCTGAGATGGAGGAAGATCTCAAGGTCCTGGTGAAAGCAGACCCTGCACGACAGGAATCTCTCCAGTCAGAGGTGGTTCCAGACCCCATGGAGGGGGAACAGACCTGGCCTACTGAGGAGGAGCTGAATGAGGCAAAGGGTTGGTGCCCTTTTTGGTCCTTCATGCATGTTCTCCCTGGGATTCTGGGTTTCCTTTTGTCCCTTCTCCAATGAAGATCCCGCCAGGAGGGCAGCCAGGCTTGAGTGGAGAGGAAATGGAGGTACCTCCTGAACAATGGAGCATGGCTTTGATGCATGAGTCATTCGGTCAGCTTGGTTGTGCTGAGAACAAGTGTGGAGTCAAAAGAAGGGTCTTCCCCCCTAGGAAGCTGGAGACTGTTGGTGTTTGGAAATAAGGCCAGGGACTGAATTTTCTTTGGAAGTAGGCTTTATTCTGTTCTCTTTTCTAACCTAAGGAAGTCATGGAACTGTAACTTCCTTAGGTTACAAAAGAGAGAACCAGCTTTGGGGCTGTAGTAGGAAATGCAGGGTAATACTCTAGCCTTTTTTTTTTTTTTTTTTTTTTGCTTACCTTAAACTTCATTTTATTTTGTAATTAGCTATTTTTTTTTCCTCCTAACCCTTGCTCATATAAGAGAAAAGCAAGATACTTGTAACAAAAATGGATGGCCAAACAAAACATTGTTCCTGACTTCAAACATCTTTGACAGACTTCTTAAAGGAAAGAACTAGAGTGGTGAAGAAAGTCCCCAAAGGCACATCCAGTTACCAGGCCGAATGGATTGTAGATGAGGAAGATGGCAGCAGTGGTGAGGAGGAGGATGACGATGCAGAAGGTGAAGATTTCATGGAGGAGGAAGATTCTGAGGTGAGCAAGGCCATTGGTATCCTGCAGAGCCCTGCTGCTTTCCTTATTGGCTGTCACTAGGCTTCTGGATTTCCTCTACCCACTCGAGTACACAAAGAAGGTGGAACGGGGGGCTGGCTGGTTCACCCAGGGGTTATGACCCTTGGATTACAACCACCAGTTAAATAGTAAAAGGGGTCGGACTTCTGTCTTTTTCTGGAAAAAGATATTTGCATACTGAGCCAAAGTCAGCATTTAGTTAACTTTTCATAGTCCCCAGAATACCTTTGTTTGTATGTGAGTTCATTAGAACTCCCAACCAAGTCCTTGGGTGTGGATGAGACAGACTAGACCTTTGCTGGTTAGGTCCATGCCTTCTCTGCCAGTGGAGTCTTTGAGTGTTGCCTGATCATTCAAGCATGGAGATGTCAAGTCATTTGCTCAGGGTCATATAGCCAGGAGGGGTTGGGGGCTGCCTCTATCTTTATCTCTTTGCCCTTTTTACAGATGAGGAAAATTGGCTCCGCGAGGTCAGATCATTTATTCAAAGTGGAACTTACTTTTTCTCCAGGCTAATGAAAGCGAAGAAGAATGTGAGACCATGACCTTAGGGGAATCTGTTCAGGACGATCAGTATGATGAGAAGATAGATGAAGAGGCTGAGGAACAAATGCTGGAGAAATATAAGCAGGAACGACTGGATGAGATGTTTCCAGATGAAGTAGATACCCCAAGGGATGTAGCAGCAAGAATCCGGTCAGTTGACTCTTGTTTGTTAGTAGTGTCATGGTAGGCTGGCAAGATGCAGTCAGAGTTGGTGTGGTGGTGAGGAAGTCGGGTCTTGCCCCTGGCTGTATGAGCCTGGGCACAGCATGTACTTCATCCTAGTCTTCCACACAGGCCTCCTTTAGTATCCCTAGATCAACAGGGAGGTACATCAACTTGAAGCCAGATTTGAAAAAAAATTCCAGTAGGACTTTGAAGTCTCCTATCTTAGGTGGCCACTCCTCCTCGAGGACATTGTGCAGTCAGGACAGTCAAGTCTCCACTTGCCTCTTGGACTTGAAACTCCTGTTTTCCTGAGGTTTCACTGAACAAGTCTGACCCCTCTTGTAATGACTGCTGTGAAAGGACTGAGATCAGAGCCTCTTGGAGAAGTTGGGACTTGAAGGAAGTTGGAGCCTGGTTTTATGAAAGGAGAAAGCAGGTTGGCTGGGAAAGTGAATAGACTTGTCCCAGCTAAGCTTTTCCGTGTCTCCCTTAATTCTAGCACTTTCCCTCTGAGTTGACCTCCTGCTGATTCAGCATATATCTTGTCTATACATTCTATCAGAGTACTCTCTGTTCTCCTGGAGCACAGGGACTTTGTTGGGGGAGGGATGCTTCATAAGTTTGTTGATTAAGTGCCTTGCCCTGGGGCTCAGTCTCGAGGATGAAGATTTGGGGATTGATTATGTGGAAGAAGCTGTTTTAGTGAGATTGCCTTCTTGACCTGCTGGCTATTTAGGTGATGGCCTGAGTTGGGGTACAACAGGTGATTGGGCCAGTTTAGTTTGGAGTTTGATGAGTCTAGGCTTGGTTTAAGCTCCCTCTTTGGGCTATCTTGGGACAAGGTTGATAATTCAATCTTTGGCCAAGGAAGATCATGGGTAAATGTGAAGTCTCAGCCAGTTCTGTGAAGCCCTTCTTCTGACTTGTTCATTTTCTCTGATACTTCCCTGTGATCAGATTTCAGAAATACAGAGGCCTCAAGAGCTTCCGAACATCCCCATGGGATCCCAAGGAAAATCTCCCCCAGGATTATGCTCGGATCTTTCAGTTTCAGGACTTTTCCAGAACCAGGAAACGAATCTTTAAGGAGATTGAGGAAGGAGAATCTGAAGGGGCTGAGGCATGTGCATCTTTCTATTTTTGTTTTTCAGTCACTTTTTTAGTTATGTACACTCTTTTTCTTACCCCATTTTGAGTTTTTTTTGGGGGGGGGCAAAGACAACTGAGTGGTCTACCATTTCCTTCTCTACATTATTTTTAAAGATGAGAAAATCAAGACAAAACAGGGTTAAATGACTTGCCCAGGGTCACCCAGCTAAGTGTCTGAAACCAGATTGGACCTCAAGGAGAGGAGACTTCCTGACTCCCTTCTTTTACCTTTCCTTGTCAGTGCTTCTTTAGGAAGGAGTAGCTCTCCCTGAGGTCTGGATGGCTGCCCCTGATGTGGGGGAAAGGGGAAGAGAAGCTCATGATGTTGGCTAAAATGTCTGAACCTGACTGAGACATCTTTGTGATGCATCATCTTTATGCCCTGAAGCTTCTCCAAAGGCTAGGGAGGCATAGTGGGAGGGGCGTGGGGATGGATTCTGTCCTGACCTGTTGATCCCCACCTTGGGGGCCACAGCTCATCACTGGGCTTGCCTCGTTTTTTCTTGGCAGGTTGGCTGGTATGTGACCCTGCATGTCTGTGGAGTTCCTGCCTCGGTGGGTGAGAGCTTCAGACAGGGGGCACCTTTGGTCATGTTTTCCCTACTACCACATGAACAGAAGGTGAGTTTACTTAGGAGCCTTCTACTAGGAACCTCAGGCTTCTTTTTTAAAGTTGTGAATAGATGATGTCCTTGGGTTTGAAGCTATTTGCCTCAGTTTCCTGAGCTTAGGACTCTGGAGAATGGAGAAGCCAGTGATGGTTGGAGCCAGAATGTCTGAACCTGTCTGAAATAACTCAGTGATGTGTATTCTGTGTGGCTCTGAGGCTTTTCTCTTAAGGTTCTTTGCTCTGTTATGAGGTGGTCCCCATTTTTAAAAGGCACATGCGAGATGACAGACCTTTCTGTCTACTCTGCTGGTAGTAGGAGGGAGAGTGTGGGTCATTGCTGGGCAGAAATGAGGGGGCACAGAGTAGCTGGTGTGTTTCGGTCCTGGAGCAGCCATGGTGAGAGACTGGTAGAGACTAGACTCCCCATTGTCACCAGGCAGAGATTGTGGACCTTGACAGGGAGGGGAATGCCCTCCACCAAATCACCAGGAGTGGATTATGGAGGTGGGCAGTAGAGGGTGAGTGGAAGGTTTTGGGCTTGGGGTCTCTGTTGGGTGTGGGGTATGGACTTCTCTGCCTGTTCATTGGCTTATCTCCTGCTTCACAGAGCTGGGATTTCCTTGCTTGCACCTGACATCTCATCTTCCTTTCTGATATTGCAGATGTCAGTGCTGAATATGGTGGTGAGGAGACATCCTGGTAACGTGGAGCCCATGAAATCCAAAGAGGAGATGATTTTCCATTGTGGTTTCCGGCGCTTCCGGGCCTCTCCTCTGTACTCTCAGCACACTGCAGGTCTGCTGCTACAGGGCTCTCATATTTCATTGCTTGTTGTTATTATGCCTGTTTAATATATATGAAGGGATATGAAACCAGCTCCTCCTGCTCTGCTCCTTCATAATCCCACAACTCCATAGAGTTGATCTTTCGCCATACTTGCTTTTCTTACTAGTAATAGGGTCTAGAAACTAGGGACTGTGGAGATTAATTATTTCCTTGGTTGAAATAATGGTGACTCTTGAAACTCCTGCAAAAATAAGAAATGATTTGTGCAGACTCAGGAACAGAATGACCATTGATGAGGGGGCAGGGTGACCGGAGTGGGGTAATTGTAAGTTTGGTGGGATCATGAAAATGACTTGGTGGTCTTCAGGACTCCCTGGACTCATGGAGCTCGGGGAACTTGCCCAGAGGGCAGGCTCTCCGGGGCTGTGAATGAACTACTTCCCTTCCTCCCTGTGCATATTACTTTCAGGGGGGGAAAAAAAATCACATTTTCTGAGCCCCAGATACAATTTAACTTTTTTTTGTGTGTCAGCGGATAAGCACAAGGCTGAGCGGTTCCTTCGTCCTGATGTGGCCTTGGTGGTGACTGTTTATGCCCCAATCACCTTCCCTCCTGCCTCTGTGCTACTTTTCAAGCAGAAGCCTGATGGTGAGCTGGGACCTGGAGGGCAGCTGTAGGGGAGGGGAGCTCTATGGGGTGAGGGAAAGGCCATAGTTAGGGACCTGAGCATCTTCACTATGTGGGTGTTAAAGGGTCTGAACCTGTCAAGGATGGGGGAGTTTGGGGATCAAGAAAGAACAGAAGATGGGAATGGGAAATCCTGCCATGTGAGGGCAGCCTTCTGCTGCACTCCAGATTACTGAATTCATGTCGATTTTGCTGTCCCCCAACCCCCTTAGGTCAGCATAGCCTCATTGCCACGGGGTCCCTCCTGTCAGTGGATCCAGACAGAATGATCATCAAGAGACTTGTGCTGAGTGGGCATCCTTTTAAGATCTTAACCAAAATGGCAGTCGTCCGTTACATGTTCTTTAACAGAGGTACGCAGGAGGGGAAAGGAGGGAGAATCTGGGAGCCTTGTCTTCTTGAGGTGACTTGTGGCAGAGCTCACTTGTTGGCTTGGGTTCATGGGTTCATTTCATTGGTGTTTCTTATACATTTTCTGGCCTTTCTTTGGTTCCCATCTCTATCTCTGTCCTCCCACTCTCACCCCAGTGACCCTGTAGTCTGTGATTGTGAGCCAGAAGAGATGACGCTTACTAAAATGCCTCTTCATGGATTATTTTTTAATCTCAGAGGATGTGCTGTGGTTTAAGCCAGTGGAATTAAGAACCAAATGGGGTCGCAGAGGACACATCAAGGAACCGCTTGGTAAGAGAATTGGTCCCTGGAAGGGCCTGCACTTTTTGTGGCTGAGCATGTTTGGGTAGGATTTTGGAGGCAAGGCTGGAGGGACCTTGGAGGCTGTCTTCTGTCCCTTCTCTCTCCTTCCCCCCTTTTTTATAGGGGAGGAGATGGTCAACAGAGGCAGAGGTGAAGTGACTCCTTCAGGGCCACTTCCCTTTGCTTTCCAGGTACTCATGGTCACATGAAGTGCACATTTGATGGACAGCTGAAATCTCAGGACACTGTGTTGATGAATCTGTACAAACGGGTCTTCCCCAAATGGACATATGATCCCTATGTGCCAGAACCTGTGCCCTGGTCAGAAGATGAAATTTCCCCCAGGACAGAAATGGACATGGACTAAGGGCTGCCGGGGGTGGGGCAATTGTTCCCCTTCAACAGAGGCAGGTGCTGGCCAGGTAAAGTGGCTCTCTCCCCTGGGGCTCCTTAAGGAAAAGGACCAGGAGGGGGAAAAACAGGACATTTCAGATCAATTCAGAGGGAGCTGAGCCTCCTCACACTCTGGTTGCTTCAGCCATCTCAGAGAGGTCAAGTCCACGTTCCCTCCACTGAGAACCACACAGACGTCTTGCACAGCGGGCACCACCTTCTGGAACTGCTCGCTCAGCACTGCGGCCACCCCCACTGCAGCTGTGGGTTCGATGAGGAGCTTCATCCTCTCCCACACTAGTTGGGTGGCATTCTGTGGACCCATGAAAACCTGTGTGAAGCAGGGGTGTGGCCAAGGACCCAAGCCAGGGGAGGATGCAGGGATGTCTGCCCATGTGGTGGGCCCCAGTGCTCCCCAAGGAGACAACTGAAGCCCAGGGAAGGAAGTGACTCACATGAAGTTAGAAAGAGACAAGCCCAGCCTCTGTCCACCTCTTCACTTGAGGTTTCTCACCTTAATTTCATCCTCTGTGACAGTGAAAACTTCATCCACTAGGTCTCTTATGATAGGCCAAGTATAGGGGCCTATACTTGATTTCACCCCATCTGCTATGGTGTTTGGTAGAGAAGGGTTAGGGGTGAGTTCTCCTTTAAGCTTGGACTGGAAGCAGTCATCAGCATTCTGTGGCTCAGCGGCATACACTTTCACCTCTGGTCTCAGAGCCTGTTGGGAGAGCAGCAGCAAGACAAGTTTACCGGAGGCTTCCAGGGCTCACCCTGGACTGATGTGATAATAAAGCACTTTGCAACATCTGGAGCTTTTTGGAATTTTTTGATTTTGCCATCTGAAACACACCCCTGGCAGGGTTGGGGGTGAAGGTGAAAGTGAGCCCTGTAGAGGAGGTAGCCAGGGAGAACTTAGCACAGGGTCAACTCCACTGCTCTGGAAGAGGCAAGCAGCAGCTGCCCTTCCGAGGTGCCTCAAGAGGAAATTGGATGGAGCAGGAAGGGGCCAGGGTAAGGATAAATGCCAAATTAAATTTGAATACATGAAGCTACACATGAGTTTGTAAACAAGGAACCTACTCACTAAAGTAGGAATCTGTTAAAGCAAGTAAAAGTTATCTAATAAGTTGAAAATGATTTTTAGTCTCCTTTAATCATTAATCAGACTTCAACTAAGTAGTTTATTCAAATAGCATCTCTTAGTGGGAAGGGATCTTCTCCCTGCTAGGTTTTTCTTTTTGTAGTTGCCAGTTGTATGCGAGTGTTATTCTGCCTCATTTCTTGTGTTTTTCATCTCTTGTGATGGGGGGAGAGAAGAATGTTAGTTTGACTTCACATACCACAAGCACTTCACCTATTATGATGACTAAGAATTTTTCTGTAGAGGGAAATTACTTCCCTTTCTAATAAAGTCTTGGGGGTGGGGTTAGTTGTGGTCCTAACAGCAGAATCATTAGGTTAGAGGCTAAGGAGCAATTTTTGTAGTTCTTATTCTCTTGAACCATGTTTATCTCAAAAAAAAAGATTCTACTAATTCACAGTTTTCTTATCATTTCCAAATGCTTATTTCCACCTCCTCACTGGTTGTGGAATGTCACATAACTAGCAACAATTAGTTTCTGTGTTGGTTAATTTTATAGAACTGGCTTCAATATTTTTCTTTGATTTAAAGAATGACTGGTAAGCGAGTTAAAATTGGGAAATGTGAGTGATAGAAAAAGAAATCCACAAAATTTCAATAGTCCAGAAGAGAAGAAGAATATAAAATAGTAAATTAGTAATGGTAAAAATGTAAAATAGTAAAAGGAAAAATTCATGACTGAATGTCTTTTTCCACAGACTAAACATTGAACATGTCTGATAAAAGGAGGTATCAAACCTTTGTTTTCTAGATTAGATGAGAAGTCTTACCTTGATTGTGATTGCTATTCCTGAGATCATCCCTCCACCCCCTACAGGTACCACTAGAGCATCCACTGTAGGAACCTGTGGTAGTAAAAATACAAAGTATACATGGCCAGATTCTGTAGGTATACTGTTTACATTAAGGGAACAACTATAATGAACATCAGGCTTTAAACAAACTTCAGCCACTGGCTTTCTCAGAAAAGCCCCCTACCTCACCTGCTTGAGCACTTCCACAGCGATGGTGCCCTGGCCTGCCATCACAGCTGGGGACTGATTGGGATGTACCATTGTCCCTTGGGTTTGCTTCACGATTCTTGCTGCCACCATTGTTCTTGACTGGAGAAAGAGGAAGCCCATAAGAGGCAACGCTCAACTTGTTGGTAATGGCAAAAAAAAACCCTAAAAGCAACCATGAAATAAATCACTGACACTGACTGCTTAATGAAAGAGTTGGTCTCTGTTACCTCATCACTGGGCTCACAGTCTACTATGGTGGCTCCATAGCCCAGAATTGCTGATTTCTTACAGAAGGGGGCTGTTCTTGGGACCACAATATAGGCAGGAATTCCTGAGGAAAGAAACACTTGTTTTTGGAAGAGGTGGCATGAGGTAGAAAATTTGGGACGTAGGAGGCCTGGTTGTTCAACCTTGTCCAGGCTTCAGAATCTTTGTTTATAGAATTGGGCAGCTAAGTGGCACAGTGGATAGAGCACTGACCCTGGAGTCAGGAGGACCCAAGTTCAAATCCGGCCTCAGACATTTAATAATTACCTAGCTGTGTGACCCTGGGCAAATCATTTAACCCCATTGCCTTGCAAAAAGCAAAAACAAAAAACTGGCTCAGAGTAGGACTTCTTAACTGGGGTCAGTGAACTTGGTTTAAAATACATACATATTTATACTTACAGATGACTTTCTACATAATTGGATTCCAGCTTATACAGGGTGAGATTTAGAGTCCTTGTGATTTGTCTTCATCCCTCTGGGTTCAGATTTGCCCAACCTGTGACATACGTATGTCACCTCCCTAGAGAATCAGGAGACCCTCTGAGTTATACTTGCCATATGCAGCTACACTACAAAGGAAGACACAGGCTTTATGTCTTAGCCAATGTCATAAAACCAAGAGTCAATGTCAGAAACAGGATCTGAACCCAGGCCTCACCGAATCCAGTAAAGTATTCAACATGGATTATAAAAGATGAGAGAAAGGAAGAGAATTGGGGAAAGTTCCATGTTCTGGTTACCATCTGAAGCACAGGAAATAATGTCACAAATATTAACAGCTGCTCTCTTCTGTAGAGTTGAAAAATACTTTTCTTACTATACTCTGGAGTGAGATGGAGAGTACTAGGATTCTTTTCATTTTAGAGATAAGCAAGCTGAGGCTCAGAAGCATCACCTGATGCCAGGCCTAGGCCTGACCCTGACCTCTTCCCCCCCAACCCCAGCTCTTTCCAAGAGATCACAAGGCAGCAGTCCATTCCCATACCTTCCAATCTGGCTGCATAACTGAGTGCCTGGCCGTGGTTCCCACTGCTGTGAGTTACCACAGCTCTCGGTTTCTTCCCATCTCCTGAAGTGTCAGAGGTCAAGCTCCGGATGGCATTGAGTGCTCCCCGGATCTACAGGCAGAAAGAAGTGAGTGTGTCATATTGGGACTGAGCTGCCCATACAGAACACAGCTGGAGCCTAAGCAAGAGTGTCAAACAGGCTCCTTGCCACAGAAGCAGCAAGTTGGTCATGGGACTTGTCATGAATGCAGGGCCAGAAGGGACATTTGGGAGTCTTCTAATCCAACCTCTTTGTTTTAAAGATGAGGAAAGAGGCCTAGCAAGGGGGAGGTGCTGAAGAAAACTTGTTGGCAAATAGCAGAAATAAAGTTAATAAATTTAAAGACAGGCAGGACCCCGATCTGATTCAACAGTCCGAGTGGCTCATTTTACAAATGAGGACACAGGCAATATGGGACTAAGGCAGGGTTTGAATGCATATCTTCACCAAGGGAATCTCAAAAAGCTTCTTGCCAATAGTGATTTAGAGAAGTGTGGCTTGGTGGACAGAGAAGTGACCTTAGAAGACTGTTCAATGTCTATCTCTGGAACATTCTGGCTCTGTCCTTGGACCTCTCTGGGCCTTGGTTTCCTCATATGGAAATGGAGGGCAGAGGGAGATAGATGCAATAACCACTGAGGTCCCTTCGTACTCTAAATCTATGTTCCTCTGACCATCAGGTCTTGAGTTTTGTCTTGTTATTATTTATTGTTTTTGTTTGCTCCTCCTGTGTGGTTTTCTGAGCTCATGTTTCCGTTTTACAGATGCCTGTGCAAGAGACCTGTTAAGAGTGGATTTTGCCCATAATGGTGATAAAATTGGAAGCCCAGACTTTTTCTGTTCTGTGGGAACTGTTCTTCGAGGGGGAATCCCAGGTGTGATGGTAGCTTCCACTTCTAGGTGGCTCAGTGGATAGAGTACCCAAGGGATGTGCAAATTTCTTTTTCTGGGTTCTGAGTCTTTTAGCACTTGGGTAGTGGTCTTCACTACTGCTCTGCGTTGCAGGCTGCTTCTTGGTGGGATGTGACCCTTGGCAGTGTCCTGGAGTCCAAGGTGATGAGTGGAACTGTTTGGGGACCTGATCCACACATTCAGTGAAATGCACTTCCTGCTTCTATGACATCCTAGAACAAAGCCTGCTTCCCTCTTACGTCTTAATAATCTTTCTCACAGAGTCACAGTTGATCACTTGACTTGCTATCTCTCATTAGGCTGAGGGAGCTCCTACATAGGAGGGGTGGTTTCTTTCTTGTATCCCCAGGGTCTAGCACTATGACTGGAAACATAGGAGGCATTTAATAAATGCTTTGTCAGTTGACTGATGTCACCCACAAAACTACATAAGGAAAGCTCCTTGAGATCAACTGTTCCATTGCTTTGTCTTTGCACCTCTGTGTCTAGAATACAGGAAGTGGCTAATCAGTGTTGCTTCATTAGTTTATTGATGTTGCCCACTTCCTTAGAATATAATCTTGGGTGGCTAGGTGGCGCAGTGGATAAAGCACCGGCCTTGGAGTCAGGAGTACCTGGGTTCAAATCTGGTCTCAGACACTTAATAATTACCTAGCTGTGTGGTCTTGGGCAAGTCACTTAACCCCATTTGCCTTGCAAAAAAAAAAAAAGAATATAATCTCCTTGAGATTCTTTGCCTTTTTTTTGCTAATCAATTCTGAACACTCAACTCTGACTTGGTACACTGCCCAGGTCAAACTCCAAGAGGGTTCTGTTCAACCTGCAGAATGCTTATTGGACTGCCTGGCTGTACCTCTGCCATCAACCCCATGAGCCATCAGCTTGGCTTGTCTATCAGGCTGACCCATCTATAGTGGCTCTTTCTATTAACTTGCCCTAAGAGAGGTTCTTCTTGGGACCTTCAACTTTTTGTCATTACCAATGAAACACATGACCTGTCCATTTGTTACTCCTTCCTCTTGCTACATAATTATTGGGCCAGAAGATAGATGAAGAGATGGAAAGGACCCTGGGAAAAACTGAAGCCCAGAGGAAAGCAGAGATTTAAAGGTCCAAAAAGGTGATGTCCCCAGGATCATTTAGCTACCGAGTGTCTAAGGAAGGAAGGATGTCGGACTCTTAAACTATGCTTCCTATACCATCCTTATATTCTCCTCCCTAAACTATCCCCTATACCCTACTGCCCCTTGAGTCAACTCCTTTTTCCAATCACACAATTCTGGGGAGATCTTCTTTCTTTTCTTTTTTTTTTTTAAGAAAGACTTTATTTACCCATTACTAAAATAGTCTTGTTTAAGAGTAAACATAATCCCCCCTCCCCCACAAAAGTATAAAACCTCACGAGAAATAAAGTAAAAGAGAAAAAAATGTGTTTCAGTCTGTGTTTTGATACCATCAATTCTGTCTCAGGTGGATTACTTTCTTTATGATAAATCCATCATAGAAATTACTTCCATATTTTTCCAGTTGCTGTTGCTGATTGTAATTCCCTCCATCCATTCCTCCCCACTACCTTTTATTATATTTTCTCTCTTCTTTTACTCTGTCCCTCTTCAAAAATGTGCTGTGGGGCAGCCAAGTGGTGCAGCAGACAGTGCACTGGCCCTAGGGTTAAGAGGCCCCAAGCCTACATCCCAAGGGGTGATTTTCTTAACAGTTCTTGTATGTTAGTGGCAGAATGGAAAGAAGGCTGAAGAAGACTAGGGTTTGAGTCCTACTTCTATTGCTTACCAACTATGTGATTTTTCTTTTAACTTTTTGCAAGGCAATGGGGTTAAGTGACTTGCCCAAAGTAACACAGCTTGGTAATTAAGTGTCTGAGGTTGAATTTGAATTTGGGTCCTCCTGACTCCAGTGCTGGTGCTCTATCCACGTGCCACCTAGCTGCCCCTACCTGTGTGATCTTGAGTGTCACCTTTTTCTGCCTCAGTTTCCTCACCTACAAAATGAAAGAAATTGGACTTAATTCAATTAAGATGGTATCTTAAGTCCCTTCCAGCTCCAAATCTTAGATAATGTTAATCAGTGGCTTTCTAATTCAAGGAAGCCATTTCTATTGGAGTTTGAGACTCCTCAGACTTCTAGATCATCTTATACTACACTGCATCTCAGAGGATGTTCCCCTTTCCTTTCCACACATTTGAGGCCTTTAACTAGCAATGAGCTGGGGATCCATCTCCTAGAAGCACCACAGTGCCATCACTTTGGTCACCATTAAGGACCCATGTCAGGAATTGGTCTCTGTAGATCTAAAGGGTTTACTCCTCCTGCAGAGAGTAGCTCCTGGGAGAATGGGAGGCTCTGGTGATAAGAGAGGACCAGGATCCAACCCAAGGTGAGTCTTCAGAGCCCTCAGCCTTACCTTAAAGGACCCGGTCTTCTGGAAGAGTTCACATTTGAAGAAAAGTTTGCGGCCAGTCAATTGATTCAAAAAGGAACTGGTGAGTACAGGGGTGATGTGGATGAGGTCCTCAATTTCTGAATGAGCTTTTTTAACATCAGCCAAGGAGATGCAGTATTGAGAACACATGTTTGGGGTAGCCTATGTAGAAAGCAGGGAAGAGATCAAAGGTAGAATAAAACCAGGGCATTTCTCTGGAGCTGCAGGGTATTCACAGAATAACAATAATGATAACATTAAGTGCTAGGTACTGTGCTAAGCATATGATTCTCAAAATAACCTGGCATATAGATGTTATTCTTGTTTCCATTTTACAAGTGAGAAAACCGAGGAAAACAGAGGTCATGTAATTTGCCCAGGATCATAAAGCTAGAAAGTTTCTGATGGAGGATTTGAACTCAGGTCTTCCTGACCCCAGATCTGGCACTCTGACTATTGAAATGCCTCTGATATTTTTTTTATTTTTCAACCATCACTTTCTGTAAGGTTTTGAGTTTCACATTTTTCTCCCTCCCCTCTCTCCTCCCTCCTTATAGATAATAATCTAATATAGGTTATACATGTATAATAATTACACTAAACATATATCCATATTAATATGTAAAATTAATATATAAAAGAAGAATCAAATTAAAAAAAAAAGAAAAACCCCACAATACATAAAACAAATTTTAAAAAATTGAAAAAAGTAAGCTTTGGTCTACATTCAAACTTTCTTCTCTGGATGTACTTTTCTCTTTCCTTATCCCTCATCACCAAAGTTTTGCTTGATTGTTGTCTCTCCATCAGTCCTTTCAAGCCCTTTCCCTTTTCTCTTTAACTTTTCTTTTTAACTTTTACTTTACCTTTATTTTACTTTTACCCTCCCTTGTATCAATCCCTTCTGACCCTTTCTTTCCCCTTCTCCCCATTTCTCTGTAGGATATGATAATTTTTTACACCCAATTGGAAATGTATATTTATTCCCTCTTTGGGCCAAATCTATTGAGAGTAAGATTTACCCTCCCTTCTTTCCCTCTACTTTAATAGTCTTTATACCTCTTCATGTGGTATTATTTATCCTTCAGTGCCTTGCCTTCTCCAAGTACAGCCTTCTTTTCATGTCTTGATTGTTTTAAATGTCTTGAAAGCACAACCTACAGTTCTCAAGGGTTGATTGACTTATAAACATTTCCTTTATGCCCACAGCCTCTGACCAAGTACATTATCCCATTAGAAATACAATTCTCAAGAGCCAAAAACATCAAATTATAATAAATTTATATTTCCAAGTACCTTCTATAGAAATACAATCCTCATAAGTTAAATTATCATGGAAAGTAAAATTACTCAAGAGCTAAAAGTTTGATCACATCAGTCAATTTATATCCATACAGTTTGTTCTAAGAGAATTAGTTCTCAAGAATTAACCAACACTTCTTTCCCCCCGCCTTTTTACCTTTTCATGTATCTCGAGTCTTGTATTTGAAAATCAAATTTTCTGTTCAGTTCTGGTCTTTTTATTAGGAAAGTCTGAAAGTCCTCTATTTCATTTATTTTTTTAGGGTTTTTTGCAAGGCAAATGGGGCTAAGGGGCTTGCCCAAGGCCACACAGCTAGGTAATTATTAAGTGTTTGAGACCGGATTTGAACCCAGGTACTCCTGACTCCAGGGCCGGTGCTTTATTCACTGTGCCACCTAGGCCCCCCCACCATTTCATTTAAAAGCCATCTTTTCTCCCCCGAAAGAATATGTTGAATTTTGCAGAGTAGTTGATTCTTGGTGGTAATCCAAGCTCCTTTACCTTCTGGAATATCATATTCCAGGGCCTCCAGTCCTTTCATGTTCTGGCTGATTAAGTACTGCATAATTCTAACTGTGAATCCTAATCCTTAGTATTTAAATTTCTTCTTTTTGGCTTCTTGGAGTATTTTCTCCTTTAACTGAGAATTCTGGAATTTGACTACAATTTTCCTTGGAGTTGTTATTTTGCAAGTCACTTTCAGGAAGTGATTGATGGATTCTTTTGAGGACTTTTATCTTCTGGTTCTAGGACAATAAGGCAGCTTTCTATGTTAACTTCCAGCATGATTTTGTCCAGGTACAATTTCTGATTTTCAGGTTTTCAGGAAGATCAATAATTCATAAATTGTCTTTCCCAGATCTATTTTCCAGGTCAGTCATTTTCCCTAAGAATTATTTACATTTTCTTCTATTCTTTCAGCCTTTTAGTTTTGTTTGATGGAATCTTGGTTTCTCAGAGTCATTCATTTCCATTTGTCCCATTCTAAATTTTAAGGTTTTATTTTCTTCAGTTAGCATTTTTGTTCCTTTTTCCACTTGGTTATTTTTATTTTCAAGCTGGTCAATTCAAATTTTTTTTTAAATTTTTTTTTTTTTTGCAAGGCTTGCCCAAGGCCACACAACTAGGCAATTATTAAGTGTCTGAGGCCACATTTGAACCCAGGTACTCCTGACTCCAGGGCTGGTGCTCTATCCACTGTGCCACCTAGCCACCTCCAGTTTAACTTTTAAAATTATTTTCTTCAGTTAATTTTTCAAAATTCTCCTGTGTGACTCTCATTTCTTTTCTACATTTTTCTTCTTCCTCCCTTTGTATTTAAAATCCTTTTTGATGATGCTGAGTGAGAAGAGCAGAACCAGAAAAACACTGTAAACCCTAACAGCAACATGGGGGCGATGATCAATGTTGATGGACTTGCTCATTCCAACAGTGCAACAATCAGGGACAATTTGGGGCTCTCTGCAATGGAGAATACCATCTGTAGTCAGAGAAACAACTGTGGAGTTTGAACAAAGACCCTTTAATTTTGGAAAAAAAAACCTGATATTGTATTGTCTGACGTTCTTATCTCTTTATACTTTATGTTTCTTCCTTAAGGATATGATTTCTCTCTCATCACATTCAATCTGGATCGATGTACAACATGGAAACAATGTAAAGACTGACAAACTGCATTCTGTGGGGGGTGAGGGGAGGGAAGATTAGGGGGAAAATCGTAAAACTCAAAATAAATCAAATCTTTAATTTAAAACAAAAAACAAAAAAAATCCTTTTTTGAACTCTTCCAAATGGAAAAGTCTTTTTGGAATTGAGACCAGTTCATCAACCCCTTAAAGAGGTTTCACACATAGGTATTTTGTCACTGCTTTCCTCTTATGAGATATTTTTTTAATCATCCCCTATCAGAATAATAGCTGACAGCAGTTAGTGTTTTTCTTTTTCTGGTCATTTTGTCAGTTGAGCTCTGTTCCTGTAGTACAGGGCTTATAGTCCCAAGATTTTTTTTGCTGAGGGCCAGGGGTCTGGTCTTTGGCTTTCCACTCTGGTGTTATCATTTTGTTCCCTGTGATGGGGTAGCCTAATACCACACCAGCTTCCCAGGGTGAGAAATTTTGCTCTGATCTAGCGTTGGGACCCTCACTTCTGGCAGCAAGTCTCTCTCTGGCTTCCTACCTCTTCCATCTAACCCTGGGCAATACTACCCTTTTACCCATATGACAGACCTTTTCTTGAAGTTCCTCTAAGATAACTCATTGAATATTTGTTTCACTATTTTTTTTGGGGGGGGGGTGGATAGTTTTAGGAACTCATTAAAGGTTTCATTCAAAGTTGTTTCAAAAAGGTTCCTAGCTTCCTAGGAACTTCCTATATTTGCATCATCATTTTGGCTTTGTCCCCAAAAGTTCTGGTCATGGGTCATGAGTTCAAATACTGTCACTGTCTCAGCTTCTTCATTTGCAAAAATGAGGGGCTGAACTGCCTGATTAAAGACTCTCTCAGCTCTAAATCTGTGATCCTGTATTCTTATGCATCTGACCACCCAAGTAAGCCACTTCCCCTGCCTGGAAAATATTTCCCAAATTTTTATGAAAATCAAATGGTATAATAGATGCAAAGACTTAAAATACTAGATAAAATAATCTATTTTTTTTTCAATCAAGGGCTACCCAAGGCAGCGACCATTACAACTTTTTTAGGGGACTTTATAAAGGATCTTCCTACATGAAAAGATTGGGACTCACTGCTTGAGAACTGAGCAACTTCTGGGGTGGTGGGTTTGACCTGGCCTGGACACTAATCAGTGATTTCTGGAAAGGATCCCAGATGCCTACAAAGAACAAAGGGATGGACTTCCTGCCTTTCTCCCCCGGGGCAGAAAAATAGAGATTGAAGGATACAGGATGTGAAATTCCTTTTATCTGAGATAACCCAGTAAAAAAGCCAGTCTCTGGGGTTTTATGTTGTTTGGTAGAGGAATAATCATAACATAAACAATAATAATAGCTTCTACCAGGCTAGTCTCCTCATCCTTACACTCAGCCTCGGTGATGAAGATTGACATATTTGAGCTACCCCTGGACTAGGTTGCTTAAAGGGAATAAGAGGCATTCACAGTAGAGAACACCCTCCCAGGCAGTCATGGGGGAAAGGTGAGGGAGAAGGAAGAGACACCAACCCTTGGAGCCAGGGCAGGATTTTGGAGTCAAAGGCCTACAGAGTCCCTTTCCACTCTTTAGTCTATGATCCTATAATCCATCATCAAGGGCTGGGACATCATAGCCAGGATGGGCTGGGTTCTATAGAAACTGGGTTCAAGGCATCCAAGAAAGGCAAGAGATGAGGCCTAAGGGAGCAACCTAGACATCCCTTCTCTGATACTGAGCCATAGGGACTGTGCAGGTGGGGAATGGAAGAGTACCAGAGGCCCAAAGGGTCTTTCCAAAAGAGTAGAGTTGATATAATGCGGTACATTGATGTCTTATTGGTGTAATGAACTAGAAGCTGAGGGGCCTTTCTGTAAAGCTACCTGAAGAGTCTGATTCTGATATTTCTAGGGAAAACTCCCGATCAGGGGTATGAGACAGAAGAATGATGATGAGAAGCCCTCAAGGTACAAGTTATCTTTGTGATGTCGGAACTGCCTTTTTAAAAAAAACGAAGTATGGTCACCAACCCTGGGTCAGAGTCAAGGCTGGACGGGAGGCCATCCAGTTCTGCTCCGTAACTTTACATGCGGAAACGGAATCTCTCGGCCTAAAACGGGGCGCCCGAGGAAAGGTCCAGCAGGGTGGGGGGCTCGCAGGCTTCGGGCTTGGCCGTACGCCGCGCCCCGGGCCCGCCTGGCCACGGCCGGCCCGGCCCAGTCCGCGTGCCCTCCTTCTCCCCGGGCGAGGTGTGCGGAGTGGGGGCCGGCCCCGGCAGGGCGGGACAGCCGGACCCCGGCCGCGCCGGCCCGCTACGGCGGCGTGCCTGGGCAACGGCCCCGGGGCTGCGTCAGGGGCCTCCCGGGCCGGGCCCCGCGGCAGGCGGCTGCAGGAAGGCCAGCCCCGCGGGCTCCAGGCGGGGGCCCGGGGCCGCCCCTGCCCGGCCGAGCCCAGTCTGCGAACGGCCCCCCGGCGGGCGGGGGCCGGCCCGGCCCGCCTCGCCCCCGTGGCCCCCCATTCCTCAGGTCCAGGTGAAGGAGCGCGCTCTCCACCTCACCTGGAGCAGCGGAGGACTCCGGGCCCAAGGCCGAGCGGCGCGGCAGCGGCGGGGGGAGGGTGCCCCGGCCGCGCATGCGTCTCCCTGCCCGCTTCCGGCCTCCGAGCACGCGCGCGCTCCCCCGGCCTCGCGGGCCACCGTAGCGCCGCCGGGGCGGGCGGGGAGGGGGCGGCGCGGGATGGGTGTGCGCGTGCGCCGTGCGTGCGTGCGTGCGTGTGTCAGTCCGTCAGGCCGTGCGGGGCCGTGTGTGTGTCCGCGGCGGTGTGTGGGTCGCTCGGGCCGGGGCGGGGCGGGGCGGGGCGAGGGAGGGGGCAGCGCGCGCCGCCCGCCCGCCCGTCCGGCTGTCCGTCCGTCCGTCGCGGTTTCCTGGCTGCGCGCGGCGGCGGCGGCGGCGAAGATGGCGGAGGGGCTGGAGCGCGTCCGGGTCTCGGCGGCCGAGCTGCGGGGGATCCTGGCTGCCCTGGCCCCGCAGGCGGGCGCCCGAGGTGAGCCGCGCCGCCCCGCCCCGCTCCGGCTGGGCCGGGCCTGCGAGCCCCCGCCCCCGGCGCCCTCCGGGGAGCCCCGGGGGGCCGGGGGGGGGGTGTGGAGCCCAGGGGCAGGGGGCGGGGAGCCCCGGGGGCAGGGGCGGGGAGCCCCGGGGGCAGGGGGGGTGTGGAGCCCCGGGGGCCGGGGGGGGTGTGGAGCCCAGGGGCAGGGGGCGGGGAGCCCCGGTGCAGGGGGCGGGGAGCCCCGGGGCGCCGGGGGGGGGTGTGGAGCCCCGGGGCAGGGGGCAGGGGCCCCGGGGCAGGGGGCGTGGAGCCCCGGGGGCCGGGGGGGGGTGTGGAGCCCCGGGGCAGGGGCCGGGGAGCCCCGGGGCAGGGGAGCCCCGGAGCAGGGGAGGGGAGCCCCGGGGGCAGGCGAGCTCCGGGTGTGGCAGGGGAGCTCCGGGGCAGGGGGGGTGTGGAGCCCTGGGGCAGGGGGGGGGGCGGGGAGCTCCGGGGCAGGGGGAGTGTGGAGCTCAGGCCTCCTCTCCGCCCCCCTTACCTCCCCCCCCCCCCCCCGTGTCTATGTTCTCCCTCTTACCTCCTGCCTCTCCCCAGCTGCCACTTCCCTCCCCCTCCCTCCCTCCCTCCTGCCCCCCTCCAATTTCCACCCCCTCCTGCCCCCCAGGTCCTACTTCATCTCTTTCCCCTCCCCACCGGATCCTTTCTCTTCTCTCCCTCCTACTCTCTCCTCGGCCTCCCTCCTGCCTTCCCTCCACGTCCTCCTTCCCTTCCCACCTCATACCTCTTCTCCCCCCAACTCCTTCCTGTCCCCTTTTCAGTTTCTACCTCCTTTCCTACCCCCCCCCCCCCATCTCTCCCCTTGGCCTATCTGTTTTCCTTCTCCTCCTGCACAGGTCCAGCCTCTTCTTCTCCTGTCCTACCTCCTCTTCCTACCCTTCAGATCCTATCTCTTCTTCCCTCCCTCTTTTTCTCCCTTAACTTTTCTTTTCACTTTCAGACCTTTCTCCTCCTTCTTTCAGGTCCTACCTCTCCTGCAGCTTCTGTCTCTTCTCCTTCCATTTTGCCCATTCTCTCCTCCACCCCACCCTCAAGCCTACCTCTTCTCGTTTTCCCTAACACACCTTCTTTCCCCTACAATTTCTCTTCCTCTCCACCACCTAGATCCTACCTCTTCTCCTCCTACTTTCTTTTTTCCCTCTACCCCAGGCCCTACTTTCTCTTTTTCATCTACTCCCACCCACTCTGGTCCCATATTCTTAACATCTTTTCTGCTGAAAGAAAAAAAAAATCAGTGAAATTAGAGAGGCAAAGCAACCTGTGACTGCCTTCTCACTTCTTTAGTTTTTTCACAGACAGCAAATGGATTCTTAGAAGGGCTTGTCTCCAGGAGCATTTTCCCTGGATGATGGGGAAGACTGAATCAGCCTACCTTGTTTGTAGGCATCAGGGTTGATCACTTGGGTAACTGGGAACCCAGGAGCAGCACTTCCTCAGGACTGGGAGCCACACAGGAGATGGTCCATGGGCATTTTCAGTTGAAATCAGTTGAACTATCATTAAGTGTATGTTAGGTACAGGCCAGCTTCTTTTTAGACCCAAGGACTATTCCTGCTTCCCAAGAGCTGGTTATGTTTTATTAGGAACTAGAATATACATAAACAGAGGAGTCAAAAAGGAGAGAAAGAGAACTGGCAGTCAGGTCCAGGGGGCAATGACACCTGGAAGGAAGCTGGGGAGCCCTGACAAGGGGCAGGCCAAGAAGTTGAAGACTGGAAGTATGTCTGTTTAGAATGGAAAGTGCCAGGAGGGGTGTAGTAGTAGTAGTAGTAGTAGTAGTAGTAGTAGTAGTAGTAGTAGTAGTAGTAGTAGTAGTAGTAGTAGTATGGAGTGAGTCTGGAGAGATAGACTGGAACCAGGTTGTGTGGGACTTTAACTTATCTGAGGAGTTTCTCTCTTTTTCCCAGAGGTCCTTGAAAGTCACTGAAACTTCTTTTGGCAGTTTATTTTGACAGCTTTGTGGAGGGTGAAAGGAGAAGAGGAAGATCAGAAGCAGAGCAGTCAGACTTCTTTTGCAGTAGTCCAGGAGAGACAAGATGAGGGCATAAAACAGGGTAGCTCTGACCTGAGAGAAGGGATCAGGTAGAGGATAAGAGAAGCAGCATTATGGGAGGGAGAAGGAAGGGCTGAGAATACTTCTGAAGTTGTAACTATGACTGACTGAGTGGCGGTGTCCTAATGCTGCATTTGAGTTGACCATGGGACATCCAGGTCAAGTTTATCTAGTGTACTCACAGGGCAATCACTCACAAGGGGGTCAGAAGAAGCAATTCAGGGACACTCTTGAAGGTCTCTCTTAAGAACGTGATTGTACAGTGTGGAAGACACTGACACACAACCATCCAGCATGGTGAGCCCTCATCAGAGAGTGTGTTGGGGTCTTATGAGCAAGGCACAACTGAAGCAGTTCAAAGGAAATGTGAGATATGTAAGTTTAGAGTAAACACCCTAGGTGTTCACATGGACTGTTCATCCCCAACCTGTGGTAGAGCATCCGAACTCATGTTGGTCCGATCAGCCACAATAAATCACACTGTAATTTGTAGCATAGTGATGGCATTTTGGTGGTCTTCGATAACAAAGGACAAAAATCAAGCATCTAGTGGACTGTTGTTGATGTGGGATTTGAGCACATGGGAGACTTGAGACCTTGATATATAGATTGGGGTATTATCTACTTAGATGATACTTAAACCTAGGAAAACCTATGAAACCAGGAGGAGAGGGAAAATGGAAGAAGAAAAAGACCTAGGTCAGAGGCTTACTGATAAGGGGAGTGGTATGTGGACAATTATCTTGTGGGGGAATAATCAGACATGTGAAGACACAGGGTCAAAAGAGCCCAGGGAAGGGAAAAAAATTATGAAGGAGGGACTGGTCAGTGGTGCAGAGAGTTTATCGAGAGCATGTCTTGAGGAAGGATCTATGGTTTTAAGCAATAAAAAGCCATGGAGTGAAAAAAAAAGGCTGTGAAATGGATTTTGTGGCTCCTTGACTTGTCTCCATCCCTGCTTTGCAGTCTCTTTTTTTCATCCTTTTTGGGATGAACAAAGGGGGTTGTCTTTAAAATAGACTGAATGGGGGCAGCTAGTAGGTGACTTAGTGGATAGAGCAGTATCTCTGGAGTCAGGAAGGACTTGAGTTCAAATCTGGTCTTACTAGCTGTGTGACATTGGGCAAGTCATTTAACCCCATTTCCTTGCCACCCCTTCACCCCCCAAAATGGATTTAATGGTCTTCTGTATTTGTTTTAGCAGCCCTATTCTCTTATTCTTTTTATTCTAAAGTCTTTTTTCCACAGCAAAAAAAAAAATGCCTTTTTTTTCCTCTAGTTTTGTCATTGTTTGAAAGACTATTCCCTGATCATTAGTTTTATTAAAAATAGAAGCTCACTTTGGAAGTGACGGTTACTGTTTTAGAGTTGTTGGGTGAAGTGTTTACAGAACAACACTGGCTATTTCCATAGCACCTTTCTTCTGAGAACTGTATTAACACTCACACCTTCATGCCACATTTTCTTTAAATATGGTTAATCACTGCAGGTAGTAACATTCTCTTTTCGCAGAGAGGGGAGCAGAACTCCCAAAGCTAAGTGACTTTCCTATCATAGTGACAGGCGAGTAGGTGGAGCCTGAGCAATGATTACCAGAATCATGGCTCCCTTGAGTCTAAATTCATTCCCTTTTTTTGCATCTGCCAGTTGGGTGCTTGGAGAGCATGTCACAATCCTTCCAGCATCTTCCAGGGAAAGCTCCCTTGCAGAACCTTTTCCTTCTTACATTCCATCGTCGTGGCAGCAACTGGCCCCAGCATTCTAATGATGGGGGCCTGTACACTATTTCCTTGGAATGGCTTTGCTGGCTGCTGTCAGGGAGTTGGTGAGCATGAGTGGAGTTGAAGAATGTGAGAGGAACTGCTTCCTGTTTTCTCCAACAGGAGGTGTGTGTGCTTGGTACCCTCTGCTTTTTCCCTCAAGGAGGGGATTACTAAAGTGATACCATTGGTCTACAGGTTTAGACAGTGTGGGATCAGAAACTGGGTATCTAGAGGAAGCTGACTGGATTTTTGGATTGCTATGTGCATATCTCTTTTCTCTTTCAAAATATTTTTTAGTAAAAATCAGCCATCCCACAATTCTTTTAGTGTTTAACCACACCTAAGAGGCAAAGGGAGAATGATCTAAGATGACTCAAGAGGTTCTGAAGATAGAGAATATTGGTGAAGGGAATCATCAGATTGGTTGATTTGGACTCTTAAGAGAGTGCTGAATGAGAGTTCTGGTAATTCCAGAGTACATAATTTTCTTTTTTTCCTAGTTTTATATGTAGGTAGACCCAACTCAGATTCTTTTCCTTGCCAAATGCTGAGCTCATATGTAAACCCAAAATTTTAGTTCTTGTTTTGTTTCCATTTCAAAACACCTTCTGCTCCAGGGGCCTCTGGAGACCTTTCCTTCCCTGCTTGCCAATATGAACATTTGGGTGTGTAATCTTGCCCTGTTTTTCTGTTACATAATCATAGTAACTCTCTCTCTCTCTCCCTCTCTCTCTCCTCCCCCTTACCCTCCTCCCTATAGAAAACATGAAAGAAATGAAGGAGCCCAGGCAGCGTAAAGATAATAGGCGCCCAGATCTGGAAATCTATAAGCCTGGTCTTTCCCGACTGAGGAACAAAACCAAAATCAAGGAGCCTTCAGGGACTGAGGAATTCAGGGATGAAACTGCCAATGACAGAGATACCTCTGCTCTTGAAAATGGAACCCAAGCCATTCAAGATCTCTGCAAGGGGGTGGACAGCCAACAGCAAAATGGCCCTGCAGACACAGAAAGGAAAGAACCCTTCCAGGGACTGGGATCTTGTCCTAAACCCTCAGGACAAGATGATCGGTCTCTCAGAATTATTAAGAGAACAAAGAAACCTGATTTACAGATCTATCAACCAGGAAGACGCCTACAGAATATTGCAAAAGATCTGGCTGGCCGAGTGGAAGAGAATGAGGTCCTCAGTCAGGTAGAGCAGCTCAGAGTTGAGGACAATGAGCCTGAAAAGGACCCAGGGAAAGATGGTGTCAAGGCCAAGTCCTCTAGAGATGAGGCAGAGAAGAACCAGAAGACCCTCAGGGGAGAAAAGGGCAAAAAGACTGAAAAGGGGGAAGGGACAAGAAGAGTCCATGATGACACACTCCAGGGCAAGCCTGGCTCAGCTAAGCGTTACTCACGTTCAGACAAGCGGAGGAATCGCTATCGCACTTGTAGCACCAGCTCAGCTGGGAGCAACAATAGTGCCGAGGGGACTGGACTCACTGATGGGGGTGGTCGGCGTCGGCGCCAGGATCGGGCTAAAGAGAGGCCGCGTCTGAAGAAGCAGGTGTCTATGTCTTCCACGGACTCACTGGATGAAGACCGAACTGAGGAGCAAGAGCTCCTGGGAGCCCGCAGGAGTTCAGAGAGGAGGAAACCTTTGGACAGAAGCTGGTCTTGCCACGGGGAAGGTGAGCGGAGAAATGAAGGTAAGGAGAACCGAGGTGGCCTTCGGGTCACTTTTGATGCAGAGATTGTGAACAAGGATGTATCCATGGGGAGACTGACCAAGGAAGATGTGGATCGACTGAAAGCTGACAAGGGCTCTGGCAGTATGAGCAAGGCCCCAGAAAAGCAAGAGTCCAAAGCCCCAAACCAGGAACTTCGGGGTCGTGGTCGGGGCATTCTGATCTTACCTGCCCACACAGCTCTCTCAGTTACTACAACAGGATCTCCAGAATCTACACTTTTGGGATCGAAGCTTCTCTTTGGAGCTGGTGGTAAGGGATCTCGGAATCGGGGCCGGGGCGGCACTTCCCGGCGACTATGGGACCCAAACAATCCTGACCAGAAGCCTGCTCTGAAGAGCCAGACCCCTCAACTTCACTTCCTGGATACTGATGATGAAGTCAGCCCCACTTCTTGGGGGGACTCACGCCAAGCCCAGGCATCTTACTATAAGTTTCAAAACTCTGACAACCCTTATTATTATCCCCGGGCACCAGGCCCTGGACATCAGTATCCATACACAGGCTATGGCCCGATGCAGTATCCCCTGGGCCCTACAAATGGTGTGTATCCAGGAGCTTACTACCCTGGCTACCCTGCTCCATCTGGGCAATATGTCTGTGGTCCTCTTCCTGCCAACTCCTTGAGTCCAGAAGAGATGGAGCAGCAGGTGAGGGACCTGCAGCAGCAGGAGCTCCATCGGCTTCTTCGAGTGGCTGACAACCAGGAACTGCAGCTCAGTAACCTGCTCTCCAGGGATCGGATAAGCCCTGAGGGGTTGGAGAAGATGGCCCAGCTCAGGTATGTGGTATCAACTGGTAGGGAGGGGTGCAGATGGGCAGGAGCATACACCCTGGGGGGAGGTGAGAAAACAGCAGCAAATATGTGCAGTCCGAAAGAGAGAAATGTTCAAGTTTTCCCCACCTCCTGCCCCTCTTCAAGAAAATATGTACCTTTGAGTGAGTGTGGCTTCCTGAAATGGAGAAGGGAAGAAGATCTTGTATCAGCTGAAAATCCCTTGTTTGGGCAGCCTGTGTCCTGAGGTCACTGTGTGTGTGTGTGTGTGTGTGTGTGTGTGTAGAGGGGTCCGGATGAAGGTTGCTATTAGCAGAAAGGTATGGCGGCTTTTGATTTTACCTGAGGACACATTCCATTTTAGAGTGGAGCTGGTGCAGCTTTATGAGCGCTGCCTCCTCTTGGACATCGAGTTCTCCGATCACCAGAATGTGGACCAGATCCTATGGAAGAGTGCATTCTACCAGGTCATTGAGAAATTCAGGCAGCTGCTTAAGGATCCAAATGCTGAGAACCCAGAGCAGATTCGGAACAGGCTGCTGGAACTTCTGGATGAGGTGAGCCCCCTGCATAAGGTGGGGCACTCTCCCTGGGCTGGGAGGGGGCTGATTTCATACTGGTGAGGGTTGTTGTGGTTGACATCGAGTTTCCCTATGTATGTTGAGCCAGAAAGATGGCCTGGCTGGAGACCTCCTCATTTCCTTTTTCATGTTGATGAAGCTTATAATGGGGAGTAGTCTGGGTCTTCTATCTGACACTCTGGGAGTATTGGCAGAGTAGCAGAATTTTGCATCTTCTAGTCTTATTTTCTCTCTTTGATCTTCCATGGGGAGGGTGGAACTTATTTTCCCATTCTGTCACAACTTCTTCACATCTCTTCTCTCCTCAGGGCACTAGCTTCTTTGATAGTCTGCTTCAGAAACTGCAGGTTACATACCAGTTTAAACTAGAGGACTACATGGATGGTCTGGCTATTCGAAGCAAACCATTAAGGAAAATGGTAAGAATGCTTATAATTCTCATGTGGACTTGGACCGTTTCTATATTGCCTTAATTATTTCCCAGTATATTGTTGCATTGAGCCAGGGAGGCCTGGTATGCTGATAGGAGAGTGAAAGATTATAGCTGCTAAGAAAAGAGTCAAGAAACAGAATTTTTGGAGTTATATAGAAAGAGGTAGCATGGAACAGGGGTTAGAGAATTGGTCTCATAGTAGGGAAGACTTGGGTTTAAGTTCTGTTTTAGATGCATACTGACTTTTGTGATCTTGAGGAAGTTATGTAGCTTCTGGAGGGTATGGATGACAAAGTGAGAGAACCTGGGGCCAGGAAGAATCCGAAGTCATTTATCCTTTGTAAAATGGAGGTGATAATAGCACCCACCCTCAAGACTTGTGGTATTGGTGAAGATATTTGTAAAGTACTTAGGACAGTGACAGGTTCTCTTTTTAAGAAAAGCCTCTTAAGGGGCAGCTAAATGGCACAGTGGATAGAGCACCAGCCCTGGCGTCAAGAGGACCTGAGTTCAAATGCAGCCTCAGACACTTAATAATTGCCTAACTCTGTGACCTTGGGTGATTGCCTTAAATAAAAAAAAAAGAAAAACCTCTTTCCTTCCTTTCTCTCACTGCCCCCTCTCTGAGACTAGAAGTGGCAGAGGAGACAGAGGGGAGTTTACAGTGAAGGTCCTTGCACCTGGAAAATAACTGATTCAGCCCCATCCCATGGAAAAATGGAAAATATCAACAAAATTGACTTTTTTTTCTGAAAAAATTCTTTAGGGTTCTCCATCCATGGTCATTGAGCCCTGATTTCTTAGCATAAGGAGACAGATCTCATTTTCTTGCTTCTTCCTCTATCCTTTTTTTCCTTCAGTATCACATAAAATTGGATGTTGTTCCCATATAAATAAACTGGTCTTATTACTACACAGCATCCCTTGTTGAAAACTCTATTTTGCTGCTACTCTTATAATTCACATTTTCCTCATATGTTTGCTTACTGTTTACTTGAAGGTGAAGTATGCATTAATCAGTGCCCAGCGATGTATGATTTGTCAAGGAGACATTTCCAGGTATCGGGAACAAGCCAATGACACGACTAACTATGGGAAAGCACGAAGGTACTAGTTGTTTGTTTCCTCCTTATTCTTCAAGTTTAGGCCTACTATGAAAACTGGGCAGAAGCCTGCACTGTGCCCCACCCAACCAGTCCACAGACTAGTAGGAAGGCTCCAACCCCACTTCTTTGGTCTTCAGTGCTTTAGTGACAGCTCCTGGCTTGGTTGGTCGGGTGGGAGAAAACAGCCACAGAGTAGGAGATGGCCCATCTCGAGCTAACTTGGGATCTTGTTCCCTTTGCAATTTAGCTGGTACCTGAAGGCTCAGCACATTGCTCCCAAGAATGGTCGACCTTATAATCAGCTGGCGCTGTTGGCCGTGTATACGGTAAGCATAGCTGGGGAGGGAGACGAGGGATTCAGGCTCATCACAAGTGGTAAAGTTGGAAGTTGAGTATTACATCACTGGCCTTACATAGTAGCACTGCCAACATCCACTTTTCTTTGCCGCCTCTCTTTTTGTGCCTCCTTTTATGGCCATCTGGTCAGAGGGAACATCTGAAGGGTTAAGGATAATTATAAGTGAAGAAACTAGAAGAGTGATTTTTAATCAGCTCAAAAGCAGTAAGGACCCTGAAGTTCTCTGCCCAATCAAAAGCAGGTTGTAGTAATTTATTTTATTTTTTTTAATTTATTTTTTATTCTCATTTTGTACAGATGGTTTTTTTTACATTAATAAAATAATCTTGTTTACAAGTAAACAAAATAGCCCTCTTCCCCCATGAATATAGATAGACTTGCTTGGGTGAAAAAAGTAAAGGGGAGAGAAAAAATTAAAAAAAATAACAGTAATAATTGTAGGTATGGCCAGGTGGCTCAATGGACGAAGCACCAGCCCTGGAGCCATGAGCACCCGAGTCCATATCCAGCCTCGTAAACCCAACAATCACCCAGCCGTGTGACATGCAAGCTCCCCGATCCCCACTGCTCTGCAAAAACCAAAAGGAAGAAAAAAAGACCCAAAATAAAATAAAATAGTAATAATAGTAGGGGTGGCTGGGTGGCAGACAGAGCATTGGCCCTTGAGCCAGGAGCACCTGGGTCCAAATCCGTCTCCAGACACCCAAAGATCACCCTGCTATGTGGCCACAGGCAGGCCATCCAGCCCCACTTGCCCTGCACCCTCCCCCAAATAATAATAACAAAAAATGTGCTTGAGTCTTTGTTCCAACACCAACAACTCTGCCATGGGTGGATCTCATTCTTTATGATAAGTCCATCACAAAAGTTACTTCCATATTTTTCCACTGTTGCCATTGCTGATCGCAACTCCCTCCTTTCTTATTTCTCCACTACCATGTACTCTTATTTTCTCTCTCCTTTCACTCTGACTCTGCTGTAGGGTCATTGACTGGCTCAGCAAACAGATCCCTGGTCCTGGGGCCAAGAAGCCAGGTTGTAGTAATTTAGTAATTAGTATAGCTCACAAAAATGCACAACCACAGTCCAGTCTGAGTTCTGAATCTCTTCTCTACCTTTATCTGTCTTGATCTTTCCTCCTCTCCGCTTGCCCGAGGCTATAATTCTTTCTTGCCTATCTTCCTCCTTTTTTTTCCTTTTTCTTTGTGTGTGACATTTTTTTTTAGGTTTTTTTTTTGCAAGGCAAATGGGGTTAAGTCACTTGCCCAAGGCCACACAGCTAGGTAATTAAGTGTCTGAGACCGGATTTGAACCCGGGTACTCCTGATTCCAGGGCCGGTGCTTTATCCACTACGCCACCTAGCTGCCCCTTGTGTGTGACCTTTTGTAGCTCTTTCCGAAAGATATCCAGCATTCTGAAAGAAATATATCTTGCTTTCATGTAGCTCTAGCCTTCCCTAGAAAAACATTTTCTATCCTTAACTCACCTAAGTGGTTTGTTTCAACCAGTTGATTCCATATTTTTTTTACCTAATGTCATTCATTTTCTTTCCTAATCAGTCAAATATTTGTTGAGAATATATTATGTTACTATGTTTCTGACATAGGCATAAAAGGTACCGTGAGGGATACAAAGTAGCCCCGGGTGCAGCTCTCTCTCCTCCTGCCCCGCCCCCCATCTTTTTTTTTTTAATACTGTCTCACTTGAGGGGGAACTAGGTAGCACAATGGATAGAGCACCGGCCCTGGAGTCAGGAGTACCCGAGTTCAAATCTGGCCTCAAATACTTAATAATTACCTAGCTGTGTGACCTTGGGCAAGCCTCTTAACTCCATTGCCTTGCAAAAATCTAAAAAAAAAAATACTGTCTTATTTGATTTCATTGACTCCCCTGGTTTTAATTATGGATGATTCCAAGATCTCTGTATCTAGTCCTAAGTCTCTTTCCTGAGTTACAGTTTCAAATCACCATCTGCTTCCTGGACTTCTCACAAACTCAGCAATCCCCAAAACAGAATTCATTGTGTTTGAATAGTCTGTTTAATTGAGTGACTTTTGGGACAGAGATCCAGGTTGCTTTCCAGAATGGTTGTCATGTTGCAATCTGACCTACAGTACATTGTTGTGCCTTTTCCCTCAGAACCTGCCAGTGTTTATGATTTTTCTTTTTTGTCTTCTCTACCAGTCTGATGAGGGTAGAACTTCAGAGTTCCTTTCATTTGCTTTTTACTTGTTTTTTTTTTTTTTTTTTTAGTGATTTGAATTTTATCCTATGACTGATGGTAGCTTGGATCTCTGCTTATTGAGCAATAGCTCTTTCTATACATAAGGGTCAGTTATTTATGTATTATTTTCTTGCTTGTTTCCCTAATAATTTTAGCTACAGTTTTATTGGGTAAAAATGTTTCTTTTATGTAATGAAAACTGTCCCTTTTGTATTCTCTGATCCTCTCTGCCTCATTTGGCCATGCCAGGGTGGTTTTTTTTTTAAAAAATTAAGTCTGACCATGGCACCCCTCTACTCTCTGAGACTCTGTCCAGGCTCCTTAGACTTGATTCTCTCTGCCCTTGATCCTCCTCATCTCCACCCATCAACACTTGGTGCAAGTTTCCCTTTCCTAGGCCCCCTAGTAAATAATGCCTTGGCCTCTCATATGACTTAATTCTGTCTAGTGAATTCTTTCTAGGTTGTCTCCCTCACTAGAACACCTGCTTCTCAAGGATGGATTGTTTTTGCCTTTCTCTGGACCTCCGGCACTTAGTGCAGAGCCTGCCAAACAGTGAACATTTATCAATTTTTTTTGACTAAAAGAAATAGAAATCCATAGTCCCTTCCCTCAATCTAGTTGGTAATACAAACTGCATGTTTACCTTGGAATTCTTTAAGACAGTGATAAAGTGTATTGACTAGTCTCAGGCCTCACAAAAAAGGGGTGGGGTTTTTAGTCACGGGAGAAATCAATGAGGAGTGGAGACTTCTTGCAGGAGTTTAGAAAACTTGAGGTCTGAAGAATGGAGAGTGAAGACAAGGGTTTGAAGATGGAGAATGGAGTGGGTTCTCTTGCATTTGAGAGATTACGTCATACCTTCAACAATTCCATGCTACTTGCTAATTCAAAAAACCTAGTCTGCTTGGCTGCAAAGGCCAGGCTGGTGCTGAAGGCCAGGAAAAGCCTGGGCTGCCTCTCTCCTCCACCACTCTTGCAGGATTGCGAATAAGTCTGTGTGTGTCTGAGTGGAAGATTTTCCCTTTGGAGACTTTTAGGAAGTCTAGGAAGGCTAACAGGAATCTTTGGGTCAGTTTGCCTCTGACTGGGCTTTGAGAGGGACCTGAGAATGTCTACTTTGTTTTGACAGAGGAGGAAGCTGGATGCTGTATACTATTACATGCGCAGTTTAGCTGCTAGCAACCCTATCCTTACAGCAAAGGAGAGCCTCATGAGCTTATTTGAAGAGACTAAGCGAAAGGTGAGTGGGGGTGTGGGACCCGCAGAAGAGTCCCACCAGCACTGGGCTCTGGGAAGAAGGAAGCGCTTGGCTGTCAGACTAGGTCTGCCACAACAGCCAGTTCAGAGAATTCATAGCTTCAAAGGGGCCATGCCAATGGAGCGCTGCCATCCATCCACTGGGGGGGAATACCTTCACCTTTCATACTTTGTATCTTAGCTGGACCTAGGGGAGTCTGAATGTGTGTATATGTTTACATGCAGGCAGAGCAGATGGAGAAAAAGCAGCATGAAGAGCAGGAACAAAGCCCTAACCGATGGAGAAAAGGCAGGAGATCAACTTTTCGACACATTGGTGATGACACGACCCGCCTGGAAATTTGGATACATCCCTCTCACTTCCGATCTTCCCAGGGCACTGAGTCTGGGAAAGACTCTGAGCAGGAGAATGGCCTTGGCAGCTTAAGCCCCAGTGATGTGAGTACCCGTGGCTGGCCTAGTTAGCTGAAAGATGGCCTCTGTGGTCTGTTGTGTGCACACAATAATGTGGGCTTGATGTAGTTTCTGCACAGAATAAGGGAAATGGGGGACCTCAGTGGTCCTCTCTTCTTCCCTCTGCTCCAGCTTCCTTTCTTGCAACTGTGTCCCCCTCTCTCTCTCTCTCACCACTGGGTGGCACTGTGTGACTTCAGAAAGAGGCTGATTCACATCCTTTTCATTTGGGTGCCCTGACCGTGGGAAAAGACATTTTTGATGTCCTAGATTAGCCTGGTCTGTTGTGGGTTTACATACTCCCATCTAGAATCTTCTTGCTGTAAGTTTTCTTCTACTGAGACTAGAGCAGTTTGCAGATTGACCTCAGAAAGATAGTTAAATTAACTTGGTTCTATTTGAGATTTCCTCCTTTGTTTTGGGGGCCAGAGAGTTGACTCTGTCCTAAGAGATCAGAAGAAATGTTAATCATTAAAGTTGGATCTACCATTTCCAGGAAATAATTGTTGAAACAGAGTTGTTCTTTCTGATTGCTTGATTTCTTGATATATGGGACTTTTTTCTTTTGGGGTTTGGAAACTTCAGTTTTACATTCCTTTTCCTGTTTGCTTTTTGGTTTTCAGTAACTGGTTCTCTGTATGATTTTGAAAGTAATCATTACTGCTGGGTGAATCTTTAAATTTTAAACCCTGTGCCTATGGAGTTGATTTAGTGCTTTGGTCCATTTATTGTTTTTCCTTCTTTTCATCTTGGTGGCTACTGTAAACTTTTCATTGTCAGACTGTTTTCAGGCTCTATATTTTAGAGACTCTATAAATTCATTGATGTGAAGACAATCTTTGTCAGTGCATATCATAATGTGCATAATATATCATTCATATATATATATATATATTTAGTCTTTTACTTAGTGCATCTCTCCTGTGTAGTTTAGGTCACTCAGTTTTGATTTTTTTGAAGATTATGGTTTTCTGTGATTTGAAATTTTATACAGCCATCCTGGATTATTTTTATTATGTTACAAAGACTAGGGTTTTTGAATTGGGGAGTAGCATGGAATTGTTGAAAATATGACACAGTCTCTCAAATTCAAGGGAACCCATTCCATTCTTCATCTTCAATCATGAGCTCAACCTGGATGTACAGCGCTTGTCCAGGTTTTATGTGGTAATGAACTTATGGGTTGGGATGAGGTAGGGAGGGTATGAGGTAGGGCAAGTCTGTCATAGCAGCACCTCTGGGCAATGTGCATTTTTCCATCTATTTGTTTTTTTCCTGGTATGGATTATTTTCCCTAAGGGATGTTGGGCTATGGATATTCCCTTTTTTAAAAAAAGTTTTTTGTTTATTTAAGGCAATGGGGTTAAGTGACTTGTCCAAGGTCACACAGACAATTTTTAAGTGTCTGGGGCCGGATTTGAACCCAGATATTCCTGACTTCAGGTATGGTGCTCTATCCATTGTGCTACCTAACTGCCCTTGGATATTCCCTTTCAAGTGAGTTTGAATCATGTTTAGGAGACTGGGAAAGTCAGGTATAGTCAATACAGTGTGAAATACATTTAGAAGCATCTGGTGGAAGACTTTACCATTTATAGGGAATTTCTTTTCTATTTTATCTTGCCATAGAACATCTTCCATGACACTGGCAAGCACCTTTGTGCATTATTCAGTATTTGTAATTAAGAACTCGTTGAATAGAGTTACCTTTGATTTCATCAATTAAGGAATCTTATCTTCATATGCATGAGACTGCTTGTTTCAGAAGATCTTGTAAAGCGCTATTTTGTTTTACCTACTCAAATATTTTTTGTAATAAACAAAACCCACTTATATCTTTACATTTTTCAGTCCAACTGTTGAAGTCTTGACTTTTCCCTTTTTATAGTTAAGAACAAGTGTACAGGGGCGGCTAGGTGGCGCAGTGGATAAAGCACCGGCCCTGGAGTCAGGAGTACCTGGGTTCAAATCCGGTCTCAGACACTTAATAATGACCTAGCTGTGTGGCCTTGGGCAAGTCACTGAACCCCATTTGCCTTGCAAAAACCTGAAAAAAAAAAGAATAAGTGTACAGTATTCTTCGATTTTATAGAGTTGAGAAAGTAGGTATATGTATTGATGGTGGTTGTCTTCTCCATTACCTTTTTTTATTATATTTTTTTTTTAGGTTTTTTTCCAAGGCAAATGGGGTTCAGTGGCTTGCCCAAGGCCACACAGCTAGGTCAGTACTAAGTGTCTGAGACCGGATTTGAACCCAGGTACTCCTGACTCCAGGGCCGGTGCTTTATCCACTGCGCCACCTAGCCGCCCCTCTCCATTACCTTTTGAGAAAATTACTGACATCCTCATCACTATTTTTGAGATAATTATTGATGTTTAATGTAATAATGTAATGCTTATTCTCCCTCTGTCCCCCCCCATTTTTAGATTAACTCCCACACTCCCACTCTTGAGGTGTCTTGGGTGTGGAGAATCAAAAAAAGGGTCATATCTTAAGAGAACAGATAATAAATCTAACTTTCTCCTCTTGGCAGGGAGGTGGGGCTAATGAATTAGTCACTGGATCAGTTTTTTTATTGCAAGGAAGGTCTTCTCTTTGCGTAATAAGGGTCTAAGATGATGGCATATTCAGAAATGATGGTGCACTAATAACACACATCAGTAAAAGTAAATATTTTAAGAAAAATAAAAAAATTTGTGGTCGAACCAGTGTGAAAATCTTCTCTGTGTTTGGTTTAGCTGATGGTGGTGGTGGTGGGTGTCTGTTGTTCACTCATGTCCAGTGCTTCATGATCCCATGCACCATAACATGCCAGGCCCTTCTAAGCTCTACTATCTCCTGAAGTCTGTCCAAGCTCATATCCATTGTTTCCATGACATTAGTTACCCATCTTATCCTCTGCCCTCCCCTTTTCCTTTTTTACCTTTAATCTTTTCCAACATCTGAGTTTTTTCCAATGAGTCCCCTCTTCTCATTATGTGGTTTTGCAAAGTATTTAAGTTTCACCTTCCGTATTTCATCTTACGGTGAATAGCCTGAATTAATTTCTTTAAGTATTGACTGATTTTGACCTCCTAAATATCTGTGGGACTCTCGAAAGTCTTCTCTAGCAGCACAATTTAAAAGTATCGATTTTTCAGTGCTTAACTTTCCTTATGATCCAACATTCACAGCCATATTGCTGCTAGAAAAACCATAGCTTGGACTGTATTGATCTATGTCAGCATGGGATGTCTCTGCTTTTTGGTAATGCTGTCCAGATATGCCATAGCTTTCCTTCCAAGGAGCAAGTATCTTCTGAGTTCTTGGTTTCATTCACCATCTGCATTGATCTTTGAACCCAAGAATATAAAATCTGACACTGCTACACTTTCTTTTCCCTCTATTTGCCAGGAAATGATGAAACTATTTGCCAAAATATTAAGTTTTTTTCATATTAAACTTCAGACTAGCTTTTACACTCTCCTTTTTTACCTTCAGCAAGAAGCTTCTTAGTTCATTTTCTCTGGTCGGAATGGTATCATTGACTTTTCTGAGACTGTCAACCTCAATTCTTTTGATTCATCCAGTGTAGTATTGTGCATGATGTACTCTGCTCACAGGTTAAATAAGATGACAATATATAGCCTTGTCACACTGCTTTTTCCGGTCTTAAACCAGTTTTGTTCCTTGTTTGTTGCTTCTTGGTCTGCCACAGGTTCTTCAGGAGACAGGTGAGATGATTTGGTTTTGGTATTCCCAACTCTTGGAGAACTTGCTATATTTTGTTGGGATCCACACAGCCAAAAGTTTTGGTTTCTAATTTCTTTTTGTTGTTGTTGTTGTCATTGTTTTCATTATGTAAATATTTTATTTATTTTCCAATTACATACAGTGGTAGTTTATACCAGTCATTGTTTTTTCAAGGTTTTGAGGTTTACAATTTTCCTCCCTCCCTCCCTCCCTCCCTTCGCTCCCCCCTGCGTCCACAGAAGGCAATCTGATATAGTCTTTACATTTGCATCTGTGGTAATCACATTTGAACATATTGTGAGAGAAGAATCAGATCCAAAAGGAAAAAAGAAAACATTAGAGATAGCAAAATCACATCAGCATAAGAACTTTGAAAAATTTGTTTTATTTATTTTAGGCCATGGGGTTAAGTGACTTGCCCAAGGTCACACAGCCAGGCAATTATTAAGTGTCTGAGGCTGGATTTGAACTCAGGTCCTCCTGACTCCAGGCCTAGTACTCTATCTACTGTGCCACCTAGTTGCCTCCCAATGAGACAACTTTTAAAAACTGAAGATAATAAGCTTTGGTCTTCATTTAAACTTCACTTGGTTTCTAATTTCTATGCCTTTTCAAGAACCAGTCTTTTGGGATATTGTATAAAGAGTGATTACTATGACCAGAGTTATCTTAACAAAACTCCATTTATTAGTCTCTGACCTGCTTCATTTTGTACTTTGTCAAACTTGCCTGTTGTCCCAATTATCTTTTGATTTCCAACATTATTATGCCAGTCCCCTACATCTTATTTTGGTGTTATTTCCAGAAGATGTTTAGGTCTTCATTCATTTTAGTCCCTTCAACATTAGAGGTTGGAGCCTATAATTATAATACTATGATGTTCATGGCTTGCCTTGGATATGAACATTATTCTGTCATTTTTGAGATTATATGGTGCTGCTTTTCATGTGCTTGACTATGAGGGCTATTCTATTTCTTCTAAGCAATTCTTGGCTACTATAGTAATGTGTGGTGATCACTTAAATTAAATTCACCCATTCTTGTCCATTTGAGTTCACTGACACCCAAGAAGTTGATGTTTATTTTTTTTTCTCCTGTCTGACCACATTCAGCTTACCTTGGTTCATAGATCTTACATTCCAGATTCTTATACGGTGTTAATTTTTAGAGCATTGGACTTCACTTTCAACACCAGATGTATGTGCATCTGAGCTTTTTTTTTTTTCTGTTTTTTTCTGGTTTTGGACCAGCCACTTCATTGGTACTGGAGCTACTTATTGCATTAGACATCTTCTGACTTGAGGGGCTCACCTCCTTTGTCATTTTAGTACTGTCTATGGGGTTTTCTTGGCAAAGATTCTAGAATGGTTTACCGTTTCCTTCTCCAGTGATTATACATTAAAAAAAAGTATACTTTTTTGTATTTTTTTAGTTTGGCTACTTTTTCTGACTTTTTAGGCCTGTAGATGGAATGCTGGAAGTACCACGTAAAGTCCAAGTTTTGATATTTTATAAGTGAGGAAACTAAAGGACCTGGAGATTCTTAAGTGATGTGTTCAAGGTCCCCCACAAGAATCAAGTAGAGAACTGGGACATGAGCTAAACTCTCTGCCTTTAGGTCTGGTGTACTTTTACTATATTATCCTCTCTCTTAGCTTCTTCAATGACATTTCTACTTTACAGTGCACTCCATTGAGTCTGAAGGAGTTAGATCTCCCACTGCAGTGATTCCATTGTCATTAATGGTGAAACTAGATCTGCTTAGTTTTACATCCATTTCTTCTCCTTTCCTTAGTTTTATCTTAGGCCACATCTGACTTATCTGTGTCTTATGTCAAGCTTTCTGCAAACTAATTTTCTTCTTCACTGTATTCCTGAATTTTGTGATGTGTTTTTGTTAATCTTCTGCCTGTATTTTACCCATAGTATTTTATACTTAAATTTTTAATTCTATGAACAGGTGTTGCTTGTGATTGTCATATTTCTCCACTTGACAAATAAAGCAAATGTTTGCCTGCTTAGGTGATTTAAGCTTTCTTGACCACCTCCTTGTGGTGATTGCCAGACACTGGTTAATCTTTTACAGGAAATGAACAATAATAATGTTTAGTTACTTGATATTTTTCCATCTCCAATTTTTGGCACCATTTGCTTTTTTAAATAACTGTACTTGAAAGCGTTACAATTGCATGCTTTATCTATTTCTTTTATCCTTACTTCTAACTTGCTGTTGATTTAACCTTTACCTTTACTAGTCAGTTATCTGACCACACACCAATAGTTCATTTAGACACTTTTTCCCTTCAATAACCAGTCGTTTGCTCTTAGGATGCAGTTAATTTTTTTGTGGTGGTGTTTATTGCATGTCTTGCCTGGCAGTCTCTTTTTTTTTCTTTGAAGACAATGGTCATGATAATACAGATCTGAAGCATTTGAATGATATACAAAATTTGATTGTCTTTCATGTTTTGTTTGTTTACTTTATTGTAGTCATTTTGTATATTTTTCAACTGATTTTGTGTTCTTTGTAGTTGGATGTATAAGTCATCCCTTCTTAATTTTTTGTATTTTAGGTAGTATTCATTTCTATTATAAGTTCACATTTTATTTAGCTATTTCTTCATTGATGGCTGGCCACTGTATTTCCTTATTTACTGCTACCCAAAGTATTTCTATGTAGAATTTGCTAGGCACATAATTTTTCTTTCTGTATTTAGCAGACTTAGAAGTAGTAATATTGAACTGGCTAGGGCAAAAGGTACAAAAGTCACTTTTTTTTACACCTTATTTATTTTCTTCATAGTTCATAGTTCCATTACTATTACTTCACAGTTCCACTAATAGTATATTAGAGTCCCTTCTTTCCTATAATCCCACCAATTTTTTCTGTCTTTTACCATCTTTGCCTATCTTATGGATGTTAGATCTAGTTTCTATCAAAGAATATCAATGTTGATATGCTTTAGTCCTTGAAGTAATATGTCACCTGTTTGGTCACTGGAAAATGTTTCACATTTAGAGAATGAACAGTTAAAGTAATGTTCCTAGGCTAAAAATTGTATGATTCCTTGAACACTCTGTTTCCCCTCATTTAAAAAAATTTTTAACAGTCTTTTTTTACTTGCATCACTTTATTTTCTTTACATATGTTGGACATTACAGTTCTCAGTTCTTAGTATGACTTATAAATTTTGATATTGTCATGTGAGAACATTAAGGCAATGTACATAAATTAATTTAGATGCTTAAATATACAGGTTGTAAATGCAAACTTTTTTTGCAAGTCAAACTTGAGTAACTTAGACTCATGACATTGAGGGGAATCAGTAGGTTAAGTGAAACAATAAACTGGTTCCTAAGGCTTAGATTCAATATGTATACCTGCTAGGATGGTGGCAAGATATAACACCCATTTAATGAACTCTTGCCAGCCTTAGGAGAGAAATTCTGCAAGTCAGCTCTTTTAGATGCTGGAAATCTGACCTTTAGATAGCCTGGACAGTTCTGATACTTTATAAAATTAAACTGTACAGCTGTTGAGTGTCAGTCAGCCAAATACCATATTGTCATGTTATTAGGTCAGTTCTCCATAAAAATGAACTCTTTGCCTTAGCCTTATCTGTCAAAGTGAAGTAACCTGTATCAGGGCTTAGAACAAAGCTGTTTAAAAGCTAAGAGAATGACTTTTAACTTGACTATGAAGTCAAATTAGTAACTACTCAATCTAAAAAGTGTTGATATTTGTGTAATATCAGATAACCATTTTTCCCTAGGACCAGTTTCTTTTAAAAAAAAGGCTTAACCCAGTGTCATGAGACTTAATATGAGATGTATATTTGCCAGGGTAAATTTTTACTTTGTGAATACTCATGCAGCAAATGCTATGGCTGAGCCAGATTCATCATATTCCTGCTTGTTGGTTCACATCTGCTAGAAGGTGGATAGAGAAGTCAGAATAAAGTCAGCAGTCTAGAGATAATACTTACATGGAATACTCCTTAGGGAGCAATGATCTTAATTTTCATTTTACTCAGTTCCAGGGCTGGACTTTTTTTCTGCATAATATCACTAATACCAGGGTACATTGGTCATACCACCAGACAATATTGTGTTGGCACATGGATCCTTTCAGATATCAACATTACATTTCATGATAGAATTGGAAGTGGTCTCATGAGCGCCAGGATTCCATACTCGGGAACAATAAGTGGAAGGGGATCTCTGGTCACCTGAACTCTCATTGCCAGTGGTGATCAGCTGACCACGAGGAAGCTCATAGCTTTTCTCCAGGGAAGAAGATGAAGCAGCAATGGCCAGCTCCTGCTGAGCCCAGCTTGTCCTTGATGGCACGAACAATTTCCCTTTCAGTTGTGGTAGTGAAGCTATACCCTCTTTCTGTTGGTATCATCATGTGGAAGTCTGTCAGATCATGACCAGCCAAATCTAGACAGAGACTGGCATGGGGAAGTCATAACCCTTGTAGATGAGATGGGCACAGTGTGGGTGACACCATCTCCAAAGTCAATGACAATACTAGTGGTATGACCAGAGACAACACAGTTGAATAGCGGTTGGGGTGTTTGACAGTCTCAAATATAATCTGTGTCATCTGCTCTCTATTGGTCTTAAGGTTTAAGGGATCTTCTGTAAACAGAACAAGGTATTTCTCAGGGGCTACATGAAGCTCATTGTGGACAGCTAGGTGGCACAGTGGATAGATCACTGTCCCTGAAGTCAGGAGTTCAAATCCAACCTCAGACATTTGATACTTACTAGCTATATTTCCTTGGGCAAGTCATTTAATCCTCTTGTCTCACATTCAGGACCACCTCCAGTTGTCCTGATTGACATCTGATCATTGGACTCAGATAACTTCAGAGGAGACAGAGAGGCGCCTTTGCACAGAACACCTTCACTCAAATCCAGTTTATGTGCTTGACCAAAAAAACCGTGAAGTTCATTGTAGAAGGTATAATGTCAGATTTTATTCATTCGATGAGATATTTCAGAATCAGGATACATCTCTTGTTCTTGGTCTTAGCACTAAATATAACTGTCCTGCCCCATTCCCATCATGACATCCTGGTGTTTTGAGTGTCATAATAATGGAGGAGAACACAGCCCGAGGAGCATCACCCCCAACAAAGCCAGCTTGGCACATGCCAGAACCATTGTCAATAACAAGAGCAGCAATTTCTTCATTTTTTGTAAAATCTGAGATTGCTCACTGTTAAGAGCCGGGAGGGGGGGGGCTGGGGGCAGGGAAGGAAGGAGAGCAAATAAAGGGGAAACATCCAAAATTGCCTACAAGTGCTGCTGGTTACCATTGGGTGAACTTAACATTTTAAAAAATTTTGAATTCCCAAATCTATCCCTCCCCCCCATCTGCCTACCCTTCCATTGATTTGGGTTTTTTTTTTTAAGTTTTTTTTTCAAGGCAATGGGGTTAAGTGGCTTGCCCAAGGCCACACAGCTAGGTAAATATTAAGTGACTGAGATCAGATTTGAACCCAGATATTCATGACTCCAAGGCCGATGCTCTATCCACTGCACCACCTGCTGCCTGATTTGGGTTTTTTTAAGCCAGGCAGTGGGGTTAAGTGATTTGCCCAAGGTCACACAGATAGGTAATTATTAAGTGTCTCAGGCCAAATTTGAACTCAGGTCCTCCTGACTGTGCTCTTTCCAGTGCACCACCTAGCTGCCCCCACCCATCCATGGAGAAGGTAATATCATATTTAATAGCATTTAATAGCAATTAGACCTATGAATTCACGCAAAACATTTTCATTAGCCATGTTGCAAAAAATACCAACTTCAAAAATAATAAAGTGAAAAAATTATGCTTCAGTTTATATTCAAAAGTTATCAGTTCTGTTTCTGGTCGTATTTTCATCATATGGTCATTAGATCTGTCTTGGATCATTGTAGCTAAGTCTTTCAATATTGTTGTCACTGTAGTACAGCGTTCTTCTGTTTCCTCTTACTTCACTTTGTATTGATTCACGTAAGTCTTCCTGGGTTTTTTAAAGTCATCTCACTCATCATTTCTTGTAACCTAATATTTATTTATTTTCAATTTATATTTTATTTTCCAGTTGTTAATGCAAGTTTTTCAATATTCATCCTCCTGCGTATTTATAAGTTACATAATTTCCTTTCACCCTCCCTTCCCACCTTACTCCCCTCAGCAGCAAACAGTCTAGTGAACATTGTACATGTACATTTGTGTTTAATATATTTACATATTAGGCTTTTGTGTATGAGGAATTAGGACTAAGGGAAAAGAAAGAAAACCGTGGATAGGAAGAAAAAAAATGGGAGAAATTTTAAAAAAGTGAATATAGTGTTTTTTCTTCATTTGGATATGTATGGCATTATCCTAGCTGGTCTTCCAGGGTTGTCTTAGCTCCCTGAACTGCTGGGAGGAGCTGCATCCATTAAGGTTGGTCAATTCACAGTGTTGTTGTTAGTGTGTATTCTGTTCTCTTGGTTCTGCTTCCAATTGCTGAGCATCAGTTCCTGTAATTCTTTTCCTTGCTTCTCTAGAGTCTGACCATTCTTGGTTTCTTATAGAACCAATAGTGTTCCGTAACTTTCATATACCGTAACTTGTTCAGCCATTCCCCAATTGAGAGGCATCCTATTCTTTGCCACTACTAGAGAAGAACCTCTCCTTTCTTAACTAGATTGGTCCTCAGCAGGTTATTTCTTTTTTTGGGGGGGGGGGGGTCTCTATTTGGAGCTTTTCCACAGAGGAAAACCTTGTTCTACCAAGAGTTTGTTCTCTACTGACAACTCCCACATTTAAGTGAATAAGGACAGTTAACTGTTGTATTACTCCATTGCCAATATGGCCTGCTGTCTCTGACAGTGACGCTCAGGAGGAGCATGGTAGAGAAGTGCAAGCAATTTGTCAACTTGAGAGGCTGTTTAGCCTCAACCATGAGACTGGATCTGACATTTCTATCCATTGATTTTAACTTCTTTTGAAGCTGCTCTTCTCTTTAGTTTGGACTATATCTTGGGGTACCAAGTTCCACGAACTGAACACTCTCAGTGTGAAGATCTTATTTAAGTGACATCTTTCAAAGTGTGCGACCTATTATGGATATATGTGTGTAGCAATCACCTATTTATGGCATAGAGACTTTATCTTTCAGCCTTTATCTTGCCAGAGAGAATGTGTCTTTCTAGATACAATTATTTTGATTCCCTTGATTTCTCTGGTTGATGTCCAAGAGCAGCTTTTCCTTAGACTGTGTAAAGAGAGAAGATTTGTAAGAAAGACACAGACAAGTTGGGAAACAGCAAGAAAACTGCTTCTGGTGTTACCAGCAATGATTAGTAAAACATAAATTTGTTTGGCTTATAGGATCTTGAAGTTTAGAGAGGAGTTTTTGTGAGCATTTGTGCCATCTGGGGGGGGGTGGTAACCTCCCCTATAAAATATTCTGAACCCTAAAAAGCTACTCAGGCTTTCATTGAAACCTTATTTTTTTTCTCATAAGGAGGGGATCTTCAAGCAAGTGTACCATAGTACCTCCATATAATTTTTTTAATCCTGAATTTCTGGGCTGTTTCAGTCCCTCTTCCAAACTCAGTAGAGTTGATAAAAGGGATAAATACTTCTGAGGAAGACAGAATTGACATATAGATTGCCACTTGGAGCCAGTCGATCACTTAATAGCTTCAGAGGTCACTTTGACATAGAAAGACAGGAGAAAGTGTTGTCTGACTCCAAAATGATGTGAATTTCTTTACTAACTCTCAGATGGCATTTTACACATATATTTCATTTGCTGGGAAAATGAATGAGTCAGAAAAGAGGGTACAAGCTGTACTTGATTGCTTAGCTGCTAGTATTAGTTTAACACTCTTTTTGCATATCCCTTGGAATCTGAGATGACCTTTTATTTCCACATATTTTGTATGTAATAGTGACTAGGAGATGTGCTTTTTTTTTTTTTAGGTTTTTGCAAGGCAAATGGAGTTAAGTAGCTTGCCCAAGGCCACACAGCTAGGTCATTATTAAGTGTCTGAGACCCGATTTGAATCCAAGTACTCCTGACTCCAAGGCTGGTGCTTTATCCACTGCGCCACCTAGCCGCCCCTGGGATGTGCTTTTAAATAAGAAAAATATAACTTTATAACTAGAATTCTTTCTTTCATGTTCTTTCCATCTTGTGGTTCTTGCTATAACCCAAGATGACATTGCATTCCTCACTGTTCCTTTCTGGTACTTGATATACCTTTTCTCCTCTTTCTGATTCACTAGTCCCTGAAGTAGAATTGTAATACCTCTTATTCTCCATTGTCACTTCCACTCTGCTTCTACTGCTGTCAGAGCTAACATTTCAACCTCATGTCTGCCACAGGTACACCCAGGGATGGTGATACCAGAGGTATTTCTCTTTCGTGATCAGAAACTCTGCAATTCCTTTATATGACCATAGTTTACTCTTTTTCTCTTTATACTTTATTCCTTAATATTTTCTTTGTCTCCCCCCCCAAATAAATTGCTAGACCAGTACTTCTGCTATGCCATATGAAAGAATGTTCCAAATCATTACAAAGAGAAATGCCAATCAAAACAGCTACCTTATATCTAACAAATTGAGCTTAGGGAAAGATAGACACATTTTTAATGCATTATTGATCAAGCTGTGAATATCTCCAAGCATTTTGGAAAGATCTGAAATTATACCAATGATCTCTTAATGGCTAATCTTGGCTTTTTCTTCATTCTCATCCTCCTTGATCTCAAATTGTTTGTTGCTGTTGACCATTCTCTTCTCCAGGATTCTTACTCTTGGTTTTCAGGTTCTTATCCTGCTTGTCTGACCATTTTGGGGTTTGTTCTTTTCTACCACTTGTGGTTGTGTCCTAGGGGACCTTATCTGGATCCTCTTCTCTTTTTTCTTTCAATATTTTATCCTTGGTGATAAACCCAACTCCCATAGATTCCATTATAATCTCCACAGAAGACACCCAAGCTTCTATATCCAATCCTAGTTTTTCTTGAGCTCTTGTTCTATCTGGCAAAGTACTTATTTGACATCTGGAACTGACTGTACCTTTAAGTATTTCAAACTCAACACGTCAAAAAAACAGAACTCTTTCTATTCCTACCCCTAAAAACTCACCCCCTTCCAAACTTCCATATTTCTGTCCAGGGTACCAGCATCCTTCCAGTCACCTAAGGAATGCTGAAGTTTTTGTTCTTCTGCACACAGAAGTCCCCCTTTCTCCACTCACACAGCACTTCTCTAGTTCATGACCACATTATTTTTCACCTCCTCATTAGTCTTTTACTGCTTCAAGTCTCTTCCTTATTCTACTCTATTTTCCTAACAGCCATCAATGTAATTTTGGGAGGTGGGGGTGAGAAATAGTTCACACTTCTTATCATTTGACTAAATATGCCCCTTCTTTCTTCCCCTCCCTCCATGGAAAAGCAAAATAAATGAGACATCTTGTCATAACTACATTGTCAAGATCTACTTGGCCACATCCAAAAATGTATTGGTCATTTTGTGTCCTGATCTCATCATTTTTCTCACAGGAGGATGATAGCCTACAGTGCTATATAGCATTGTGGTTGATCATTATCTTGGTCAGAGTTCTTCAGTCTTTCAGAAATGTTTTTCCCCTGTTTTGTTGTTATTGTATAAAAAATTGTTCTCCTGGTTCTACTCACTTCACTGTATCAGTTCAAAATGATTTTCCTAAGAACAGACCTCTCCATCAACTCCAATGACCCCCTGTTTCCTCTCAGATCATACCTGTTCACTGCTGTCTGATGGTATCAGCTCCTTGCCCTTTGGCCTTCCCCACCATTTACTGTTTGCTGCTCTCCTCGACTGTGACTTTGCCTCATCCCTCACTGGCCTCCATTCCTGGGAGGCCTCCCTCTTCACCTTAGCCTCTTGGAGTCCCTGCTTTTCATCACAATCTATCCTGCCTGTTAGTACACTCTTTCCCCAAGCAATTTTGTATTCATTTTGTGTCTGTATGTGTGTGTGTGTGTGTGTGTGTGCGCACACACACACACACACACACACACACACACACACACACACATATATATTTAGATATGTCAAGTGACTAGAGGGTTGCTGGGTCAGGAATCAGGAAGATGTAGCTTTGTGATAAGTACAAATCGACCCTCCCCAGTCACTGGGCAAGTCACTGAACCTGGGACTACTTCAGTTTCCTTTCTGTAAAATGGGATTGATGGCATCGCCTCTCTCAGGGTGGTTGGGAGGATCAAATGAGAACTGCTGTGAAACACTTAGGACAGAGCCTGGCCTAGAGTAGGAGTTTAGGGAGAGGTTGTGAATTATCTGTGCAGCTCCTTTCACAGCTGAATATCTCAAAGCAAATTTTCCATTTTTCTTAGCTTATATGTTCTCTGTCAGCCTCTTTCTTATACCCCAAACTTGTGTCTGTTGAGGATGTCCTGTCCTCTAAGACTCTTAGATTCATAGCTGTGGACGCAGTCTTTGTCCCTACTTGTTGTTTCCCACATCTTGTCAGTTGTGAGACCCAGCTACACAACCTCCTGTGTTCAGAAGGACCAGCACCCCTTATGTGAAGAGCCTTTACAAAGACACATTCATCTGTCTGTGGCTCCTAGAAGCCCTAGCAGGCCACACCCTGGTAAACTGTCTCAGGCGACCAGCTAACCAACAGGCCTCAATTCCACAGGTGAGTTAGGGGATTGTCTATCCCAGGCATGGGAAGACTTCCCCAGGAGGAATATGCAGTTGAGAATAATTTATTCAAATAGACATGAGGGCAGTAGAAGCCGGTGCTGTGGTGCACTAAGAGCTTGGTCTGATTGTGAGGATACCAAGTTCATCGACCTCCTCCCAGGTCATCACCGGTCCTGACTTTGGTCCTGCCATTGGACTTTGAAATGAGATGACTTTGGAAGAGAGAGGAAGACTGATGACTCTGTGCAGGTTTGCCCCACTTCAGTTCAGTTCACTCAGGTCAAATGAAGGACAAACAGCTTAGCCCCTACCCTCATTCAGGAGCTTGTTGTCTTTCACCTTATATCCTGCTCATTGTTCTTCCCACTTCCAGGTCCTACCTGTTCCTATCAATCTGTCCTTTCTCAAGTGGCCAAGATAACCTTCCAAAAGCAGTGGGCTTGACCATGTTGCCTCCCACTCAGAGATCATCAGGGTCCGGCTGCCTAGGTGATCAAACATGGTCAGCCCTTGGCAGGTGAGACTCTAGCTCAACTGTCTGTGCAGTTCTTGTGTCATCTAAGTGGTTCCAGCCCAAATGGGCTGCCAGATGATTCTAAGGATCATTGTCCTTTCATGCCTTATCCCTAGGCCAGAAAGCCCCCTCACAACATGCCCACTTCTTCAGTTCTCAATATAGATGCTGCCTCCAAGGTGAGGCCTTTCCTGATCCTGTCCCCCCCCCCCCCCCCCAGTTCTTCCCCTACTTTAATTTTCCTTGTACCATTCTTAACATTACAGGTGGAGGCCCTTCTGTTTTACAGTGGAGCATCCTGAGTTCCAGCAAAGTTAGGTGATTGACTCAAATCCTTTTTGTATTTATTTGATATTCCCCCATGGAATCTGAGCTGCTTGAAGGATAGGATTGTTTTGTTTGTATCTTTGTCTCTAGTACTCATCAAAGAAACTTGTGCCTAAGATGCCCTCAGCACATGTGGTGGTTCTTAGCTTGGTGTCCTACCACTGCGCCCCACAGCAGCTCCTAGTGGACCTCATGTGGCCCTCCTAGACTGGATCCCTTGCCAGATCCCTTGGCAGGCACAGGGGTGTCCACAGAATTCTCTTTTCATTTTCATAGTCTTCGTCATCATTTTCTTGCACATAGGGAGGGTTTGTCAAGGTCATCTAAAATTTAGAGGACTTGCTCAGACCTGGCACTTAATTGAACCTTTTTAAAAAGTACATGGATCCATAAGTTACTCAAAAGAGTACCTTCTTTCTCTGTTGGCTTTCCTGTCCGGGCTCACTCTGGTTCACTGGCTGCTGGGGTCCCCCTGCTGGCCTCCTGTGGTATTAAGGGTTATTATAGGGTGAGAGACTTTGGGCCTAGAAAGTAGAAATCATTTAAATGTCATGTTCCCTTGTTGCTTGGTTAGGTCAACTAAAATACCATCATTTCTGTTTATCCTGTTGACAGTGTTTTGGATGGGTTTTTTTGGTTGTGATCATTTGACAATTGGTAGGAGAGATGATTCATTGACTCTTTTATTCCCATTCAAATTGTCTTAAATTGACACTTTAAATTTTTTAAATTAAATTTCTTTTTTTTTCAAATTACATATAAAGATAGTTTTCAACATTGATATTTTTGGTAAGATTTTGAGCTCCACATTTTTCTGCCTCCTTCCCTTTCCTCCCCCTCTGCCCATGATAGCATATAATCTGATATAGCTTTTTTATGTACAATCCAGTTTAACATATTTCTGTATTAGTCATGTTATGAAAAAAGAATCAGAACAAAAGAAAAAAACCATGAGAAATAAAAAAACATAAAACCAATTTAAAAAAGTAAAAATAGTACACTCTGGTCTGCATTCAGACTTCATAGTTTTTTCTCTGGATGTGGATGGCATTTTCTTCCATCCCAAGTCTTTTAGAATTGACTTTTAAACTGAGAATTCTACTAGACAGTTTCTAGTAGATATTCCTTTGCTCATCCGAGAGCCGGCTCCCTAGATATAACCATGCTTCATGCTTGCTTTACTAGAAAAAGGTAGTGAGAATGAGGGGAAGCAAGTAAAGCATAGTCTTATTATTAGAAGTATCTAAGGGCTAGTTACCCAGGAAAATCTGGGGAAATCCCCTGCTTAGGATTGCACAAACCAGAATCTGATTAGCAAAGTGCTGTTTTAACTGTTTGTTCAATTCAGTGATCTTGGCCTTCCTGTTTAGTGTTGTACCAACTAGGATGATTCCTCGCTCCCTTTTTTTCAGGACACCAAAGAATGAAGTTTCTAGGTCAGAAATACAGCTTAGACATGCAGGAGCTCTGATCATTGCTTTGAAGGACCCAAGTCTTGAAAAGGTGCATGAGCTGACATTCTGAATGAGAGTCAATCTGAGCAATTTGTGGGGATTCCAAGAAAGTAATTTTACTCTTTTTTTCTGGGAGAAAGAATTAATCATTTGTGATAATATTTTACATGGGATCCTGTGGATTAAGTTAAGAGTAGTTTATGGAATGGTTTTATTTGTAAGTACTTATGTCTTTTATGTACCCAGAAAGTCAAAGAGAGAGAGAGAGATCTAGTCCAAGAACCAAGGGAATTGGGTTTAAATCATCAGGGGCCCTTTAACTTGGATCAAGTTTCTCCAGGTCTGTAGGATTTCTTTTTTTTTTTTTAAGGTTTTTTGCAAGGCAATGTAGTTAAGTATCTGAGGTCGGATTTGAACTCAGGTCCTCCTGACTCCAGAGCCAGTGCTCTATCCACTGTGCCACCTAGCCGCCCTCTGTAGGATTTCTACAAAGCATTGGTGAGGCCCTAGTCTCCTTGTTTAAATTTCTTATTTCTGTAGGAAAAATGAATTATGGTCAGGAAGTGAGTGACCCTTTAAGACTATTCCAGTAAACAAAAGCAATCTGCAATTGAGAGATGTTTAACATTTCTGAGTAGCTTAAGGTAATGCTAATGCACCTGCCCTCCTTCTAGGGTGGGATGGGGGGGGTATGTCTGGCCCATGCACTGTATAAGACCCATGAAATCATTTGGTCTGGTGATACCAAGGCAACTGCAGACAGAACTTGAAATTCAATAAATTTAGGAGTTTTTTTAGGGATGAATTAATTAAATATTTGATCAAATATAGCAGCTTCCTTTTTCAGTTGTGGCCCTTGACAGAAAAAATGTTCCTTACCCCGGTTTTAGGGGATCATATTTTATTGAAGTTCTAGTAAAATGCCAGTCCTTGGATAGTGAACTAGGAGAGAGCTAACTGGGTACCCTGGCACCAGTGGAACCACTTCCTTGTCTTCCTTGAATGTCTTGTAAGAACAAGAGGTGAATTGGAGGGAGCCTCATCTGTTTCCAAATTAAGCCGTGTTACTGGGAATTCAGACCCATGCACTGAGGCAGCCAGCCCCTACCCAGGCCCCCACACATCCTGTTGCAGCAAAGCTTGGGGAAAAGTGAGAAGTTTAAGCTGCCCCAGTGTGTGAACTGGGAACCTACTGGTTGAACTCTAGCTGAGCCTGAATGCCACAGAAACCAGCTGGCCGAGGAGTGAGCCTCATGCTCTCTCACGGAATGATCCCTCTCTCTTCCTGCTTATTTGTTCTTTTAAAGATGTGGCAGAGAGGGAGCATGGCCCTGTGAGACTTGCAGTTCATTGTTACTGTCATCATCACATGTGGCACCTGGCCCTTCCTTGCCATCCAAAGGGTATGCTGATACTCCAAAATATTCCTGGGTAATTGTTTCTAATTCCTGGGGATTGTCTTGTTATCAGAAAATTGCATACCATAACCTCATCTTTCTTGGCCTGAGGGCCATGTCTCTGCAAGGTTGTATTTGTTGTCTGCTTAGGGCAGGTATGCCTTTAGTGTCTGGGACTCTTTGGACACACAGAGCATCTGGGGAAGCTGATGGCCCCCTTGTCAGAATCATGTTTTTAAATACATAAGACATTCAGGGATCAAAAGGTCACAGACTTCAGGCTAAGAACCCCTGGCTTTGATTGAGAGCCGAGAGAGAGACCTAGAAATATTTAGTCTGACCCACTCATCTTTCAGGGGTGTTCCATGAGACCCTGGGGAAGTCAGTGACTTGGATAAGATAATGTACCCGGGAATACCTGGAGAGCCCTCTCAGAAGGGATCCTCTTTGTGAAGTGGGCAGAGAGGCCTGCAGAGCCCTTGCTTAAATTGAGCTTGTTTGAGGTTGGTTGATTTTTTTTTTTCCTCTTACCACACTCCTCAGGTGGCATGCTCTTTGGAGCCACTTGTAGTACTTTGAAATTTTAGTTTGTACATTTGAGCTGCTGTTAATCTGCTAAAGAAAGAAAACTGCCTTTTGTGGTAGGCAACAAGGGACCTAGAGGAAAGGCCAGGGTGGGCACATGCCCTTGGGTGTCCAACATGGGCTTGCAGACACTGGTCTCCAGTGGGAGAGAGGGAGGGGGGTGAGGAGAGCCTAACCTTATTCCTGTCACATTCCTTCTGGGTCAGGGAATCTCCAACAGGTGCAGAGAGCTGGAAGTGATTCCATCTGTCCCACTGATCTAATCTCCCTTCAAGAAAGCCCTTGTTCTGTTCCTCCAGTGCTCATCTGGTGGCTTGATGGATTAATGTGTGCCCCCCCCTCCAGTTGTTGTTGTTTTAGGTTTTTGCAAGGCAAACGGGGTCAAGTGGCTTGCCCAAGGCCACACAGCTAGGTCATTGTTAAGTGTCTGAGACTGGATTGGAACCCAGGTCCTCTTGACTCCAAGGCCGGTGCTTTATCCACTACGCCACCTAGCCGCCCCGCAGTTAGGTAATTATTAAGTGTCTGAGGTGAGATTTGAACTCAGGTCCTCCTGACTCCGGGGCCAGTACTCTATCCACTGCACCACCTAGCCGCCCCTCCCCACAGTTGTTGTTAGCCCAGAGGGTGTGTACCCAGCTCTCTTCTCCAGGGGTACAGGGACAAAATCCTTCAAAAAGCTTGTAACTGTTTTGAAAGGAAATAGCTGCCCATATAGACAAATTAATACAGAATCATTTTGATGGAAAGAAGGCTTTAACCACCAAGCCTCATGAATAAGGTGGCATTTGAACTGGCCTTGGAAGGAATCAGGTGGTCTTGAGAGGTAGGAATCTGCAGCAAGGCCTGAAGGCTCTAGATGGATGGCTAACTAGCAAGAGTGTTGGCTGGTCTGGCAACACTGCAGAGGGAGAGATGGAAGTCTGGGCGAAGGGCTCCAGTGCCCAGAGGACTTGGCACTTTATCTCAGAAGCTCATTGAGTAGGAGAGCTCAGTGCATTGTTCTTGGTGAAGAGGAGGACACTGAGGTGCAAGCTGGAGGCTGTGTCCTCTGGGAGTGTTCATGGGGCAGTGAGCTAGAAATCTAGGCCTCAAAGTTTTTTGTTTTCTCTTTCGGAGAAGGTTATCCTACTGGCTCCTAGCTCCATAAGCCTTAAGGCTCTTGTATGGTTTAAATGACTCATTAGAGAAAGTCAATACCAGGTGTGGTTTTCTTTTTTTGGCCTTTTTTGAGGGGTTTATTGATAGTAAGTATGAGAGAGATGATAGACTCTTTTTGTGGGGAGCAGACTTTCAGGAGGTGTAGATGGACTGCTGAACTGAAAGGCTGCTGCCCGTGACCAGCCTTTTTCTTTTTCTGCCTTTCTGTAGTTGGCAGTGTGTCTCAGAGGAAGTATATCAGCCCAGTCTGCAAACTTACTACCCTCTCTGTGACCTCGGTCACCAAACCACTTTGGGACTTTATTTTTACTCCAGCCGTTTCGTTTCGAGTTGTGAGGTTGGTTTCTTCTAACAGAGAAGACTTTTAGGGGTTGGGGGTGGAGAAGAGTGCCAGGGTGCTGTTGAAGCGGGTTAAACACCCAAACCACATTTTGAGCCTCTTTGGCCTGAGACGTGACATGAGCCACGCTGCAAATGCTGGCTCCCACTCTCTGAAAATACTCCCTTGCTTTTTTGTTTGTGTTTGTTAGAAAAGCAAACCTGTAAGGGAGGGGAAAGAGCACTTTTCCATCCTGCCTGAACCAGCAACTTGCCCCCAAAAAGGAAGTGTTCTTCAGATCCAGTGTTTCCCAGACGAAGCTTGTCTTCTTAACTTTGGTCTTCCCCAGGGTGCTTCTGAGAACAGTCACAACTCACCAAGTCTCAGGAAACCCGATTACCAACATATCCTGTTCGCGTGCGTGTGTGTAAATGCTGTGTTACCCACAGACTGCTTTCCACCCCATGTGACCTTCGGTTACCACCCGGAAAATGAGGGCCCAGATACCAGTCAGAATTTCCAGACTTTGCTTTAGTTCAGACATTCTAGAAAATACAAGAGTAGCAGTTTTAAAGAGCTTTCAGGTGGCAGGAGTGGGGAATGGGGAATGAGGTACTCTGTAAAAGGTGAGTGTGATAGGTTGGCATTTGTCCTCTTCCCAAACACTTGGCTGAAAATCCATTTTTAGAAGCAACCTAGAAATCACTGGAAAGAATGAAAAGACCCAGGTTGTGCTATGATTGTAGGGCTTTAAGAGAGAATTCTGAATGTCTTGGATCCTTTAAAGGAATTATCTTTCCATACTAGAGTTGCATGTCACTGAAAAACTCACTCAGTCCATATCTTCTCCTCTTACTCATTTTCACCTCCATAAGGTGTCACATCTTGGAATGAGGAGGGAGGAAAAGATCCCAAAGGCCATCAGGGCCAATCCTCTGTTTCTGAGAGGAGCAAAGGTCCAGAGGGGAAAATGACTTGGGTAGAGGCACATGGGTAATCAAGACTGAAACTCAAGTCCTCATTACTAGCCCTTTTTAGCTACCCAGGTGGTATAGTAAAACAGTTACAAAAAGCTGACAAGCCCCGCTGTCATCCTCTCCCTTCCAGCAATCATATCCAGCAGGTGCCCCAGGGAGTAGGCTCAGACTTAAAGCACGAAGATAGGTAGTTCATCATGCAGTTAGATAATGAGGGAACCCAGAAGTGTACCCCAAGACTCCTGTCATCAATAGCTGCTACAAATGGCAGTTGCCAGTGGAACTTTTGTTGTCTCTGGTAGATCTCCCAGTCTTCTAGGCTCTTACCTCTTAGAAATACTTATTTGCCTAATATCAGGAAAAAATAAATACAAAAGAAACAGGCTCCATGTGCTGACAAGACACATGGTAGCTGGGTATCATTTTTCTTCCCTTTGCTGCCAGGAAGAAGGAAAATAGCCCCTACATTGAAATTTTTCAAGTTAAAGTAGGAAGGAGTTGGCTTCTTAGTTTGAGCCAAATGGATAATACATGAATTTGGACTTTGGAAATTTTTCATAGCTCTATATCCATGCCCTGTTCTGTTACAGTTTAGATAGTGAGGTAATAAAAAAGTAATAGGATTGGAACATAGGCTGAATTTGCAGCTAGGAGAGGGAGAGAAGCAGCATATAATCTTTGTGAAAGACTGATATATTCTCCTTGCTAATATTCTGTTTAACATTTTGCATCATTATTCATTAGAGATCTTGGTCTGTAGGACTTTTTCCTCTGTTTTGACTCTGGTTTAAGTATCAAGATCTTGTTTGAGTCATAGAAATAGTTTGGTGGTTCCCTTTCCTACTTTACCTATATTTCCCACTATATTCCTTTTTCCTCTCTCCTAGATAGCTTCCTTCATAACAAAAAAAGGGGGGGAAAATTCCACAAAACTAACCCAGTATATCAACAAAGTCTGGCAAAGCAAGGACCAGGAAATAAGAAGATGCCTACTGATTGAGAAATGGCTAAGCAAATTTTGGTACATGAACATAATGGAGTATCATTGTTTTGTGCTTCATTTTCAAAGAAGATCACGACATCAGGGAAGTGATGCCATGACAAACATGTGAATTGGATTTGAGTGGGGGGCGGGGCTGTGCTAAGTCACCAGCCTCACTTTCCCCTCCAGAACCATCTGGGTCCAGTGACCAGATATGGATCAGGACAAGTGGAGATGGCCCTGGATGCAAGACAATCAGAGTTAAGTGATCTGCCCAGGGTCACACAGCTAGTAAGTCTGAGGCTGGATTTGCATCCCTGTCCTTCTGACTCCAAGGCCAGTGCTCTATCCACTGTGCCACCTAGTTGTCCTAATGGAATATTATTATACCTTGAGGAGTGATGTAAGGCTGTTGAGTATTGATTTAGAATGTGGCTCATAAAGGATACATCCATGATGACTACAACAGTGCCAGTGGAAAGAGTCACAACAGACTATGATATTACAAGAACTAGAAGGTTCTTCTCTTCCCTCCTGTGACAGGGAGTGCAGAAGGAAGAGGAAGGAGGGAGGAATCTGGATGTGGATTTTAAAGACTTCAGTTCCTTCAATGGAGGAACCATCTCTACTCTTTGCTATTCAGGATGTTGTGATCTTAAGCTAGAATATGGAAGAAGTAGGAGTAGGAGACTGGTCCCAGTGTTCCCTCTCTCTCCATACATAGGTATATTCTAAGCTTGATACACTGAATATCACTTCTTGATAACATTTTTTTCCAATAATATTTTAAATATTTCTAACTAAAATTCACAGGAAAACCAAGGAGATTTGCTTGTCAGTGTTTATATCATCTATCTTTATCATTATTTTAAATTATATCTTCACTTTTCAGTTAAAGAAAATCCCATCTTTTTTCCCCTCTGACCTCCACAATGAGAAAGAAAAAAAAAAGCCTATTAAACCCTAGTTAAAGCTACAGTATAGTTACATAAACAAATCTCCCCCCACCAGCCTTTTTCCTTTCCAAATGTGTCCCTAATTTGCATTCTGAATCCATGACCTCTCTACTAGGAGATGGTGAGCATGTTTTATCATAAGGCCTCTGGAATCTTAGTTGGTCATTGCATTTCGTTGATCAGAGTTTTTTGTCTTTGCACAAATGTTTTGGTATAAATTGTTCTCCTGGCTATTCTCACTTCATACACTGCTTTAATTCATGCAAGTTTTCCCAGGTTTTTTGCTGAAACTAACCTCCTCATCATTTCTTGCAGTACAATAGCATTCCACAATTTGTTTAGCCATTCCCCAATTGATGGGTGCTCCTGCAATATTCAGTTCTTTGCACTCTATATTTTTGTGTAATAATTGCTTTTCCATGTTTTGATTTCTTTAGGGGGGTATAGGCTTAATATCAGTATCACTGGGTTGAAGGGTATGCATAAGTTTACTTTGGGATTATAATTCCAAATTGCTTCATTTTATGCCCATATTGGGGTTTTTTTTGGAGGGAGGGAAGTTCTAATGAAAGAGACAATGGCTTTTCTCTCTTGAAAAACCTTTTCACCCATTCAAAAATGTTGGTGTTGAGAAGTCACTCAAAAGGTGGAGCTGGAATTCTCTCAGCTAATGTTGAGATTGTTGAAGTTAAAACTGCCCTGCACAGGGCAAGCTTGGCCCTTTCCTAATCTGACTGTATAAGGGAATCGAACCCATAGTGAACCCCGAAAACAATTCCCATATTGAGCTTTTTCCTTCATAGGTATTGTGACTCAAAGACCATTTCTTCCCTCGGTGTATGCAGAAGTCCTTTGGGCCAAGCCCAGCTATGCCCCATGCAGTGCTCTTTGGCAGCAAATGGAGTCCTTGCTTTTCACACACAGTGGGATTTGAGCTGTGGTAATGAAGAATTTAAGTTGTATGTTTTGAGAGAGAGGGAGATGAACGATTGAGGGATGACACCCTCTGCCCTTTGTATTTTTCTGGGGCATTTATTTCCTTGGCAAGGTTGCTGTTACCTTGGCCTAGCTAATGGAATTTCTGCTCTTATGAGCAAAGTTGTGCCACAGTTCTCTGAGCAGCTAGAAACTTATTTATGAAGAGAGCTATGTTAATATGATGTCTCCACTGAGGAGTTTTGGCAGTTTTTCCAACATGAGCTGTTTGGGACAGCCATTGAAATTTTTATAGCCGTAAAAATATTTTCAAGTGAAAAATTTTCAAAAAGTTAGGTTAAACATTAAGAGTTGTATGTGATCCCTCTGGTGGTCCCTGCAAATGCTGTCATTTGGAGTTTTAAGCAGAATCAAGAGACTTGGAACCCCTGCATTGTATGCCTTGATGTTCAAATTATTCCCTTAGAGAAATGTTGCTCACTCTTTCCAAGTGCTACAGAATGAGAATGGGCAACTGAGACCATTCCAGTTCCTAGTTATCCTTCCACTAAGGGCAAGGGCTTTCAGTGCCACTAGTTTTATACCTTAAGGACCAACATTTAAAATAAGGAGCCTAGGTCTCCCTGGGTCCTTAAATGTTTCTCTTAAGTTGGTTTCCATTTCTTCCTCTTCTCTTCCTCATCCCATCTCATCCTGAGCCATTGAAAGGAAATAAGGAAATAGGGTTTCTTGGGCTTTCTCTAGTAAGTTCTTAGGATTTGTTGTTTGAGTTTTCTTGTTCTTTTAAGAGGTTTGTTTACTTCTTTGTAAATATAATGAAGAAGAGATAGGAAAAAGCTCTTCTCCTTCACTCTTTTGCATAGGTGGAGATTTCTAGGTGGGCAGCATTGAATCCCCTTTTAGATTCATTTGATGTGTTGGTTATTTTTACTGAACTGCATTTTTTTCTTTCCTTTTTGCTCAATATAAGTGAGGAGGATATATTTGAAAATGAAGGTGATATGTAAACAAAAGCTCAATAAAAATGCAAATAGAAAACAAGGAAAGGATTTTCATTTCCCTTGCTGAGCTAGAATGGCAAGTAGCCTATAAGAAGCATCCAGACCATAAGGGGATGAGGTAGTAGTCCAGGGTAAGAAATAGGCTCATTTGAATGTGCTTTGCTACATCTTGTAATCCTGTACTCCAGCGACCACAGGAGAGAAACACCTGGCAAAGAGCCCGAAGGACTTAACCCACAGTGCCCAAGTCCCACCCCCGAGGGGCTATGGCTTCTGCAGGACTTCATTACAAAACATCACCAAAAATGCAGATGCCCATCCTCAGTTGGGGACCCCCTGTGGTTCTGCTGGAGCCCTGTGGGTGTCCAGGACATGCCCAAGGAGCACCAGTGCCTTTTGGTCCTCAAGGCCCTTTGGCCTCTGCTGTCGTGGCCCTACAGGCAGCCTCTGCCTCCTCTGATGAAGAACAGACGCAGAGGTTCTCTTCCAACCCTGAAGTCACCATTTTTAACGTGAAACAGTTTTCCTACAAGTTGATGAGCCAGAATCTTTCCCTTATTTGGTGCCTTGTTTAAGCGGAGGCTTGTCTGTCAGAGCTGCCGGCCCTCTCCATGCACACTGGTGATGCTTCCATGAGGTGCCACAGAGCGAGAATAAGAGGGGTCTTCAACAGGTCGTGTCCACATAGGTTGTAGATAGCATGAGGGGACCTGAGTGTTTCTGAACCAGATGGATCCCCTCATTGTCAAAGCTTGGGTGTGCACTCACTGTCCCTTGCCTCCTGAAGCTTCTCGATTACTCCACTGTTGGTTGGGTGTCTCTTGAGACATGCTGGGGGGGTAGGACAGCCCCTGGCAGGAATCTGATGTTTCTCATACTTGGTCTCTTCTCTCTTCCTGGCCAACACAGGACTTAAGTAATTGGGTTCTGTTGACTTGAGTAAGTTCTGCCCTGGGTGTATGTTGCTTCGGCCATGTCCAGAAATGGGCTGAAGCCTCTGTCTTAGACAAAAGGTGGGTATCTTAAGTCATCTAGTTTTGCTCATTGAAGCCCTTAGAAACAACCTGGGATAATAGCTAAAATTAATCTTCAAGGTTTACCAAATACTTTACCTGTATTTTCTTCTTTGATCCACATAATAATAAATCTCCTCACCAGGTAGTCACCTGTGCTTACAGGTAGATCAGAAGGCCAGCTGGCTCATTGGACCCTACACTCCTGTTGGTTTGAGCCCTATTGAGGTTGCTGTACCCCACCCCAGGACCTGGGGACTCCTCTCATGCCCTCCTGTCTCCTGGGAATGTCTCCCATCATTGGGGCAGCTGGCTGCCCCTGAGGGGATGGAGCCCTGGGCCCAGATTTCCAATTTGGCCTCACACCCTTCTTAGCCAGGGGACACTGGGCAATCATCTAACCTCTGCCTGGGCAAAACTATCATCTCTCAGGCTTGTTATGAAGATTACCTAAGATCCTGCCCATGGAGGCCCTTCCTAGAGGCTTGTTTCCTCCCTCCCTGGCTCCCCTGCCTTTCTCCCAGGCTTCCCTGGGACTCAGAGGGAGCAGAATGAGAACTGTTTCTGAAGGGCTCATTCTGAGTGTGACCAGACCCCAAAACAGGAACAGAAACAGAAGGATGTAGTTAGTGGGCTCAAGAGAAAGGCTGTTGAAGTGGCCTTGGTGGTATAGGCATGTACAGGTGATGCTATTGTTGGTCCCTCTGAATGAGGAGCCGGACAGGGGTCTCCTCCTGGGAGCCCCACTGGCCCAGCAGCCCTGGGTAACATCAGCAATGGGCACATGGGCAGGAGAGTTCCCAGGGTTTGGGTGGTGAGGTGAGTCAGAAGTGAGAGTCATTCAGAGAGTAGCCCAGTCAGAGCAGGCAGGGCTGCCCTCTGCTTGAACTCTCTTGGCTTTCTGTTTACCTTCAGAGCTTGTGAGACTGTTGAGGTGCCCTGCATGCTGGGGAGCCTTTCCTGAGGCTGCCCACGACGTGGCCTTGGCAGGTGCCGGCCAGGAGCTGGAGTGGGGGGCTTACCCTGGGACCTGGATGAGAGCCCTATCTGTCATGGACCCCTTAATAACCAGGGGGGACTAGCTAGAAGAGAGTTTAAAGATGCCTCAGAACTTTGAATGCTGAAGTCTAATAGAGTGGACCTAGTTGCCTGGTACGTGTTGAGTAGGTGGTCTCTGAGAGATCTTCCACATCATTCAGCAGATTCATGAATGAGAAACCCAGAAATCCCATGGTTCTTTCCACTGCATTACCCTCTTTTCCCCCAAAGGATGGAAAACCTTGTGAACTTGTTCATCTCCCTTCACATAAAAATGGGTTTACACCAGGAAACCTTCACTCTGTGAGACACGAGTATCTCCCCTGAGATCCCCCGACCCCAGACGTTCCTCAGTGGTGACTGCTGATGGTACATTTAGCCGAATTTCTTTCTGGTCAGAAATCGAAGGGGCAGAGCTATTAAAGACATAGGAAGTAGATCGACTCGGAGTTGCCCTGGCTTTGGGGGGGCCTTTAATGGGAGGAGATCCATTGTTCATTGAGACTCGTGTGTCAGGCCCCCTGTGTTGGAGCTCAGGCTTCATTAGAGTGAGCAATTCTTGTGGAAAAATGGAAGTTGGCAGGTCTTTAGTCTCCTTGGTCCCTTTAAGTTGATGGTGACCTGCAGTACCACCAGTTCATTGGACCCTCATCACAGTGACCAGCTAGTCTGGAAATTTCTTCTTGAATGATGGGAGGAACCACATAAAAATTGGAATTTGCAGAATAATTATTAAATGCTGGTTTTGTTTCTGCTGTTTTTCTTTCCTAGCCTACTTTAGATTCCACCTCCTCCATAACCTCTTCCTCTCCTAATTGAAAGTTGAGATGTCCAGGGACAGTGGGCAGGAGACAGTGGGCAGTGGGCAGCACTCTCACTGCCCCCAGACTCTCTGAGAAGACCTGATGGTATGAAAGAGCAGGAACTCCTGAAGGCTGAGGAACCTGTCTTCCAGGTTTAGCTTCCGTAGCTTGATTAACATAGCTTCTAAATGATGAGGAAATTCAATAAATAATCTCTTTGAAATAAAGGAACCATGCTGACCTTTGATTCTGGAACCTCTTTGGGCCTTTTGGGACACAAATGTTGGGCTCTTCAGGGTGGGTGAGCCCCATGCCCACCAAGCTGGAGGCCCAGGCTTCGTATCATTCTGGATGGGAGGCTAAGGTCCAGAGAAGGAACATTCTGTGCTTTGGGTCAGTCAGTCACTGGGTGGTGAGGAGCAGAGCTGGATTCAAATCCTTATCCTCCATCCAAAACCTGTTCTTTCCCCTCTCCCACACTGCCTTTCTTCAGAATTGCTTTGGTTGGATTTTAGGCAGTTGTATCCATAACATACTGAAGGGAAGTCAATTCTGATGGGTAAAGGGCCGCCTCTGAGTCAGGAAGACTTGAAATCATTCTGACAATAGAATGGTTGTTGATTGATATTGATAGAGGGGTGTCCTTGCTGGGAGCTTGCCAGACCAATGAGATTGGAGGCTTGGACCCCAGAATAGTCCCCTCCAGCACCCCATTCCCACCAGTGACTCTTAGGCACCTGCTTAGGGAGAGACAGTCCCACCCTTCTGTGCTCACACAGTGACTCAGCTTCTTAACTGAGGGAATTCTCAAGTTATGGATGATCCAGCTGAGAAAATGGTTTGGTGATGTTCTGCTCTGTCACACAGCTAGCTTGTGGGAGAGTCGGCCCTTGAATCCAGGTTTCTTTTCTCTGTTCTTATCTGTAGACCACACAAGATAAGGAAAGCAGAGCAAAATGCAAGTTTTGACTGGATAGGGAAACTGGTTCAGTTGTATTTCAATAAATTGATGGAGATGATAAGAAACCATGCTTTAACATTTTTCAAAAGCACATTATAGATGTGATTACTACAGGTATTGTACCCATTTTACAGATGAACAAACTGAGTCTTAGGTTATTTGTCCATGATCTTAACCACTGGTGTCTGAGACAGAATTTGGATCCATACTTTTTTAACTCCTCTTGCCCTGCCTCTAGAGTCCTGTCTTTAGGATCACACAGTCTAGTAACCTGTTAGAATTTATATTAGCTGTTAAAAATGGAAAAGCTTGGGCAGCTAGGTAGTACAGTAGATAGAGCACCGGCCCTGGAGTCAGGAGTACCTGGGTTCAAATCCTGCCTCAGACACTTAATAATTACCTAGTTGTGTGACCTTGAGCAAGTCACTTGACCCCATTGCTTTAAATAATTTTTTTTAAAGATTTTTCAAGGCAATGAGGTTAAGTGGCTTGCCCAAGGCCACACAGCTAGGTAATTATTAAGTGTCTGAGGCCGAATTTGAACTCAGGTCCTCCTGACTCCAGGACCAGTGCTCTATGCACTGCTAAATATTTTTTTTTAGGGTTGTTTTTTTTTTTTTGCAAGGCAAATGGGGTTAAGTGGCTTGCCCAAGGCCACACAGCTAGGTAATTATTAAGTGTCTGAGACCGGATTTGAACCCAGGTACTCCTGACTTCAGGGCCGGTGCTCTATCCACTACGCCACCTAGCCGCCCCTAAATAATTTTTTTTTAAAGATCTTTTAAAAAATAGAAAAGCTTCATGGGAGTAAATTTCTCTACCTTAATGTGATCCCAGTTGTTTCAGAACTGAAAAAGAACAGAGAAACCCAAATTGTAATGACGTGGGGATGTGCAAGTTTAGCTTGCTAAAGATGCTCAAAATTAAGACCTTCAATGTCCTTTGAGGATTCTTCTTCCAAGGTTCTGTCTGCCTCATAGGCTCCAGCTGTCTGCATCAGCATCGATCACCTGGATGACCCCATATCTCCTGCCCCCTGGAGTGTAGGGGTTGCAGAGGTGTTTGGGGTTGAGGATGCCTCTCCTCATGGTGATGATGCTTGGTCCTGACAAAGGATCTCTTGGAAGCACACATCAGCCCACACCCTATGGATTGTCCATAAATATTTGTGAGCTTGGATGATCTCTATAGAATGGGGCCTGTCATCCACCTTAAGCATCTTTTTCCAGTTAATGGGAAATGTCTTTGGAAGGAGCCCTGGTAGGTCCAGGCCTTCAGGGGATCATTCTCCCTGGCCAGCCTCTCCTTGGGGTAGTCAATACTTCTGTCTCCTAGAGTCCTTCCCTCTCCCAAAGACATTCTCATAGAAAAGGTACACCTCTGTAAAATGGGGACTGTGACAGCAGTGGAAGGTACCACAGAATGGAAAACCTCAAATGAGAGGGTCTAGGGAAAGTGCTTTGTAAACCTTTAAAATACCATGTTGGGTGGCTAGGTGGCGTAGTGGATAGAGCACAGTCCCTAGAGTCAGGAGTACCTGGGTTTAAATCCAGTCTCAGACACTTAATAATTACCTAGCTGTGTGGCCTTGGGCAAGCCACTTAACCCCATTTGCCTTACAAAAACCTAAAACAAACAAACAAAAAAAAAACCACCTTGTCAATGGAAGTGTGTTTCTGCCTTTCCGGAAAGAGTAGGAAATAGGTGCCAGGAATCGGGTGACTCTCCAAATAGCTAAGTGTCCTTTTATTGTTGAAATATCTGTTATTCTTTCCCTACCCGCCCCCCCAGCCCCTGAAAGATGCTTGTTCCTCTTTGGACAGCTCAGGCCCTTTCTCTCGGGCAGTTTTTTGTCATATTTCATTTCTTGCCTTAAATTCTCTATTTCGGTCCTTGCGCGTGGGGACAACTGCCAGCAGAGGGTGCTGCTGCCTCGCAAAGCCTGCTGTCACCTCTGGCTCCCCACAGCTGCAGCTGTTGGGTATGTGCCCTGGATCTGTGTGAGAGTCTGGGCATGGCCATTTGGTTCCCATCCCTAGTGCCCACCCCTCACACCCTGGCCAGGTTATTGTGTCACTTGGGACTCTGTTCAGTAACAGGAAACTGGAGAGAATTTAATTGTTTTCTCCTCTCTCTTTTTCCCATGCAGCTGAACAAAAGGTTCATCCTCAGTTTTCTCCATGCCCATGGGAAGCTGTTTACCCGGATTGGGTAAGTGTGCAGGATGTTTATTTTATTTTCCTACATTACAAGTCTTTTTGGAATTTAATATTGTTAGCAACTAGACTGTGTTTGGAACTGAGGGCACAGGGTGTGAATTCTTCGAGGCCCCCACCTTCTATTGCTCCTTCCTCTCAGTCTTTCTCCTGCTGGGCTGATGCAGGGAGGGGAGGATCTCTGTGCTCTCTTCCCCCCCCCCCCCTTTTTCCTCCTTTTCCTCCTTGTCCTTTTTCAGATGGGCTCTTCCCTAGGCTGGCTGGCTTCCCTCCCTGACCTCCCACCTCCTGCTCCCGCTTCACCCTCTGTTCCTCTGGTCTCTCCTCCGTCTTCCTGCTCATTATGTGCACGTGCTCACACTCTAGTGAGAACCCTCTAGCTTTCGTGCTGAGTCCCCGGCTGCTGTTGCCAGGGGTGGTCCTTGGGGAGAAGACTGGTCACTGGTTTTCTCTCAGAGAGAACATTGACATTTCCTTTCTCCATGTCCCTCTGACCCATGCCCCCTCACCCTTTGGTCAGTTTTCTACACCACCAGTAAATAGAACAGCTCGGTCTTAGTGGTTTCCCAGGCCACAATGAATTGAGGTGCATGTGAATGAACAACCTTGGACCTCCAGTCCCCTCCATCGTGTCACCAGGCCTTACCCATGCTGCCTTCTAAGTAAGTGTCTGCTGCCTTTAGAAGAGCACAATTCCTGGGTTACAGATTAGTCATTGCCAAGCCACCCCTAAGGGCTGTTGGTTCCCCTTTAAGATGCCTTTGGAGCTACTCTCTATAGATCTTGTATGGACCCTTTAGCTGCCTCTCCTGGCTTCCATCAGCATGTAAGCTCCCGGAGGGCAGGGACCCTCTTGACTTTTTCTTTGTACCCCTAGCACTTAGGCCCCACACTGCCACAGAACAGTGTTTAAGATAAAGGCTACTAGAGCTCTGGGCCTGGAAGTGCCTGTCTTCAAAGTCAGCCCCAGATGCTTCCTAGCTGAGTGACCCTGGACAAATCACTTCATCTCTGCCTCAGTTTCTTCATTTGTAAAATAGGAACAGTAAGAGTGCTGACCTTCCAGGGTGGAGGTGAGGACTGATGATATGAGAAGTGTAAAGTGCCACCATCCATGTGGTAGCCATTTTACAGCCTGCTGATCAAGAACTTTATTACTATCAAGCATTACTTCTGGGCTGACTGGGGATTGTAGAGGAGGGTAGGATGGGATGGTGTTGTCCTGAACAAAGCCTTTCCTTGTGTTCAAGGTTCTGGCAACCAGGGGAGAGGGATCCCATCAGGAAGGGCCTCAAGAGCGAATCTAGTGACTGGCAGTGAGTCAGGAGAACCAGCTTCCCTAGCTTGAGTTAGAGTGGTTCATCTCTAGAGGCTAGAGGCTGGGCCATCAGGTAGGGGATTTTTGAACCACAGCAACTCATAATTAATCATCTATCAATTCATAAGAGAGAATATGTTTTGCCTTGGTGGAAGCAGCCTCACATCAGTGAAAGCACAGATCCTTGCATATATTTACTTATAATTAATTTCTGGGGCCTTGTGCCTCAAGTGAGATCACTGTCCTTCAACCTTCCTGCCATAACTCAGATTTAATATTTTAGTATTTCTTCAATGCTGTCTTAGTAGGAATAAGAATAATTTCCATTTAGCTAGCATTTGATCCTCATAACAACTCTGGAAGCTAGGTGCTCTTATGATTCCCATTTTACAGAGAAGGAAACTGATGCAAACAGAGGTGAAGTGACTTGCCCAGGGTCAGACATCTAGTGAATATCTGAGACTAGATTTGAATTCAGGTTTTTCTGATTCCAGACCTGGTACTCTATCCACTACCCCACCTAGCTGTTCCATATATATAAATACATATGATATAACCATTGTTTCAAGGATTGAAAGGTCTTGTCCTGCTCTCAAAACATTAGACTTTTTGACCTCTTTTTCTTCTTTAGCCTGGATCTACCCTGTCCCATGAGGATAATGTCCTGACTTGAGATCCCCTAGAGAAATATCACTGTGCTAATGGAAGAGGGGTATAGGAATGCTTGGAAATTTTTTTCCATGTTTTGATTCTATTTACCTAAAAATGTAGAAGATAAACTTGTTATTTGGGTGCATTATGGAAGGATCCCTGTTATACCTTTACTAAAACATCAAAACATCAAACAAAAAGATACTGTGTGTGAATGTATTTCCTTTGGATTGTTGGCTAGCTAGTTCCTGCTGCTTGCCTAGTTCTTAAAATTTGTGTTGGGGGCGGCTAGGTGGTGCAGTGAATAGAGCACCGGCCTTGGAGTCAGGGTTCAAATTCGACCTCAGACACTTGATAATGACCTAGCCGTGTGGCCTTGGGCAAGCCACTTAACCCCATTGCCTTGAAAAATCTAAAAAAAAAAATTTGTGTTGGGCCTCAAGCTAAACATTTTCTTCAGTGATAATGGATGGCAGAATAGAAATTGTGTTACTATGGATAGATAACATGTGCCAAACTGGATCTGTTGGCAATGACCCATTCGTCCTGGATGTATAGCCCGTACTTGGAAAATGTTGTCAGGGTCCTTAAGGCCCTGGGTCCTACCCCCCCGCCCCCCACAGCAGTCTCAGGGAGCTTTTGGACCACTTCTCAGAATGAGGCTTTTAATGAATATCATGAACTACATAGGATTACCAAGGAAACTAAAGTGAGGGAAAAGAAAGATGGAATTTTTTCCCATACAGTTTTTGGACTCTTGAGGTCTAGAGACGCCTGCTTAAGGTTAAGAACTCCTGATGGCATTGAGCCTCATCATTTTATTCCTGAAAAAACTGAGACCCAGGTTGGTGCCCATAGCCAGTGGGGTGACAGAGTTTTGACAGGAGCCTGCCTCTTGAGACCTCCTGCTGGGTTCTTACCCTTAGTGGTTTTTTTTTTAACCTTTATTGTGTCATAGTAAAGACATAAAATAAAGTATATAGGATTGCAGAGTAAAGACATTCTAGTGAAATATAATTATCAAAATGTTTTTAAAAGGTCACAAACCCAGGTTAAGAACCCCTGCTCCAGACTGTGCCATTCCCCCTTAAAAAGCATGCATTAAAGCCAACAGCTGTGAAGGTGGCATCTGGATTTATTATGTAATCTTTAAAAGGCAAAATGTGAAATGGTGAAACAGATTCTCTTGTAGATCATTTTGTGGGTTCTATTGTCTGTATTGAAATATCCTTTTCTTGGTATTTTGGATCAGAATCAAAAGTAAATATTTGTGATCTATGATCCAGGTTAAAAAGGATTAAGAAGAATGTGAAATGATTGGGGCAACATTAATAGCAAATGTTGATGAAAATAGTGAAGGCAGAGGAAGTTCATTTATGGAGGGAAAATAAACCTTATTCAGTACAAGATAACAAATTGGTCTTTTGCAAGTGGAGCTAGGGAGAATCTCCTAGAGGTCTCCAAGTGAGTATTTAATGATGTCAAGTGATGCTAATGAAACAGACCTGATGCCAGGGTATCTCAGCAGCAGATCCCAGACAGAGGCAGTGAGGGGCATCCCTCCATACCACCCTCATTTCTCTCTTTTTCTTCCTTTCTTCTGTGTCAGATTGCCAGTTACACTCCCTTCTTCCCACCCTCTACCTCAATACCTCATTCTGTCACAGAGGGCCTTGAGCTCAGGTGCTTCTCAAAGACTGAGTCCCAGGAGCACAAATCTGGCGCTTGCTTCCAAGATGAAAAGAATATTGAGTCCAACGATGGCCTGGGGATCTGTCATCTGAAGACCAGCCTGGCCAAGTTTGGAGAGGGCTGCCTGCCAGAAAGTTAGGCACCGGAGGGAAGAAGTTGGCCCTTTGTGAAGTTTGTACACTAAGGTGTTCACCAATTGTGACAATGAAATGATATATCTTGTATGAGGATTACTGACAGAGCTAAAGAGGATACTGAGTCTGACCTTACATGTAGAAATGCTGACATCATCTTCTTATGCTCAATACCATTGCTCAGACCCTTAGTATTTATTCACTTCTAGGTACCACCAGGGGAGATTGGGAGAAACCTACCACAGTAATTAAATGTTTGGAAAATGAGATCTATGAGGGGAAAAAGGGGGAAACCAAGGTTGCTTTAGTGAGTGGGGCTATTTAATAGTATTTGGACATACAAAGGGTAGCTAAATATTCTTCATTTGCACTAAGAAGAAAATAAGAAAAATAGGCATAAAACTATCACTTGAGAAGTCTTTGGGTTATAAGAATTTCAGAGAGTGATAGAATCATCTTCTGGAAAATTTTCAAAAGAAAATGCATTTTTTTCCATTTGTTTGAGATGGATTCCTTGTGGTCCACTTGCCTTCTCAGAGGTCTTTCCTTCACTGAATAGAACTGCTGCATGTTGGCAGAGGGTGAGCAGAAGACTCCTTGGCCCCCAGTGGGAGAGAGTAGGGCTTAACACCAGAACTCCTTGGATGGGGATGGACCCGAACCGGGCAGAAGGAGCCTTGGTGTTCTCCTCTGAGCTGGAGGCAAATTGTGAACACACACACACACACACACACACAGCATGTTATAGGAGAAAACACTTCAGCTGTCCTAGCAGGACCACTTAGCACTGGACTCTAGACTAGCTGTTGTACTTGTCTGAGCTTCTGTTTTGTCTCCTGTCAAATGGACTTAATACTTGCACTTCCTACCCACTTTGTTTGTGGTCAGATTCAAATGGAAAATGCTTTGCAAATTATAAAGTACTATGTAACTATCAGTGTTGGAAAGGCAAAAAAAAAACAACAAAAAAAACCCCCAAAACATTTTTAGTTCAGAATCAAATATGGCAATACATAAGTGAAGAGGGAGAACAAAAGGAGAGAAATGGGAAGGGGAGGGAGGGAGGGAGGGAGAGAGAGAGAGAGAGAGAGAGAGAGAGAGAGAAGGAGAGGAGGAAGGAGAAAAAGGAGAGCGACAGTAGGAGGGGAAAAGGGAGAGAGGAGAGCACCAAATATCCTGGACTCTTGCCTGATTACTGAAAAGATGTGAAATGTGGGAGGTGTTGAGGACAAATTGAGAGTTAGGAGGTTGGAATGAGGAGCAACCCAAGCCTCACTGCTTTCTCATCTGCCTTCCTGGAAAGCCCAGAAGCAGGTTTTTGAGTGCTCTCTGAGTTAGTGAAAGAGATCCTCACCTTCTCTGTAATAATGAGGTTCCAAGTTAACTCAGATAAGAAATTTCCTGACTGTCCAAGGCAAGTCACCTCCTCAGCTTTAGAATCTGGTGGACTGGACAGGTTTAGAATGAAAGCTTATGATGAAGCTGCAAAGGAATTGAGTTTTTCTTTTCCTCCTCTTCCACTCTGAACAATTTTGTGTGTCTCTTCTCTTGAAAATGAAAAAAAAAATTTACAAAGGGAATAAAAGTTGGGAAGCCTGATTCTTTTTTATCAGGAGAACTTCGTCTAGCCAGCTTATGAGGGGCTGGGCCCCACTGTTAGTCACTATCTGAGTCACGCCAGGGCGCAGTCCTGGTGTTGTTTGTGTGATTGATTGGTCTCTAGAAACTCCCATGCAAATGAGGTTGAGCATCTCCCGAGGTCATTTCTCAGTGAAATGCTTGTCCTGAAAGTGGCTGCCTTTGTGAGAGGTCAAAGGGCACTACTGCCCTTTCTGAGACTTGGGAGGAGAAATCGAGAAAGACATGTGACTTAGCTCAGAAGTGAGACTAGTCCTAGACAGCGCTGTAGCTGATAGATGACTTGAAGACTGATAGACTTGTGGAAACTAGGGTAGCTGATTACTTTAAACTTTACTGCTTTACCTTGGGGTGAACATAAGACTCTCAGGTCTGTTGGGACCCAGGAACTGATACTTGAAGATGCTGTGCTTTGGTTCCCCTATATATGTGTGCATGTGTGTGTGTGTGTGTGTGTATTATCCTGTTTCAGTGCCAGAACTGACATGTCTCATGATATGGGGTGGGGCAAAGATGTTTGGGTTCTAATGGGGTGATGACTGGCCCTGATTTATCCAAGTTTGGGCACTCAGTATCAGGTCCAGGTCTCCCACCACCTAACCTATTGATTTATCAATGCCACCATGTGCAGTGGCCAAACACAATGCAATTGACTGAGCAAAGATAAATCTCCTTTTCCCCCTCAGATCTCAGATGTGCATATTTACTTTTCTTTTGTTTTAATGGTGTTCAGTTGACAAGTGATGGTGGGGGATGGTGAAGGGGAGAATTTTTTTGAACATTAAAAGAAAATGTGGCCCTTTGGCCTGGTGCTGGTTTGGAACTTCAGCCTGACTTGGGGAACGTTGATGGATCGATTACAATTCCCACTCCAAAGAAGAGCCTTCCTCAGACACAGCTTCGAAGTCAAACCACCCCACGTGACACTTTTGTCATGTCGTTCTGTGCTGGCTCTCTCCTGCCTTTCAACACGGAGACACATGGCTCTGAAACTCACCCAACGTGGCTGCTTTTCAAGAGAAATGAACTCTGCTGTTCTTGTAATGAGAAGGGCTGATCCCCCTCCCCACTTCTGACCAGGGAGAGTGCTGCATAGTGTCAGGATTTCAAATGAAGCCTTTGTTAGAGCCCTTGGGGGAAAATGGATCCAAGCCAGGTCCAAACATATCACTCTTGGCCATTCCAAGCCTACAAGGAGTTTAACTCTTAGAGCAAACAATTGGTTTTTTTTTTCTAAATTGGGCACATGAAGTAACATGTGGGGAAAAAATACCTGTATGGTATGATACATGCCAGTGTAAATGAAAACAGTCCAGCAGAGGGGCTGGACTGTAAACTGGGACTTAGTCATAGCTGTGGCCCAAGTGTCTAGCACAAGAGGGTGGTGCTTGAGGCAGGAACAGAGTTGGTTGAATGGCTAGGGAGACAAGGACTTTTGAATTGTTCGTGTTGCATTATGGTTCTGAGCAGACCCGACAACTCCCAGCATAAGGCCAGGGGTGCCGGGGAAGCCAGAGGTGCCGTCCTTCAGGCCCTGAAACTGTTGTGTCTCTTTTGGGAAGGATACCCTTCCTTGTGGTTTCCCAGAAGCTAGTCCCTACTCCAGTCTGCATCCCTGTGTACCACAAGCAGTTTGTTTGTTTAGTTGGAGGGGAGGGAGATAAAGGGCACATTTGCTGACCTCGTCCATTCCTTGTAGCCTGGAGGCCCCCAGGCCTAGGTTCTCTCTCCGGCACTGAGGCTGAACATGTCTCATAGGCTGAAGGCTTCATCTGTGGTTTGTTCCCCTTGCCAAAGCAGCTTCAGGCATCCACCACTGTTTGGAATCTAGTGGCCACACTTGGCAGGCAGTGAGTTGAATGACCTCTGTTTAGGAGCCCTGGGTCACTGGCTGGATCTCTGCCTTCCTCCGTGACTGGCCCTGCCTGGGTTGGGAGTGGAGCTTGGCCAAGGCCTTGTGTTTCCACTGGCTGAAGCAGGGGTGGGAGTGGGGGGACAGAAATAAGCTGGGGGGCTTTGGCTGTCGTGGTCCTTTCAGAAACTGATGTCATTTGGGGCTCCTAGGTAGTAAAGCAGGGAGGAATATAGGATGAAAAAAAGCCAAGAATGGCTTGAGTGCTCCAGGGTTCCTTAAGTTGCTTCTGAAGACTTGCAGAGGCTTTGTCTAGGCAGAACTGTCTATCCCAGAGAGGATGAGGTTGCAAGTGCAACCCAGGAATTTGTGGCAAGTTTGTTCCCCACTTATTAAAATGGTTTATATGCCCCAGGGATAAACTGCTACTTTGACACTAGCTTATATCCAGTTACTGCCATAGACTGGAAAATAAATTAGCTATTAAGCTTTGGTCTATTAACACTTTAACCAAGAACTCAGTTCCTTCCATAGGGGTTCCTTGGACAGTTCATACTTCTCCCTTCAGTGGGGGTGCTAGATACCCAGAAATATTTCTCTGATTGATCCCTGGGGCATGGGGTTGGGTGGCAGATTTGGCCTTTGGCCTTCCTGAGGACCTCTAAATGAAGCTGTGTGATAAAGCTTTTCCTCAGTGATTTCCTTCTCAGTGCTTTCATGAAGAATGGGTTTCCTAACCACAGAGTAGGAAGAGTTTTGCAAAACAAAGGAGGAAATTTCTGAAAATAGTGTTGTCTGTAATTGTGGGGAGAGCCTGTGGCTCCCCTGGTGTCCCCGGGGTGCCTCCCCTCACCAGCTTCTCTGTTTGTCTGAGCAGGATGGAGACGTTCCCCGCTGTGGCTGAGAAGGTCCTGAAGGAGTTCCAGGTGCTGCTGCAGCACAGCCCCTCCCCCATAGGGAGCACCCGCATGCTCCAGCTGATGACCATCAACATGTTTGCTGTGCACAACTCTCAGCTGAAAGGTGAGGAGCCTGTCCTGGGGGTGTGTCCCGCCCCTGCCTGTGGCCCTGCCTACACGTGTGTGTACACACACACACACACACACACACACACACACACACACTGCCCACATTGCCTCCTTTTAGTGTGCAGCCCTGTGCTTTGATTCTTTGGAGCTTCCTGGGGGGGGGGTGCAGTAGAAGCAGTCTGGGGCACAGAGCCTCCTCTGCAAACCCCCAGTGCCTGTTGCACATCTGGCTCCGCTGAAGGCGGCAGTGAGGACTTTTGTCGGCTTTAGGCCCAGAGCCCCTCCCCAGGGAGAGGTCATTGTTGAGATGCTTCGTTGCAGAGACCATAGACTTGGCAGTGAGGGGGACTCTCTGTTTTCTGGCCTCGTTTACCTTGTTTGTTCATTATGGAAAAGTCCAGCTCCCTATGGGATATCCCCTATGGGAATCTGCCAGGGGGTGGGGACATACGATTGATGAGCAATGGGGATTCAAAACCTGGCAGTAAAAGCCCCATCAAGCCTGGAGCTTGGTGGAGGATGCTGCTCTGGAGCCCTCCCTCAGCCCAGCCCTGGCAGACAAGGCCTTCCAGAACACCCCCCGCCCCCAAACTGACTCCTGGGTGGAGATGGCCTACTTGCTTTGCATAGGAAGTTGGTACCTTGTGTGCCTGAAAAGGAAATCATGTCCCAGCAGCCCAGGAGCTTGGGGTGTGTTTGGCCAAGGGCTGGGGATGTGACTGTCTAAAATGGCTCAAAGTAAGAAGTGTCTCCTAGAGACCCAGCTGTCTGGACTGTCTGGGACCCCTTTCCTCAGCAGGAAGGGGTGTTTCTATGCCTGTGTGTTACCAGGGGCTTCAGTCTCCAGTTGTCTGGGGGGGGTGGCTTTCCTCTTTGACCCGTGCATATGCCATACTTTCCACTGAAACGGGCATCCTCAGGGGCTCAGGCAGGTCCTCAGCCAGACTGCCTGGGTTTTCAATCATAGCCGAGTCCTCGGGGTGATTTTCCCCATCTCTTTTCTGCCTGCTAGAGCACTTAGAATTCCCAGCAGAAGGCTAGGACCATTGGCTTTGGTGACTTCTTGAACCTGGCTAATTATTCCTGAGTTGGCTGTTTGTTTTAAGCAGTGTGGAGGAAATGTGGAGGGCTGGAGGGTTACAGTGGCTTCCAGGAAAGAGGAAATGAAGTTTGCAAAGTATTGCCTTGGAGATGTTAAGACTGGAAGGAGGAGGGGATCAGGCCTGGGGCGGAAGGGGGAGTGAAGAGTGATTCCTTCGCTGGGGACTGGCTCATTTTGTTTCAAAGTGACAAAGTGGTTGGATTCAGCAAACTAGGAGCCACTGTGTTCTGCCTCTCTCTTCTATGGCTCTGCAACTATGTAATAGCCAGCAGTCTGGGAGCTGCTGCTGTCTTCCTAGGGAAGGGGCCTCTGCTCAAGTCTGTCCAGTCCCACAGACATGTCGCTTGAGGCCTTTACAAATGGAGACATGAAGGAATCCAAGCCCCCTTGCCTATGGAGCTGTTGTTGTCTTGGCCACCCGGGGCTTTGAGAGGAAGACTCCTTCAGACTCTGGACAGGGCGTCAGTGGATTACTTTCTTACAGCCTCTCTTAAATAAGAAAGCCAAAGGAAAATAAGGTGGAGTGGTGAGGTGGGGAGAGCACAGATTGAAGACCAGAGGAATTTGTGGCTCCTCCGTTTGGGGTCAGGCATCGGCCAGGGCAATAGAGGCCTGCCAGGCCACGTTTGACACCCTCCCCCTCGTTTTCATGTCGCTTGTTTAGCCAGCTGTAGGGCAGAGGAGCTCGCACCGAAGCACTCTATGGTTTGAGGAAGCACAGCAAAGGCTGAAGGATAGAATCCGCACATCCACAGTGGTGGACGGACTGCTGCCAGCTCCCTGGCGTGCAGCTGAGGCTGGTCCAGGCACTGCTGTGTGGGCTGCTCAGGAGAGGGCTGAGGGAGGACTCGGCAGGGTCAGTCGGTGGGAAGAGACACTTTTCCATTTCCCAGCCCATGAGTCATCTTCTCTGAGCCCCTGAGTTAGTGCTTGTATGGACAGTGGCAAGAGGGGGTGTTGTGGTTGAGGAGCATCTGGGGGGTGGGTGTGGAGAGGAGGGGCTAGGGGGAACGAAGAAGGAGGAGCTCCATCATTAATCAGTAGCAGTCTGAATCACATTCTTGTAAGGCAGGGATCCATCGCCCTTCTCAAAGCATCCTCACTGCCCAGCCTGTCACAGGGCTGTCCCCGAAGCGATGTGGCCAGCCAGGAAGTGAACAGCATGGCAGTGGGTTGGCTCCCAGGTGTTCATGATCCTTGTTTATTTGGCCTCCATTCTAAGCCACAGAACATCTGTGCCATCCGTTCTCTCTGTTCCTTTTTGGACTGTCCTTGTGCGTGAATGTTTATATGGATTGGCTCCTTGGCTCCTTGGGGAAGGGAGAATTCCATTCTTAGTTCTGGAAAAGGAGGACATTCCTTGGAGAAACAAGGGGCTTTGTGTGGCCTTAGAAGCAGCCCAGGTCCATTCAAAGGCATGGTCTTATCAAGAGGAAAAGTGGAGACAACTGCTGAAATCATTTTGATTTTTGGGGAAGGGGAAGTTCTCATAGCATATTAACTGATGCCTAAAATTCTACTCTTTGGAATTCATTTCTTTGTCTTAAGAATTTTCCTCTTTTTCTTCCATCTACTCTTGAAATTCATATTATTTTGGGAGGAAAACACATGAAATAATTGATGTCTTTCTGGGTCTAAGTCTTATCAGGTGCTTTCCTCCTTCTTAGAGCCAGGCAGCATAAGAGGAGGTGCTGCTGAAAGTGGGGACTTTGGGTGAGAAAAGGGCAGGATGAGAAGGGAGCCCCCCTCCCCCCACCCCTATGTATTTCCTAGTTTTTGCCCTGAGCCAGTTCTGAGCAATGTTAATGTGAACTTCCTACCTGGTAGAATATAAATTGAGGTTATTGATCTTCATTAAGTAAGGTGGATTTTCACTATTTCTTTCCTACAGTGAACTAACTGATCATTTTTGAGGTTTTTGTTTGATTTCCTTCCCAATTTTTTTGTGGATTCAACTTAAAATCCCATATTAAGTTGGGGCCTTCTGGAATTTGAATCCTGATATTCTTCTTGGAGGAGACAGGGAGGTGCAGTCAGAGAAAGGAGCCTAGGACTGGGTCAGGGGTGGTGGAGGAGGGGGATAGCCTAAAGAGAAGTATGGCAAAAGAAGATGCTATTTAAGTGCAACTGGCGTTCTGGAATAGGCAGTAGCCAGTGGTGGCTTCTTAGGGAAGGTGGTTTCCAAAGTGATGTCATGATTGGAGACCTCAGAGCTTGAGGCAGCCCAGAGGGAAGAAAAAAATGGTCCTTCCCCACATAGTCCCATTTAACACTTGAGTGGCCATCTGATTGTGGAGTCAGAACTGTTGATCTGAACCACAAACTCTCTAAGAATTTTAATTTTTTAAAAATTCTATAATTTAGGGAAATAAAACTTGTTTCTTGAAGAGAAGTAATTAAAGCAGCATTTGTGGGAGGGCATCTCTGAAACCCCCTGCCTTTCCATCTGTGCCCAATTTACTCCAATCTGGCCTTGCTGGGGTATTTTTTCTTTCGTCTTAAAAAAAATAATTTGTTTTATAATTCCTGGAATCAAAACCATCTCAGGCGCACACTGTTTTATTTTACTGTATTATTGGATTATACTTCCTATAAATCACTGGATGTTATTCATAGGCCACCACCGGAATAACTTCCCTTCCCTGGGTTCTGGTCCCCTCCTCATATCTCTCTCTCCTTCCCCACCATCCAATAGGTAGGGCAGCCCTTGCTCAAAGATCCTGGTGGCATCAGAGAGCACCCATGCTGTTCCTCTTCTGTGGGGGAGTGCTTCTTGCTACAGCATTTTGGGGTTGGGGGCCAGAGAGGCCTAGCGCCACCCCTGGACCCCTTTGGTTTTTTTCAAAGTCTCTCTTGGCAGGAAGAGGAATTGGCTCCATAGGTTTCTTCAGTGGCAGTGAAGAACCTTGGCATCCCATATGAGATGAAAAGAGATCAGCTCAGAATGTTGGTTGATTAGGGTGGAGTCTTGACACGTGAGCAAGAAGAAACTTGATATCTTATGCCACTAATATGAGAGAGCAAGCTGGAGGTAAATACAGTCATCAAACAAAGACCCTCATGCCCTCCTAGAGAGCCTCAGAGGAAGTATTGTTGCTTTGGAGTTAAAGCCAAGTGCATTTTGATTCTCTTCCCACAACTTAATCTATGAGGGTCCTAATCTTGAGCGTATCAGACCACTTGTTCAGGAAATCCACCTTTCACAAGGGTAAGCCTGGGGTTAGGGTTGAACTCATGAAAGCTCCAGGGCTCTACCTCCCCCCCTTCCCCTACCTCTCTCTATGGCAGTAGCAGCTCCAAGAATCCCCACCTAGACTCCAAAAAATAGGCCATTCTGCCCACTCTGTGGCTGTGTGATCTGACTGCCATTAGGGCCAGTCTGATCAGGAAACTTGTCCTATAACCTGAGGGTAAACAGAATGATTAACAGGCTGTCCCAAGAACATATTTCACCAAGGCAATCTCTGACAGCTTGACAGTGAAGAAGTCTTATCAGGGAATCTCCTGACCTCCCCAGAGCTAAGAGTTTCAGGGGTCTTTACTTGTAGGAATGAAAGAATTTGTTTGGGGTTGGGGGAGGGCAGGAAGGTGAAGAAGATTAGTCACTGATTATACGCAGTTAGAATAATGAGATTCTGTTTGCCCAACAAATTTGATGTGTAATCCTAATCTCTGAGTGAATGGGATATACTATACACAGCTGCCCTTCAGTTGTAGTGAAGGTTCTTCCAGTGCTGCCTCAGTTTCCCCTGGTCCATGCAGGAAAGTGACTCTTTGATTTCCCTGCTGTTTTTCAGTAGGGTTTTCTAGTCTGGGGTATGTGGGTACTACAGCAGTCTGGGAAGTAAAAATGACAGCAAGGTTCTTTGCCCCTACCCCATCTTCTCTGTATTCTTTTCTGAATTTTTCTCAGAATGGGGAGAGTTCCTAGGGTAGAGCAGGTAGAGAATTCATCTTCTGTCAAGGACTGAACAAAAGGGAAGTCATCTTGCAGAAACAGAGAATGTTTGAGAGTGCTTGATCTGTAACCTAGTGAAATTATTATACTAGGAAAATGCCAAGATTAATGAGAAGATAGTGTCTACTCGCCCCTACCCCTCCTAGCCTGTTCCTTCAGCTGGCTTTACTTTTTGTCTAGCTCTTGCCTTCCCATGGTCACCAAGAGCTTTCAGAGCTGTATTTTGGACATGCAATATTGAGAGGTTGCTGAAAATCAGAAGCCTAATAAGCATATCGAAAGTCAGAGAGACACTTTTTTGGGTTTGATCATTTGGGCCACTGGAAACAGAAGGGATTTGGTTTTTTAAAATTATTAACTTATCTGCTCTTTGTTGTTGTTTTTGGTAAGGCAGTGGGGTTAAGTGACTTGCCCAGGGCCACACGACTAGGTAATTATTAAGTGAACTCAGGTCCTCCTCACTCTAGGGCCAGTGCTCTATCCACTGTGCCACCCGGCTGCCCGTTATCTGCTGTTTAGACTGACTCATCTCTGAGTCTGAGTCTGAAGATGAAAGGAACTAGAAGTAATAGGAATTCTTGATACTCTGGTTGGAGCCCTGTATGAAAAGTTGGCAAGAAGGGCATTCTTTGGGTGAATTCACAGCTTCAAGTACCAGTAGAAGAGAGCCAAATCTTGCTTCCTTTCTTTTAGAAAAGGGTCCAAATGCCCCCTGAGTTTGGAGAAGCTCTCATTCAGACTGGGGGTGGGGTGATCATTGATATCCCTGATGTTCCATCTGTAGATTGCCCGAAGAGGTGTTCCACTTACCTAGTACTCCCTAAGAAAAAGTAATGGGGTGGGAAAGTGGAGAAGTTGAAGATGGTAGGGGTCAGACATGTGACCCGAAGAAAGGAAAGAAATCTTTAGGAGTCAAAAGAAGAACTTTAGGGTGTGGCTTGAATAAAGCAGGTAAGTTACTTGTGGCCTTCAGGATGCTCTTCTAACAGTGTGGGGTGTGCTGTCTGAGTTGTTTATCTTCCTCAGTTTCCTGTTTAGAAGGCAGATTGTCTCAGAGCTGGGTTTTATTTACTGTCAACAGTTACTCTCTGGTTCTTGCTCTCCTTACTTGTAGCCAGAAAATGCCCATGTGATTATCCTTCACCCCAAGTGCCAGCAGCAGATGCCGCATTTGACATGCTACAGGGAATTTCCAACTGCTGGACAGGTTTCTGAAATTCAGACACGTGCTGTTCACACTTTGGCTTATGAAGCAGGGATCAGCAGGCAAAGGGGAGAAGGAGGTCCGCCGTGCATGCCTAGGGCTTAAGGCTCCAGCTGGCGTCACCAGGGCAGGTTACATCATTGTGGGGTGGTGATGGGCCAAACATAATGGGGGCTTCTGGGAGGCACAATAGTAACATCATCCTACCCTCTCTGCCGCCAGCTCCTTCTAGAGAGAAAGTGAAGTCCGGACCCCATTTTAGGAGAATGAATGGGAGAGAAATGTTTGATAATGATTATGTATAACAATGTAATTTCCAATTCAGCCAACACAGCTCTCAGGACAAGTTCAGTAAGGTTTATAATATTCTCCAAGGTTCCATGTTGAAAGAGAAATCCTTTGTGTACAACTGGCCAAAATATTCCTCCTGGAGGAAAATTCCTTCTGTTCCACTCTGGAGAGAATCAGAACACCTCTAGACAGGTGAACTCTAGGGTGAATTTTGATTCTGTATCTTTGGGGAAGTTTGGGTAACAAATGATGAAAGGAAATATTTGGGGCATCTATCAATTTTTTTTTTTTTGCAAGGCAAATGGGGTTAAGTGGCTTGCCCAAGGCCACACAGCTAGGTAATTATTAAGTGTGAGACCAGACTTGAACCCAGGTACTCCTGACTCCAAGGCCGGTGCTTTATCTGCTACGCCACCCAGCCGTCCCCAGCATCTATCAATTTTATGTCTCTTGGGAACATTAACTATATAAAATTCCTCTAGAAACATTTCTACTTTTATTTGTTCCAAAATATAGTTTTAAAAGTGGATATTTTTATAAAATTAATTTTATAAGAATTAAATTACATCTTTGTACATTTCTGAACCGTATACTTATTATTTACATATTTTATAAATAAAATTTATATTTATATAGAAATCTAGTTCCTCCATGGTATTTATTTGTAATAATGGAATTCAGTTAGCTTTGTTGCAAAAAAAAAAAATACTTGAGTTTTTCCATGATAGTCTATATTAGTGAACTATTTACACTTTTGAGGAGACTGGGGGTGGGAGGGAGTGGAATTGCTTACCTGTTGTTTCTTTGGTATTAGGAACTCTTAAATTCTTTGCCAGTGTAGATGCTCCTCTTAGTTGCCTGGGATAATAAGAAGACTTAAACTCTTCTGTTCACCTAAATCTTAATTTCTTTTGTCTTTTGTGTCCTTTCTTCATTTTTTTGAAATAGCCTCTCTTTCCCCACCCTCTATCCTCTTTCGTAAATCTATTATTTATTTATTTATTTTGCTTTTTGCAAGGCAGTGGGGTTTAAGTGACTTGTCCGAGGTCACACAACTAGGTAATTATTTAGTGTCTGAGGCCGAATTTGAACTCAGGTTTTCTTGACTCCAGGGCTGATGCTCTATCCTCTGCACCACCTAGTTGCCCCCTCTTTTGTTCCTTTATTAAGTTAGCCTTGTCATCGTCACATTTCTTTGAGAAACCATTTAACTCTTAACATAGTTTGATTTCTCATTGCTGGGGATGAGTGTGGGGTACTCTCTGATACAATCTTTGTTCTCATACTGTAGGGTCCATATCCCAAAACTGATCTGGTTTAGTATTGACTGTGAGCAATGTGGATTCCTTCCCCTCTGACTACTGCTGTGAGGCAACTTTGGTCAGGATGAACGTATCCACCTCACCCAGGAATGAATTTTAGGCTACCATAAGCAGAGAATATTAACTTGAATGTATACGTGAGTGAAGATTTTGTCTTTCCTTGCCAGGAAGGCTCTTGAGCTGGGGGGTCTTCTTTGGCTCTCTCTTGTCTCTACTGTCATAAATTTTATGTTGTCATCATTGGATGACATTGGTTAACTGATAGATTTCTTTGAAGCAAGAACTCTTGGCTTAGAGCTATTTCATTTATCATGGAAGCAGAGGTTAGAGCTTTTTAAGAGGAAGTCTATGGGATTGTCAAACACTGTGCCTAGTCTTGGGTACTTGGAGGTAGAAGTTTCCTTCTTAATCACTGTGGTCCCTTTTCCTAGTGTCTTCCAAAGCTCCATGTGGAAGGGGGGGGGTGTCCTCAGGAGCACTTCTGTGGAATAGACTGGGTAGTTAGTTGTTCATTGGACCTTCCCAGACTCAGAGTTAGGACCTAGAATGCAGGGAGCAGTAGCTATTTCTTTACCTTCTAATTTTTTTAAAAAAAATTTCAATTATTGCAAAGATAGCCTTCAACATTCATCTTTTTTGGGGGGGGGTTGCAAGGTAGTGGGGGTTAAGTGACTTGCCCAAGGTCACACAACTAGGTAATTATTAAGTGTCTGAAGCCTGATTTGAACTCATGTCCTCCTGATTCCAGGGGCAGTACTCCATCCATGTCGCCACCTAGCTGCCCCCATCTTCTACTTTTAGGGAAACAAATTCAGGTTTAAGGCAGGAATGCCCAGCAAAACAAAGTCAAATTGTAATCTCTCTAGCCCGTTGGAAATCATCTCTTGGGACAATAGCTTTCTTCCTTGGCAGCTTCCTTGACTGTAAGATCTGGAGCCGCCTGCCCTCCTTTCCTTTTTGGAGGGGGTTATCTGTTCTCTCCCATCAGGAGCCCCCCCACTTTCAGCAGGTATTCTCTTTGGCTGCGGAGATTAACCTTTCCTCTTGTATAGGGAGCTGACTTGCCCAGCCCAGTCCCAAGAAAACTACTTTTCTGCTAGTTCAGCAACCCAGGGCCAGATTCTGTTAGTATAGAAAACGAAATGTCCTCTGGGTAGTAATCACCTCAGGCAGGCTGACCAAGCCTCTGTCCGAGAGCCCCAAGCAGAGCAGGGTGGCCACAGAAGTGGATCAGTCCCTTCAAATCTGTCCATGAGTTGAGGGCTAAAATGAATTGAAAATTAAGAAAATGAAAATGTCAGATGTGCCCTTCCCCTACTCTTAACAATATATTTTTAGGGTTCCTTTTGCTTATTTCTCTTAGTTGTATCACCTCATTTTTCAGACTGGTAAACATTTTCATGGGTTGGGAAATTTTTCCAAATTAAAAAAACTATTAGCTAAAGTTACATTATTGTTGAAGTTAGACTCCTGTTGAAATACCCGTGCTATATCAAAATGCTTTTTAGAAGGCATTTGAAATCTCCAACATAATTTTCCCTTGGACACTTCCTGTGTGATTCTTTGTTCCAAACTTTTGGGGTTTCTCTCTGAGGAGAACAGAAAGCCAAGTTTTTATAGACACTCCTATTTGTTAACTAATACCCCTGGTATGGGAGCTTCCTTCCAGGGAAGCCTGGGACAACTCACATGGCCACCGTGGCCCAGAATGCAGGAGCTGTGACCCCATTGGGGGCCCCCAAAGGCAGAGAGGGTCCTGTTGGGGGGCCGGGGGAAAACAGCCTCCATATGTGTGCACTATTTCTTTAAAAGAGAGCAAAGCGGAAGTGATGCCGTGGGGAACATCTGCAGTGGGGGCTAAGCAGAGGGGAGCGGGAGACGCGCTGCAGCTGGTGCGAGGCCCTGGCAGGCCGTGGAGCGGCTGTCTGTTGGGGTTTACTTCTGTCTGCACTGAAACATGGCCTGGGAGGGGGCTAGTGGCCCGCCGCCAGCCCCTCAAGCCTGCCCTGCTCTTTCCTCTCTCCTCCGCGCCCCCTCCCCGGGCTCTAAAGTCACATTTCCAGGCCAGACAGAGAATTAATCTCTGGGCACTTCACATTGCTGGCAGCCCAAAGCAGGATGTGGGATCTTTTTTTTTCTCTCTCTCTCTTTCTCTCTCTCTCTCTCTGCGTCTTGGCTGACTTTTTTACCTCTCGAAGAATTTGGAAGGCCGTGAGATTCCCCCCACCCCCCCCCCCAACACTGGGGAGTTTTTCAGCACGCCGATCACCCTGCTGCGGCTTCACCCTAATAGACTTCATATGTTGACGCAGTTGACATCAGTATCAAACTATTTTACATGTGATCTGGTGTATTTCCTGAGGAAATCTGCAAGATATTTATTAAGAACTAATAAAATAAACCTCTCCATGAGTTTTTAGGTAGTTTTCAATTTTTCATGTCTCTCTCGTTTCCTCTTATCAATGAGTTGCTATTTTCTCCCTCCACTCTGACCATTGCAAAAGGAAACAAAAATAAATGTTTTAACTGTTCTGAAGGGACGGAGAGAGAGAATAGTCCTACCATCCTGGATCAGCTGGGCTGGGGCTGTATTTTTAGTGCCACATAATACTGAAGAGACTAAAAATATCCTGTTGTAGTGGATCCTTTTTATAGGTCCGTGTGTGTGTGTGTGTGTGTGTGTGTGTGTTATAATGTTGTACAAGCCCGCACAAGTGCCTTTGTGCATCAGCAGCCGTTCTTCTCCTCACAGCTGGCCTCCATTAGTCCTTGAAAATTAATGTAATCCTAGTTAAGAAAAAAATTAATTACTCTACCAGAACTGCATTTTATTCAAAGCTCGTGTTAGCTCCCTGGCTGGCAGCTTAGAGTTGAGAGGCTCCAGAGACCCACGAGCCTGTGGCTTTGGTACCACGGCATCCGCTGCCATGTTTTTGCTGCTCAGGGCGTTCCCCAGCTCTTTAGTTAGGGTTAAACATGTGGTGCGCAGATAGCCGCCGCCACTTCTCGGTCTTCCACTCCTCGGTCCTCGTCCGAACCTCTGGGGAGTGCCAGGCTCTGGGTTCTCTCCCCACAGGAAGGATCTGGCCATGGGCTTAGCTCTCCTCCCGTAGCACATGGCTTTCTTATCAGATTTCTCTATAAGGAAAATCCTTTGGAGCTGGTGATACCTTCGTGTATTTGGGAATAAAAATTTAGGATTTGCTAAGGAGGAAGTGGCTATTGTTGCCTGAGCTTTAGACTTGTTTGTGGTTTTTCCATCTCTGCCCTTTCTTTAGTGATGCCTTCCCGAGTCGCCTGTGAGTGAGCACCCAGAGGCACTGAGCAGCACCACCCAGAGCCACAAGGAACATTCCCTGCTCCCCAGTCAGCCTCTGGGATGAGGCGGAGGGCACAGCCCAGAGGTCCCTGCTGTCTGCCTTAGGTTATTGATGCTTCATTCTTGCGCAACTGTTTGCTATTTCTCCTCCCTGCTCCGGCAGAGGGAGAGCAGGGGGCTGTTTGTTTCCTTGCCTCTTGGAGTCTCCAAGCTCTCTGCTGAGAGGCCAGGCAGGATCCATCTGTCTTGGACAGCAGTTCCCTTTTCTTGCTAGGCCAGGGTGTGGGCAGCCCAGGCCCAAGTAACTCATGATAAGCTTCCCGAGGCCCCCACGGTCCAGGATAGTCCCAGTGCCATTGGTGAGCCTGGGATCTGGATGGGTGTCTTCTGTCGTTTCTCTCAGCAGGGCACCCACTCTGTGGCCTTGCCCTCATGCCTTGTTTCTGGACCCTTCCCTGGAGGGTACTCTAGAGTCATCTCCGCCCCCACTCCGAGTCCTCAGCTTCCTGTATCTGAGCCCCAAAGCAGGGTAGTTCAGCGAAAGCAGTAATTAGGTCTTGTAAAAATTTATTTTATTAGCGAAGAGTGTTGGTGGGTAATTGGCTATAATTCTAACACAGCCAGTTTGGAGATTAATAAAATTTTTAAAAAGAACAGTTTTTACCAGAGGCAGCGGGGCTGTTATTTCTAGGCCTTGGCTGGGCCGAAATCAGAACAGCATGGGACCAGTGGCTGGCTCCCCTTGTGGGCGGACACAGGACTCGGGTCCTCATTGTTGTTACAGCCTGTGTGGTGCCCGTCCTTGAGGGTGCTCTATGCTGGCACGGGAAGAAAGGAAACCTTGTTTTCCAAGAACTCTGCTCTCTCTCTCAGCTCGATAAGCATTTAAAAATAAAAGCTGCACAATTGAAATTGGCAGTGCATCTTCATTCTTTTGTCTCTCTGTTTATTTTTTCCCCTCATCCCTCAACATGTGTGCTCCAGCCCCAGTTCTTACGCCCTCAAGAATGATGGCCTGGAACTCAGCACACTCCACCAAGCTCTGCATGCCCTCCACATGGCTGTTTAGAGCCTCCCGAAACTGCAGCCATCAGCTCCGCCCATCAGGGACCCCTCCTCCTTTGCTGCTGGAGGGGCCCGGCACCTAGAAGCCCGAGTTTGGGCTCAGTCTTGGCTGTTTGTTTTTTCCTGTGACTTCATTTGATTTTGGAGGACCTCAAAAAGAAAGATGCGTTGGCCATGCCTTGATGTGTTTTGTTTCTAGCTGGGAAAGGGCGCCTCTCTCTGACAATGTCAGCTTTTCGAGCAGAACCAGGGTGGTGGAAAGTTCCAGTAGTGTATGTGAGATTGCTCACATACTAGAAACAACATTCACAAATCCTCTCTGCAACTTGATGATTCTGTATCTGGCAACCCAACTGTCCCGGCACATGCTGGGCATGGGTAATCCTAAAATGTCGTGTAACTCCTAGCAAAATTGACCTTGTCGATGTTGTTGTGGTTGTTGTATTGTGTTATTTCACTCATTTGTCGACTCTCTGTGACCCCATTTGAGATTTTCATGGCAAACATACTGAAGTGGTTTGCCATTTCCTTCTCCAGCTCACTGTATGGATGAGATCTATGAGGTAAACAGGGTGAAGTGACTTGCCCAGTGTCACACAGTTGGTAAGTGTCTTAAGGCTAGGATTTGAACTCATGACAATGAGTTTTCCAGCCCAGTGCCCTATCCACTCTCCCCCACAGTATTAAATCTAGTGGAGGAAGGAACAGCTGAAACCAGAAGGTCCTGGTAATCCCTGTGTCCCCACTCCCCGCCTCCTTTTCCTCCAGTTCTTATCCCTGGTTACTGCCGTTGGTGACTGTTGAATCAAACACCAGAGTGGTTGGAGAGAGTGTGATTTCAGGTTAATAGTCCCAGTTGATCCCTGCAGTTGATCAGTGCAAGCTTGGTAGAGCTAACTAGAATGTTATTCTGGGTTAATGGTCCTTGTTTTTGCTTGGCTGGCTGGGCTGGAACCTGGTATAACTGTTTCCCAAAGAATATTTTTGGTTTGAAAACTTAAGGTCAGCAGTTCGCAAGAGCTAAGCTTGCAGCCAACTCTGTGGTTTGCCTTGTGCCACTGGCCCAGCAGCACTACGGTCCTGATCAATTGATCGGCAACAGAATGAAACCACGAATGGCAACTGCCAGATGAAGCGCCATCTTGTCCATCCTTCAATCCAGCCTGGCTTTCTGCTTCCATCCTTTTTCTCTCTTGATTGTCTGTCTCACTTTTGGGTTGGGTATTGGCCTCCTTTTTGGTTCAATCTTTTTCCATCTCTCTGTCTCTTTTCATAACAGTTTTTTAATAATGTTTTAGTTAGTTCCAGCCTTTTCCTTGAATGGATCCCATTGGAAAACGCATTTGAAAGGAAACAGTTAGACACTTCCCTTCCTTTGAAACTCTGTTGGCACCTTTTCCAGGGCAGTAAACCATACAACATGTATTTTCAAAGTTTCCAAATGCAGACATGCTGGCGTTAAATTTATGAAAAAATATTTTATTCGCCTGTATAGTAACTGAGGCTCAGAGATGATGGTCAGAGTTGAAACCTGTGCTCAATTTTGAAACTACAACAGGTTTTTTAATTGCTGCGGGAAATTTAGCAGCGCTGGCTCTTAGCCTGTGACACCATCTACCTTGGCCTTTGTCTACAGATGGGACAGGAGGAATTGTAATAGAAGGTCTGGGAATATCCCAGCTACACCCAAGGGAAAAAGAGAGGCCTTAGCATGAGTCATCATGTTTCCTTCTGTTAGACACATGGAGAGGCAGGTAAATTCCTTCTTATTCTCTCAAAGGGATGGAATCTAATGATACTTGTTTTTCTCTGGTTTTGTGACTTGACTTGGGGTACTCTGGCAGGAAGGATTCTATTCATAGCCATGTGTCTGCTTTCATTAAGAAAGTGCAGTATCAGTGGTACGTTATTGCCTCGAAACTTGCTTTGTGGGCTGATGGAAAAGTATGTTAGAATAAGGTCTGTTTAATGGTCTGGGAATTTGACTGGGGTTTACATTTGATCCAGAAAGAAAGTAGTTAGCCCCCCTCACCTCCTTTTGTCCCCATAGAGTCCCTGGGAACCCTTTGGAAGGATGCTATTTACCAGTAGGTTTCTTCCAGATTTCTGGAGCAATTGAAGTGTGTATTGATTTTGTTTTATGTGACAGCACCATTTTAACTTCTTCTTAGGGTGCAGAGACTATCTGCAGTCTCTTTTACCCACCACCAACCAGACCCAGACTAGGGACCAGTAGGGTCATTGTGTACCCAACCCCCTATTCTGGGCTCTGCTCACAGATGATTAGCATCAACCATTTACTGAGTTGCTTTCTGTGTCTTAGGTGCTGGGGAAGCAAGAAGTCGGAGAAAGTACAGGTTATAGTCTTGAAAGGATGAATAGTAATACTAAGGTGCCAAAGGTACAGGCTTGCAACCTAGGTGTCACCCTGCACTCCCTTCTCTCAGCCTCCAAGGCCTATTGAGGTCCCCATTGTAGTGTGCCACCTTCTCTTTGCCACCCTGCTACCAGCCGGCTCTTGTCACCTCATGCCTCTATGATTGTAGTAATCTCCTGGTGAGTCTCCTTGACTCAGATTCTTCCCCACTTTAATACCCTCTACTCAGTTGTCAAAATGATCTTCCTAAAGTATAGGTCTGTCCGTATTACTCTTGTGGCTCTCTTACCTCCAGGATTAAGTAGAACATCCTCTGTCAGTCATTCAAAGTACTGTCTAATAGAGCCCCCTTTCTGCCTTTCTTGTCTTCTCAAAGCCCTGTGGACTTTGTGCATTTTCACTGGCTCTCCCCCACCTCTGGAATTCTCTTCTTCCTGCCTCTCTTAGGTTGAGTATCTCCAGTTTATCATCTTTGCCTTGTGTTTTTGTGGTTGTTTGCATATTGTCTCCTTTAGGAGACTATGAGTTCCTCAAGAGCGTGCTGCCTGACACCCTGGAGCAACAGACCAAATGCATATAGCGTAGATGAGCAGGCATTCCCTAAAGTCAGATGATGAAGCAGTGGCTGTAGGTTGGGGGATAAGGGAAGGCTTTGTGGAGGTGAGACTTGTGCTCAAGGAACCCAGGGAGAAGCCCTGCTGATGACAGTGGAAGAGAGCTGACTTCAGCCATCCCTCTGGTACCATTTGTGTGACCTTGGACAAGTCATTGCCTCTTTGGGGGGCCTTATCTAGAAAATGAGGTGATTGAACTAGATGAAGTCCATTCAAGCCCATCCAAGGCTCCTAGGCCACTCCAGGCAAGGAAATGGAAGTGCCATGTAGCCATTGGGATTACTTTTGACTAATATCATTCACCCAATTTGAATGAAATAATTCAATTGCACTAAGGAAAAACAATGAATCTGAGGAGTTGAAAAACATGGGAGGACTCATGTAGCCTGATACATTCAGGCCGCATATGGACTGAAGACCTCAGATGTCAGTCCTGTTCCACATGACTGCAGGAATGGGTTGGATCTAGAGAACTGGGAGAACAGGCTTAAGTTTGCAGCCAAACAGCATCATTTGGATGGTCAGTTTGCCTTAATTTTCTTTTGGTACAAGAAAAAGTTTCAGTGTAAGAGTATTGAAAAACCAAAAGCCTCAATAAAATTAAAGCTAAAATTAAAATGAGACATTCCAAATCTCATGTTTCTCTGCATTTTTCACCTTCATCATTTCTTTCAGCCCAATAATATTCTGATATGTTCTTATAGACAGAATCTTCTTGACTTTCAGTTCTTCGCTGTCACAAAAAAAAAACAAACTGCTGTGCATCTTTCTGACCTCTTTAGGGTTTGTGCCAAATGGGGATTTCTGGGGCATATTGGGATAGACAGTTCCAGAGTGGTTGTACCAATTGACAATTGCAACAACAGTGTATTCAGTGTGCTTTTCTTCACAACAGATCCAACATTGACTTTTTTTGGATAGGAGAGGTAATCAGGGTTAAGTGATTTGCTCGGGGTCATAGCTAATAGCGTCCGAAGACAGCTTTGAACTCAGGTCCTGACTCCACCAGGTCAGTGCTCTATCCATTGCACCATCTCACCTTGCTCCATACTGACTTTTAGCATTTTTGCCAGTTTGCTGCTTTCACACTCTTGACTTTTCCTGAAGGTTCTTCAACTCTTTATAGCTCCTTATAGGTTAAAGTAAAAACTTCTGGCATTTAAAGACTTTTACAACTTGACTTCAACCTATCTTTTTTTTTTTTGCAAGGCAAATGGGGTTAAGTGGCTTGCCCAAGGCCACACAGCTAGGTAATTAATAAGTGTCTGAGGCCAGATTTGAACTCAGGTACTCCTGACTCCAGGGCCGGTCCCTCAACTGATCATTTTAAAAAATGATAAGGAACGAATTATTTATATATAAACCATCCTCATCAGTAGGATAGTGATAAAAGATGAACATACTTTTCATTGTTTCATGCAAGTAAAAGGAAGAATTTTAGGTCTCATATAATTTTCTGATCCACATCTAGAGAAAGTGATGATCCTTGTGGATGCTATGGAGCACAGTACTTGAGTATTCGTCCAAGTTCTTTACTTCTGATAACTGGATGGGAGAGGATAGATGATTGATTAGTGGAATCACTATCTGGCCATCCGAAAGGTTTAGCTTCCAATGTTGAGGTAGAGGAAGGGGGAAAAACCTGGGTTGTCATGATGCTGTTGAGACTTCAGGGATCTAGAGCATGTTTCCCATGGAGGCTTGGCCCTTGTCAGTATGGGGGCTTCATGAGAGCTGTTGTCCTATTGCTCCCACTCATCTTCCATTATGCTTTGAGTTTCATCTCAGCCAGAACAGGAACCTCTGTCATACCTGTCCGGGCTGATTACATATTGCTCTCCCTCACACACACTGCATTCCAGCCAGGCTGCCCAGTTTGCTGCTTCTGACACAGGATATTATACCTCTCTCCTGTTTGTTTCTGCATAGGCTGTCTCCCCCCTTGGGAGGCTTCCCTTCCTCACCTGAGCTTTCTGCAGGGTTGTCACTACAAGAGGCCTGTAAGTTCCTTTTTGTTGTTGATATTCAATACCCACCCCAATGATCATGTGTTGGCTCACCCCTACTCACAATGAGTTGAAGTTTCTTGAAGTCAGGGATTAATCTTACTTTTGTCTCTATATCTCAGTGTCTAATGTAAGTTGTGGCAGAGGGAGTATGTGACTGAATTAAGTCAATCAAATTGAAATTGCGTTTGCTTCCCCAAATTGAATTTTGTTGTCAGTCTCATCTAAAGTATCTAAATATTTAATACTAGAGGAACCAGAATTGAAAAAATCTCAAAGAACTGAGCAGCATCACTGCAGCTGATGCACTGCATTTTTCTTTCTATCCATAATGCAAAGAAAATAGAGATAGTGGGATGAAAATAGTTAATATAAAGTTAAATTATATTATTTTTGCATCAGTTTATGTGTCTAGTCCTCCTAGTGCTGAAGAAAATCTCTGATCATTATTTTAAAAGTTTATCACTTATTTTTTGGGGGGAGGGTTTACAAGGAAGTGGGGTTAAGTGACTTGTCCAAAGTCACACATCAAGGTAATTATTAAGTGTCTGAGGCCGGATTTGAACTCAGGGTCTCCTGATCCAGGGCCAATATTCTATCCACTACATCACCTAGCTGCCATTGTCACTAATTTTTAACACTTTTTTTTAAAAAATGAGTTTTGAGGGGCAGCTAGGTGGCACAGTGGATAGAGCACCAGCCCTAGAATCAGGAGTACCTGAGTTCAAATCTGGCCTCAGACTTAATAATGACCTAGCTGTGTGGCCTTGGGCAAGCCACTTAACCCCATTTGCCTTGCAAAAACCTAAAAAAAAAGACTTTTGAATTCTCTCCACTCTCAACTATTGCAAAGGCAAGAATGTGATATCAGTTATACATGTGAAATCATGCTATTTCCCATATTAACCATGTTACAAAAGAAAAAAGTGAAAAAGTTGTTTCAATCTGCACTTAATATTCATCAATTTTCTATCATAAGCCCTTCAGAATTATCTTAGATCATTCTAATTGATCAGAATACCTAAGTCATTCAATATATATTTTTTAAATTTAAGTATTTTATTCATTTTTTAACTACCATACAATGGTAGATTTTACCAATCTTTTGCTTTTTGGAGGGTGGGTTTGTAAGGCAGTGGGGTTAAGTGACTTGCCCAGGGTCACACAGCTAAGGTAATTATTAAGTGTCTGAGTTCGAATTTGAACTCAGGTCCTCCTGACTCCAGTGGCGGTGCTCTATCCACTGTACTACCTAGCTGCCCCCAATCGTTTTTTTTTCAAGATTCTGAGTTTTACAATTTTTCTTGCTTCTCCTTCCCCCCAACAGAAAACAATCTGATATAAACTAACTCTCTCTCTCTTTATATATATATATATATATATATATACATATATATATATGTATATATATATATGTATATATATATGCATGCGCGCTGTTACTATGTACAATGTTCTCCTGGTTCTGTTCACTGCTTGTTGCATGAGTTCACATAAGTTCTTCTGAAATCATCCTGTTCATCATTTCTGTAGAACAGTAGTTAGTATTCTATCATAGTTGTCATATATCTTAAGCTGTTTAGATATTCTCTAGTTGATGAGCATCCCCTCATTTCTAATTCTTTGCTATCACAAAAAAAAGAGCTGCTATAAATGTTTTTTTATATATTGGTTCTGTTTTTATTTCTTTGGGACATAAGCCTAGTAGTGATGTTGCTGAGTCAAAGGGTATGCTCGGTTTTATAGCCCTTTGTGGGCATAGTTCCAAATTCTTCTCCAGAATAATTGTATTGTATCACAACCTCACCAGCAATGAATTAGTGATCCAATTTTTCTATATCCCTTCCAATATTTGTTATTTTCCTTTTCTGTCATATTAGCTGATCCTAATAGGTATGAGATGGTAGTTTAGAGTTGTTTTAATTTTCATTTCTCTAATCAATAGTAATTTAGAGGGAGTGGCTAGATGGCACAGTGGATAGATCATCGGCCCTGGAGTCAGGAGGACCTGAGTTCAAATGCGGCCTCAGACACTTAATAATTACCTAGCTGTGTGGCCTTGGGCAAGCCACTTAACCCCATTTGTCTTGCAAAAACCTGAAAAATAAATAGTAATTTAGAGCATTTTTATATGATTATTGATAGCTTTGATTTCTTCTGAAAATTGTATGTTCATATTTGACCATTCATAGATGGGAGAATGACTCTTATAAATTTGACTCACTTCTCTATATATTTGATAAAGGAGACCTTTGTAAGAGAAATTTGCTGTAAAAAACTTTCCCCCCAATTTCCTGTTTTCTTTCTGATCTTGTCTGCATTGATTTTATTTGTGCAAAAATCCTTTTCAATTTTATGTAATCAAAACTATCCATTTTTCAGCTTGGGTTCTTCTCTATCTTTATATGGTCATAAATTCTTCCCTTTTCTATAGTTCTGACAGGTAAAATTTTCCATGTTCCCATAATTTGCTTATGATATCACCCTTAATCCCAAATGTATCCATTTTGACCTTGTCTTGGTATGATATGAGAAACTGATCCATACCTAGTTTTTTTCCAAACTGCTTTCTAGTTTTCCTGGCATTTTTTACTAAATGCTTCTTGTCTTAAAAATTTGGATCTTTGGGTTTATCAAAATGATTAGTGTTACATAGAAAATACCCACTTTTTTGTAGAGCACTCTGTCCCTAATTTATCTGTTTTACATCAGACAATATTTTTTTTAGTTTATTTTTTTATTTTTGCAAGGCAATGGGGTTAAGAGACTTGCCCAAAGTCACCCAGATAAATAAGTATTAAATGTCTGAGGTCAGAATTGAACTCTATCCACTGTACCACCTAGCTTCCCTGCATCAGACAATATGGAGAGATATATGTAGATTCCAACCAGGTTGAATAAATTCATTGGAGTGTTGGTTCCTGGACCCTTGGTGACTTAAGGGGATGAAGAGTTCTTTCCTTCCCTGGCACTATTGCACGTATTTCTAAAATACATGGATGAAGGTAGAGGTGGAACACTTGTTAAATGTGCAGTAAGTAATGAGTCAGCAAGTCCTCATTGACCCTTACCCCATGCCAAACTTAGTGTCAGACTGTGGGCTGGCAAGGACAGACTTGAAGTGATCCCTGCCCTTCTTGAGCTGGCTACCACCTGTGCACACAAAAGTACAGGCAAAGTCTATTGAAAAGAGAAGTCAGTTTTGTGAGGCAGGTATCAGCAAAGGCCTAATCTAGGGGAGGGCCTTTGAGCCCAACTTGGGAAGAAACCAGGTACTCTTGAAGGATTAAGTGGAGAGCCCCTTCCAGAGACCAGATGCAGCCAGGGCAAAGCCACTGAGGCTGACTGGAGAGGAAGGAGAGTTGTGACAGGCTTTAAATGCCATCACTGGAGCTCTTGGAGCCCTGCCTCCTATACCACCCCTCTTCATGTCCTTTCCCAGCAGATGACCCTGTGTCATATTTTACTAAGAAAGAGAAACCATTTTGCTCCCCCACCTAACCCCCCAATGTCTTCAAGAATGCAGCTGTAATTGTGTGTGAGGCCAGTTTGGCAGGACCAAAGAATTTGTGAAGGCAAAGTGATAGATGAAGTGTCTCAAAAGTCTTAGTGCAGTTTTTAAAAAAAAAAATTATTTTTAAGGTAATGGGGTTAAGTGGCTTGCCCAAGGTCACACAGCTAGGCAGTTATTAAATGCCTGAGGCCAGATTTGATCTCAGGTCTTCCTGACCTCAAGGCTGGTGCTCTATCCACTGCGCCACCTAGCTGCTCCCCTTAGTGCAGTTTTAATTCTTAACAGCATAAAATTATATGGAGACTTCTGGGAGGGCTTGTGTACTAAGTCTGGAAAATTGTGTTGGAGCTAGATTGTGAAGGGCTTTAAATGCCAAGGGTGGTGTGTTTGAATTTGATTCTGAAGGTAATAGGGAGCTCTGGAGTGGATTGAGTAGAGGAGTGACATGGTCAGACTTGTATGGAAAGGAGAGACCTTAGGCCAGAGGATACCTTTATTGAATCTTGCAATAGGACAGGTGCTTTTGAGTGGAAAGAAAGGACAGATGAGAGAAATATTGTGTGGAGAAAACTTGGTGGCTTATGGGCTATGTGGAGGGAGGGGAGTAAAGCAAGGTGGAGATGATGCCAACAAAGAGCTAGGGAGTCACCATCTCCAGATTCAGCAGACTTGAAGTGCCTCCCCTCCCCCCTAAACTAATACATTTAATTTTACTTCCTTTACCAGAAGGATAGAGTCCAGAGTGAGAAAAGTGCTGGGCCTGCTCAGGTCAGGCCTCGTATAGAATATGGTCCTTTGTTCTGGGGTCCCTTAGTTTGGGAGAAATAGTGGCAACCTGGTGCATGTTTAGAACCTTGTCTTCAGAGATCTGAAGATTGTCTAGAAAAGGGGTTAGACTCATTCACTTGACCCTCAAGTTTTGGACAAAGACTTACTGACAAATATTTATTGAGTGCCTGCTTTGTGCAAGGCAGTATGCTGGGGGGAGATAGTTGAAATATAAGACATGATCCCTTCCCTCATGTAGCTTCCAGTCTAACTGAGACATGCAAATAAATGTATTCAAGAGGTATAGAAGTATTTTCTGAGACCAAAGGGAGAAAGCAGTTCCTTGAAGGGGAAGCTATTTGAGCATGATCCAGGCCATCAGAGTGCAGTGTCTGGTGGGAGTGTTGGTACATGGATACTCCCAGTGTACTCATTAAGTGTGTTGTGATGATTCCTGAAAAGAGACTTCCATGGGGCTAACTGGCAAGTGGGAGAATTCTGTGGGATTGACTGAATTGGCCTCTCATGGTCTAGGAATCCCCAGTCCATTGGTCTTCCCACTGTATTCTGGGACAATAAGCTCTCAAGAGAATTAGTAACTTTAGCTCATTTGCCCCCAGATGTCATTGAAATGTCCGGTGCCCATTTATTTATGAAGATCCACAATATGTACCTTCTTGTGGTATTTGCTAGGAAGGCAAATATGACCAGAAAGTGTGTCTACTCTCAAAAAATTTTCATTCTCCCAGGGATGGCGGTGGTAGGTCCAGAATGGAATATGCTCAGAAAGAAAATTTGAGATGGGGCCATATGAAAAAGAAATGCCTTGTTCTCTTGGGTCCCAAAGGGTTGATCCAGGAAGTAGCAGAAATTCCTGAGAGGTTGGTGCCTTGGAACCTGGAGAGGCAGGGGACCCTGCACCCAGGGCTGATTTAAAGTAGAGTCAATGGCCTTTTAACTTTCTTTGAATTTGGATTCTTTGATCTTGAAGGGCAATCCAGGATTACAGAGGCCTTAAATGACAGGCAGAAAATTTCATATTTTGATTGATTGACCACTAACAGTTTTTGAAAGGAGTGACAGATTTATCACTAAGGAAGATCATTTTGGTATAGTGGTCCAGAGGAGATAGTGGAGGAGGTAGAATGAGAGAGGAAGACCTGCTAAGAGGCGATGCTGCCATGCCCCTCATGAGCAGTATTGAGACTGGCAGTGAAAAGAGAAGAAGGGGATGTAAACCAAGAGAAGCTGACATTTATTTCTTCTAGTCTTTGAACAATGAACAGGAACTTAAAATTAAGGATTCCTGCAAAATAGCAAGTATGGAAGACTGTCAGCCTTCCCAGAGCATCCCCATTTAACTCTGGTTCTTAAAGTAATGGTATGAGTCCTTGAGGTCCACTTACTTGCTGTTCAGTATTAATGAAGGAGTGTCCATCTCTGCCACTCTTCTTTGTAGTTGAGTCATGAATGAGAGATGCAAAGAATCTGACTTCAGTTCATTAAAAAAAAACTTCTTGATAATTACAACTGTTCGAAAAGTGAAATTTTATTTTTGTAGTGACAAAGAAAAGGAAATTGAGGGGATGCCTACCAATTGGGGATTGGCTGAACAAGTTATGGTATATGAATGTTATGGAGCACTCTTTTTCTATGAGAAACCATGAGTGGTTCAGACTTTAGAGAAGCAAGGAAAGAGTTACATGAACTGATGCTGAGTGAAGGGAGCAGAACCAAGAGAACATTGTACACATTAACAAGAACCCTGTGAGCTGACCAACTATGATGGATGCAGCTTCTCTCAGCAGTTTAGAGATCCAGGACAGCTCTGGGAGCTTGGTTATGGACACATCCAGAGGGGGGAAAAAAACAGCTTACAGAATCTTAATGGATACTATATTTAATTTTTTAAAACTTCTTTTATGTTTTTCCTTCCTATTCCATGGTTTTCTTTCATTACCCTTAGTCCTTATTCCTCATATACAAAATGACTAATATGTAAACATGTTAAATACAAATGACAACAGCCCTGGAATTAGGAGGACCTGAGTTCAAATCCAGTCTCAGACACTTAATAATTACCTAGCTGTGTGACCTTGGGCAAGTCACTTAATCTCATTACCTGGCCAAAAAAAAATAACTGATTTCTTTAAATGGTGGAAGCAAAAAAAACCCACAAAGGAACATGTATAACTTTTACTAGCCTGTTTGCTTCTTTTCATTTGTTTGTTTGTTTTTTTAGTTTCTGCAAGGCAATGGGAATTAAGTGGCTTGCCCAAGGCCACACAGCTAGGCAGTTATTAAATACCTGAGGTCAGATTTGATCTCAGGTCTTCCTGACCTCAAGGCTGGTGCTCTATCCACTGCGCCACCTAGCCGCCCCTAGCCTGTTTGCTTCTGAAGAGAGGAAGGTGGAAAGGGAGGGTGGTAAGAAAATATATAACTTATAAATATGAAAGTAGATGAATGTTGAAAAACTTTCATAACATGGAATTGGAAGAATAAAATATCAAATAAAAAAAGTAGAATGAGATAGGATCCCTCATGGACTAGTAAGCTGAGTAAAGACCTGAGTAAAGAAAGTTGTATGCCTATTCCCTAGCCCCTCACCTCGTGGGGATAATGGTGGTAGATTGGTGATGGGTAAGGTTCAGAATAGGTGACCTTTAATTATTATTTCCCTTTCAGATTTTGAGAAATGAGTATTTCCTAAATGAAATCCCACTTGTAGATATTTGTTTGAAAATTTCTTTGTCCTATTGGTTTATATTTTGTTATAATTTTGAAGGTATTTGATTTATTTCCATAAACATTTGCTTTGTGACAGGTATCCCCTTAACTTTGTTCCCTAATAGCTTCTGCTCCCTGACTCTTCTGTTGAGCCATCAGTTATTTGTAACTAGCCAGGGCACAGTGCTCATTGTGTAAAAGAGGATGTCAGCTGTTTGGTGTTGTGTTCATTTTCTCTCTCTCTCTCTCTCTCTCTCTCTCTCTCTCTCTCTCTCTCTCTCTGGTGCCTAGCCTGGTCCCTGATGAACAACTTAATGAATGTTTGTTGACAAAACTCAAGGCTGTCATTATAATGATCAAACTTGACCCCATAGCAGAGAGGAGAAAAGTCAGCTCCATCTCTTTTTTGCGGAAGTGGGGGATTTGGGGTATGGACTTTTTCATATACTGCCAGACTGTTGATGACTGAACTGCTTTTTTTCCTCTTTATTTTTTTTCATTACAAGAGATGGCTCTTGAGGGAAAAGATATATTTGGAAATGGTTGGGTTTTGTTGAATTGAATACTTATTCTACAAATAACATGTTTTCCAGTTCTTTTCTACCCCTTAAAAATTTCTTTTTGATTATTAACTTAATAAATGCTAACAAACCTAGCCATTTCAATATATAAAAAAGGAGGAGGGAAATTATGTAACTGTAAACTCCTAATATGTCTAATTTGGTTTTTCTTTCTAATATGTATAGTTTATTTTGTATATGGAAAACTTTCCTTATTTCTCCACACACCCCCCCCCCCAAATAAGGAAAAGAAAAGCTCTCCTTTATAATGAATAAATATAATCATGAAAAATAAACTCACACATTGGCTGTATCTACACTTGTCACATTCTATAACATCCACCTCTGTGCCACATTAGATTTCATTAGTCTTTTGGAATTATAACTGACCATTGTATTGATCATAGGTGATTCAGAGTTACCTTTCTTCATAATGTTGTGGTCATATACATTGTTCTTATTGTCTCAGTCTCTTCTCTGTCCTCTAGGTCATACAAGCCCCCCCCCCCCCAGCCCCATTAAGTTCTATGCTTTTTTTTGTTTTGATTTGCTTTTTTACAAGGTAATGGGGTTAAGTGACTTGCCCAAGGACACACAGCGAGGCAATTATTGTCTGAGGCCACATTTGAACTCAGGTATGCCTGATTCCACCTGGCCACCCCCTAAGTCCTATGCTTTTTAATCTTTTTAACACAAAGGTTTTATATTCTTTGCATTTCTTGAAACAGTCATTTGAGTTAAAAAAATTTTTTTGCTATTAGCAGGGTCTAATATGTTGGCAATTGGTCTAATGTTCAATCAACTCTATTTCTGCTGCAAGTCTACCTATTCATAATATATAACGTACAATCTTTTTAATATGTTGCTATGATCACTTTACTAATATTTTATTTAGTATTTTTGTTTTGATATTCATTAGGAATATTTGTATGCAGTTTCTTTCTCTGATTTATCTCTCCCGGATTTAGATATCAGGATCATATTTAACATTGCCTTTTAATCTAGAAGTTGCCTCTTTATTATCTTTCAGGATTATATCACATAAGACCTGCAGATAGGCTGGTCTGATGATGCAACTGACTGGGGTAATGATGTTCATAAGTGTAGAGAGAAAGGAAAAGTAGAATATTCTTTTTAAAAGTCTCAGCCAGCTCCTACTAAACTCAGGTAACTAGTTTTAGGTACCATATTCTTCATTTTTCTTTCTAGACAGCACCATTTTACAGCTTTCACTTTTCTACACCAGAATTGGTTTAGATAGAGGAGTGAGGTGAGCATTCAATCTAGTTTTGGCATTGATTTCATCCATAGTTAAGAGCTATTTTGGGCTAAGTTTCTGGAAGAGCTTCAAAATAAGACTTGATTGACCAGATCTAGGTACTTGACATAAACTTGGGTTTTACATCAGCATGATTCTTCATTCTTAATCAGATTTATTCTCTAGCACGAGTCACTTCCTTTGTATTCTAGAAGTTTCCTGAATACAGGTCCTTAGTTTATGTTTAACTACTTGGGATTTGTTTCATTCTTTGCAATTAGTTTGCAAAACTCTGGTAGACATGTTTCATGATTTTTCAGGAAGCCATTAAAAGAAGAGAAAATCTTGGGGCGACTAGGTGGCATAGTGGATAAAGCACTGGCCCTGGAGTCAGGAGTACCTGGGTTCAAATCCAGTCTCAGACACTTAATAATTACCTAGCTATGGCCTTGGGCAAGCCACTTAACCCCGTTTACCTTACAAAAAAAAAAAAACCCTAAAAAAAAAAAAGAGAAAATCTGTTGAATTGGAAGCCCAGTGCTGTATCAAAGAGTCTTTCTCTGAATCTATTTGACTTCCAGGCATTAGCTCAAATTTACCTTTTTTTAAAACATTTTATTTATTTTTCCAACTTCAGGCAAAGATTGGTTTCAACCATCATTTTTTGGTATTGTTTTGAGTTTCCCAATTTTCTCCCTCTTTCCCTTCTCTTCCCCCTGTACAGAAAGCAATTATTATAGGTTATATGTATATAACTTATATATTCACATTAATCATGTTGTGAAAGAAGAATCAAGTCAAAATAAAAAAAATGTTAGAGGGGAAAAAAATCATAACACATAGGACAGCTTTTAAAAATTAAAGATTGTTATCTTTGATCTGCATTTAAACTCCACAGTTCCCTCTCTGGATATGAATGGTATTTTCAAAAAAGCTGCTATAAATATTTGTGTACATGTGAAGTTTTTACCCTTTTTTGGATCTCTTTGAGATACAGACCTAGTAGTGATATTGCCAGATCAAAGTGTATACACAGTTTTTATTGCCCTTTGGGTGCAGTTCCAAATTGTTTTCCAGAAAGATTGGATCAGTTCACAACTCTACCAATAATGCATTGGTGTCCTAGTTTCCCCACATCCCCTCCAACATTGATCATTTTCCTTCTTAGTGTTATTGGCCAATCTGATAGTTAGGAGGTAGTAACTCAATAGTTGTTTTAATTTGCTTTTCTTTAATCAATGATTTAGAGCATTTTTTTCATATGACTACAGATAGCTTTGATTTCTTCATCTGAGAATTGCCTTTGCATATCCTTTGACCATTTATCAATTGGAGAATGACTTGTATTCTTATAAATTTGACTCAGTTCCCTATAAATTTTAGAAATGAGTCTTTTAACAAAAATACTGGCTGAAAAAATTGTTTACCAACTTAGTGCATTCCTTTTAATCTTGGTTACATTGGTTTTATTTGTGCAAAAACTTTTCAATTTAATGTAATCACAATTATTTATTTTGTATTTTTTAATGTTCTCTATCTCTTCTTTGGTCATAAATTGTTCCCTTTTCCACATCTAACAAATAAACTGTTCCTTGTTCTCCTAATTGGCTTATGGTATCACCTTTTATATCCAAATACTGTACCCTTTTTGACGGTATTTAGCTATAGGGAGTGAGATGTTGGTCTGTGTCTAGTTTCTCTTATTTACTTTTTGTTTGTTTTGGGATTTTTGCAAGGCAATGGAATTAAATGACTTGCCCAAGGTCACACAGCCATGTCATTATTGAGTGTCTGAGGTCAAATTTGAACTCAGGTCCTCCTGACTCTAGGGCTGGTGCTCTATCCACTGCATCACCTAGCTGCCCCTTTCATTTACTTTTTTTAGGGGGGCAAGGTTTCGAGTTTTACAATTTTTCTCCCTCCTTCCTGCAAGACTGAAGTACTCCTGAATTTTTGAACCAGCAGATTTCAAGCTATTTGCGTTGACTGCCCAGTCTTTGCCCACCTCTATTAGGAGTTGTATCTGCATTATTATTTATCTGATTTATCACAATAGAAGCTTTTCTCATCGGTGGCTTCTGGGTTCATATCACCTCTCTCCCAATAAAGAGCATCCAATATGAAGTTTTTGAAGTCTGGCTTCAGCATGGGATTTGACTAGAAACTTGACCTGCTTTCTGTGATTGAGGATCTCACAGACAGTCTGTTGGGGTCGTCTGATAGCCACCATCTCTTACATTCCAGTTTTGGAAGAAATCCAAGTTTCTCAAGAACTCTAGTAAAGCAGCTTTGGAACTAGATCCCACAGTCTGGCAGCATAATCTGCAGGTCAAATTCAATCCCACAAACCCAAGATGCTCACTTTAGTCCTTCCAGAGTGAAGAGAGACAATTTAGAATCCTCTAAGTTCTGGGACCTCTTCTTTAGGTTGTAGCTCAGCCCTGTCTGACAGAGGCTCTGAAAATATCTCTACCCAGGATGTGGAGATGTATTAGACAGCAGAGGGATCAAGCAGGAGAGGCTATGACAGGAAAGTAGAGGAAATCCAGAGACCCATCTCAGAGAAAGTCAAGGTGGAAGAGGCTGGCGTCTGAGTTTTGACTGATGCATGTTTTCAGGAAATTTATAGGAATAACATTTTCCAAATATTGCCATTCCCTTTATAGATATTTCCTGGGGGGAAAAAAAAAACCTTAAAGTGATCAGTTAGAAATGATTTTGCTTTTCTCCACTAAGTTTGGAAAAGTGCTTTTCCTTCAGGTTTTGGGGTACCATCCATTCTGCTCAAGTGGAGTTGGAAACTCCCTGCATTTTTCTCCTTCCACCTTGAAGGCATGGTACTATTCTCCCTATTATACTATGTGAATGGTAGGTGTGATAAAAGTAGAGAGAAGCTTCTCGTATCTTTTTTAACTACATTTGGATTAGCTGTAAAGGATTCTTTCAGTCTGGGTATGCAACCAAGCAGGCACCATTTCTAGTGTACCTTGCTGAGGAAGGGCTCAGCTTTGGTCCTCCACAAGCTCTCCTTTTTGATGGGGGATGGGATCCCAAGATAAGTAGCTGAAATAAGCAAAGGTTTGAGGGAATTGTCCCCAAAAAAGTGTTTTGGGAGGGAGGAATGGAGGAAGGGAACTCAGGGAAAGTTTGTGAGATGTGTCTTCCTTCACACAGCTCTTGGTCCTCTCTGCTAGGCCATAAGCTCCTTGAAGGCCATGATCTGTTTTATTTTATCTTCCTCTGTCCTTTAGCACTTAGTCCAGTGTCTCCTCCAACATGGGCACTTTCTAACATGGTCCTGAGTCATGCCAAGTGTTGCAGATGCTGAAGGGTATGATGTAGTTCCTGGCCTCCACAGGTGCTCAGGCTTATTGAAGAGGTAGGATGGACCTGTTGGTTATCTCTTTTATGTATAAGTTAAGTATGTTGAGTATCAAATGAACAGAACTAGGAGCAAGTGGATGCAGAGAATCTTCCTTCTTTGGTCATGATTTCCCTAATGGAGTGGATCCATAGTGAGGTGGCTCCTGGATGTTGGGGGGGGTAAGGAGGGGGCTGTGCAGGTTTAGGGGAGAGAATCATCTGGGAATATGTAATTAATTTTTATACTTTCCCCAGTAAACCATCGACCCTTTTTATGATGTCATGAGGGATTCCTTAATTTTGCAGCTGCTTCCTGATTACGTCAGAGAAGAGCCTCTCACCCTGCAGCCTGGAGCTGCACTCACACAAGGATTGGAAACAAATGAAGTGTTGAATATCTAATGGCTTCCACAGGGAGAGCCACTTCAGACTTCCCAGGCCTCCTCAGGCAAGGTCTTCCTCAAGCATTTCTGACCTCCGAGAGGGCCTTTGTTCAGGAAAGACAGGGCCCCATCCCAGAGCTTCAGGCTGAGGGAGTCTGTAGATCCTCTTGGTGCGGCCCTCCCTCCAGGTGCGCCCTTTCCCTCTTGTCCTGCCCCCTTCCTGGCTCTCACTTCCTTGTGCTTTTGGTTCCCCCCTCATCGCAGTGTCTCTGGGAGCCTTTGGGAGTTTACCAGTTTGTGCCAGAAGGAGTTTCTCCTTCCCCATGTTGCAGTTATTTGCCAAAAGCTGTCATTTCTACCTCCACAATGGCTCTCACATCTGTCCTCTCTTTTCTCTTTCTATTGCTGTAACTGTAGTCCAGACCTTCTTTACTTTTTGCCTAGAGTATTCCAGCCACCTTCTAATTTGCCTCCCTACCTTTGTCTTTATCTTACTTCTCTCCTGCCCCATGCCACCACAAAAATGTGGCCCCTTATTTCAGCAAGCATGAAGTGACTACTGTGTGCAAGGCACCCATACTTGGGGCAAGAGAAACAGTCACAAGAATGAAAACAACCCCTGTCCTCATTGAGCTTGCATTCTCCTAGAGTAAGTTGAGTGTGACTCTGCAGCAGCAAGTCTAACTTACGTGCAGAGGAAGTTCAGGAGGGAGAGAGCCAACCTTCATGTGTGTACCTGGTCATCTTGGGAGGCGTAGATTGTAGTCGGGTGGTAAGTTTGAATCAGAGGAATTCTGTCAGGCGAGACAATTCCAGGCTGCTTCCTGAAGTAGAACCCTGAGAGAGAGAGAGAGAGAGAGAGAGAGAGAGAGAGAGAGTCTGTGTGTTTCTCCATGTGTTTCTCTGTGTCTCAGTGGGTGTGTGTTTTTGTGTCTGTGCCTTTCTGTGTTTCTGTCTGTTTTTGTCTCAGTGTCTCATTGTGTTTGTGGGTGTGTTTGTGCCTCTATGTTTGTGAATGTCTCTGTGTCTCTGTGTGTCTGTGTTTCTCTATCAGTAAATATTTATCAAGTGCCTACTGCTGCCAGCCACTGTGCTGGGATTTGAGAATTCTACAAAAAGGAGCAATACTGTCTGCACTCAAGGAGCATCCTAATGCAGACTATGTTCAAACAAGATATATTTTAAAGTTGGAAATAATCAACAGATGGAAGGCACTGCCCCAAAGGGCCACTGGGAGAGGTTTCTCCTAGAAAATGGAATTTTCCCTGGTCCATGAAGTGCAGAGGAGGATGACAAGCACTCCTAATATGAGGGTCAGCCAGGGAAAATGCCCACAGTTGAGAGAAGGAATCCTAAAGAGGTTGGCATTACTAGTTTACAGACTATATAAGAGGGAGAGAAGCTATAAGGACACCAGAAAGATGGGAGGGTAGGATGTGTTATGTGGATACCCAGCTGGATTTTCCATTTTATTTTGGAGTGATAGCGATTCACTGAAGTTAATGATTAGGGGACCAGGGATGACATAATCAGACCTTCATTTTGCAAAGATCACTTTGGAAGCAAAATGGACTGGAAAGACTGGGGAGAGACTTAAGGATATCACAGTAATCTTTGGATGAGGGGCCTACACCAGAGAGGTGGTAGTGTCAGAGAAGAGAAGGAGAAGGGAACATAGTCGAGAGACACAACAAAGGTTAGAATCTGGGTGACTAGGAGTTACCCTTAATAATAATAGGAAAGTTTGAGGGTGGGGGAATGGAATATGATGAGTTCTGCTTTGAATATATTGAGTTTAAGATATTTATAGGACATTTCACTAAAGATTTGTCTAACAGGCCTTTGGAGATGGGAGACTGGAGAGGTCAGTGGAAAGATTAGGTCAGGATTGGTATATTTGAAGATCATCAGTATAGAGGTATCACTTAAATCCAGGAAAACTGATGTAATCCCCAAGTTAAATAGAGTCATGGGAGAAGAGCTCTCAGGACAGAGCTCTCTGTGTTTGACCTGAATGAGGATCCTACAGAGAAGACTGAGGGGGGGGGGGGAGGAGAAAAGAGGGACCAACACCCGAAGTCTGAGAGTCTTCAGAATGCTCTTGAGGGAAGTGCTCTGACCTGGCTCCCGAGCCTTATTAATTGCCCACCTAGCTTCACACCTTCCTATCTTCTTACCCTGACCTATACCTTTTCCTCCATCTTAAATGGTATCTTATCCTACCTGTTGAATCTAGTGTTGTGGGAACAGTGTATTTACCCAAGTTCAGCTCCATCATAGCTCTTTTTGTGACCATGCTCTTCTGAGTCTCATTTCCCTTCTATATAAAATGAAAGAGTTGAATTAGATGCTTTCTCAGTCTCCTGTGTTCTATTTTTATCCTGTGCTCCTTGGGAATCCTTGGTTTCCTTAAAAATCAGGTCCATTCTCACTCTGGACATGACTGTAGGATCCTCTCAAGACTGAAACCTTGCTGAGTCCCCACAACCAGATAGCATTTTTCCTTTTTATGAACTCCTGTAGCACTGTATAATTTTTTTATATCACTTGTCACAGTCTGTTATATATTAGAATTGTATATTACCTACTGGCTTAATTACTCATGGTGCCCCACACATAATCAGGTACAAGGGAAGCCAGATTCTTCTTTGGAACTTGAAGTGGGAAATTTTTCCTATTCTTCACTGTGTCTGTGTCTTGTTAAGACAGTCCTAGACAAGAGAAGGTCAAAGTAAAGATTGAGTAGGCACAGCAAGAGCAGCCAATGGCAGGAAATGCCATTTCCCACATACTTCTCTTCTCCCTCGATACTACATTGCCCAAATAGGGACGTAATCCAGAAGTTCCAGTTGTGGACTCTCACATGGAAAGATGCCCCAGAGGCATTCACAGTGATGCTTTGCCTGGCTAGACTTGAGTATTATCTGATTTAATAATGGTGTGTGTGTGTGTGTGTGTGTGTGTGTGTGTGTGTGGTTTGTGTGTCTGTGCCTGATGTGTGTTTGTCTGTAGTGTGTGAGTGTATCTAGTGTGTGTTTATGTGTGTATGTGGTGTGTGTTTGTGTGTAGTGTGTGTATATGTGTATGTGGTGTGTGAGTGTGTGTGTGTGTGTATGTTTGTTTATGTACAGGCATATACTGTGAGCACCACAACGATGCCCTGGGGTTGGGAATGGCTCTGCATTTGCTCTGAGGTTTGCTTCCTTTCTGGCTGGGTGCAGCCGCTGCTTCTGCTGCCGCCTCCTCCATCTTCATCTCCTCCCTCATCCAGCTGCTGCCTCAGGGAGCCTGGGGATTGGACAGCAGCTGACCGAGGCTCTCATTGCCCACTTCCTGTGGCCAGGGAGCTTTGGGTGGGTTGTGCAGCAGCCCTGCCAGCCCTTTGTCTGCCTGGTGGCTGACTCATAAGAAAAGCACTCTGGTGTCTGAGAGATAAGAGCCAGTAAAATCACCTCCAGGTGGTGGTAGTTTGGGGGTAACTGACCACTGGCCCCTCCCTTTGGGAGGTGAGGGCTGGGGAGGGACCCAGTGACTAAGTTTTGTTGTCTGCATTTTTCTCCAATTGTTAACCAAGCTTCTGGGCCATCCCCACCTTCCTTCATCAGAGGCTCGGATGTTGCCTAGTATTCTCAGTCCCTCTTTCCCCTTTCAGTGTCAGCTCTTGGCCATTCATTGACCTGTGCGGAAGTCACTGCTGCAGGACAGGAAGGTGGAGGGAGGACTGTCCAATCATTATTGGTAGTGGAATCTTAAGTAAAATTGTCTGGAGCTGTGATTTCATTGGTTTAGGGAACTTGTGGTAAAGAACCAGGGCACCCTGAGACATTGAAGGGGCATGCCCAGAGTTGCTCAGTGGGTCAGAAGGGAGTTTTGAATGCAGGCCTTCCTGACTTGAAGGTGGTTCCCTGTTCACTATCTCCTGATGAAGACCTGCCTCTCCCTGGAATTTTCCTGGCAGAGTCCCCTGGCCCTGGCCCTGCCACTCCCTCCCTGCAGCTCTCCCCTAGCTCTCCCCAGTGTACCTGTCCCAGGAGACAGGGGCAGAGCGGGCAGGGTTCTTAGTGGTCCTGCTCGGTTTCCTTCTTCCTGTTTCCTGCAGAGGAGGTCTTGCCAGCCTGGAGCTGTCAGGCCCAGCTTTGCTTTGGCAGCCCCGTTGTGCATACACTGGTGGGAGAGGGGATGTGTTTATCACTTTTCCTGGAGATTATCTGTTTAAGCACTTCTCTGACAGTTACAATAACAAGGGCAGTGTGCTGTGTTTCCCAGCAGAAGGACACTCACTGTTGAAAGATGTATAGCACTAATTAGAAATACATAACATCCGGCCACATGGCAGCCTTCTCCTGGCCCCTCCATTTCCTGATTTCATACAACTTTGACGACAGTTGGTTTATGTTTTCCATGAATATAATGTTCTCAGAAAAATGAGTCTCCTAGTTACACAGGAGGGAGATACTCATCCCCTTTGCAGGTAACATGTTGACTATAAGGGAGTCATGGAGTGATGATCACTTGCCCTTCTTAGAGTATGTGGGAAGAAACAGAACAGAGTTGATATCTCAGGTGACTTCCTTCTAGGAAGGGAGTGTTTCCGTCCCTTCCCTTTAGCCAAGTCCATCCCCTCAGACTCTGGAAAAGGCTAGTTTTGGAAATAAGGGGAAAGGCCACTTAGCAGTGTTAATGAGTTCCTCAGCTCTGGGTTGGGCTGCTGCTGCTGCTACCTGAAATAACGCCAAAGGAACTTGGGCAAAACCAAGGCAAATAGTACCTCACCCTCTCAGCCCCTGCAGGAGGCCCCCTTTCCCAGGAGGGAAAGTCCTGTCTAGTCCAATACTGATTCATGAAGGTAGACTAGGAGAATGTTCTTTAGTATGATGTCAGATCTCTGGTACCTTCCAAGGGCCTGGGAATGCATAGGTGGCTGCTGAGATGAATTTCTTTGTGTGTGTGTGTGTGTGTGTGTGTGTGTGAAGGGGTGTTTCCTATAGCCCCTGCTATATATAGGACATGCCCTGTTTTGATTGTCTTCACAATGGAATTCTCACAATTTCTATAAGGTTAGAAGAGAATGAGCCCTTCTTCATTGGCCTCTCTCTAGCCTCCTAGGACACCTTGTGATTGATGCTGATTGATGACACACAACACCTTATCTCCCATCTCTTCTACCTTTGCACTGCTCATCCACCATGCCCGGGCTGCACTCTGTTAAACCTCCTCCTCCTCAGGGAAGAAAGTTCCTTTCTTCCTTCAGGAAGACACTTGAAGACTTTCCTTATCCCCTCAAGTGCCAGCACCATCTCAGTCAGCCCTCTTTGTATTGATTGTATTGTATTGTATTTCCTTTGGACTTACTGGAAATCTACTTTGACCTCCCCTGTTGGGCTCCTCTCTTTAGAATGTGGAATGATGGGGGCAGCTAGGTGGCGCAGTGGATAGAGCACTGACCCTGGAGTCAGAAGGACCTGAGTTCAAATCCAGCCTCAGACACATAATAATTGCCTAGCTGTGTGACCTTGGGCCCACTGCCTTGCCAAAAAAAAAAAAGAATGTAGAATGACAGGATGATTTTCATTCCTTGCATCCTCAGCACCTTATCTCAGTGTCTGGCATATAGGATGCTCTTAATAAGAACTAACTGATTAATTAGGCAACTTAAGCTTCCCACATATATTGTCATCCCTTGGGGAAAATGCCAGTTCTTTGAAAGCAGGGTTTATCTTGCTTTTTAGTTAGTATCCCCAGCACTTAGCATAGTTCTTTGGTCTTAGAATGAGCAAATTAAATGTATTCATTCATTCATTCATTCATTCATTCATTCATTCATGCTTGCATTCATTTTGAAGAAAAGACACTCCAGGTCACATAACCAATTAAAGGAGAAAGTTAGGACTTGAAATCTTATTCTTAATGAGTGGTGAGAGACATGGATCAAAACAGTTCTTGGGGCAGCACCGGCCCTGGAGTCAGGAGGACCTGAGTTCAAATCCGGCCTCAGACATTTAATAATTACCTAGCTGTGTAGCCTTGGGAAGTTACTTAACCTTGTTTGCCTTGGCAAAAACCTAAAAAAAAAAAAAAAAAAGAGTTCTCTGATGTCTGCAGAGAGATGTGAGGGACTTTAACACCTGGAAGGACCCAGACCTAAAAAGAGAGTACTGGATAGAAAGCATGTTGAGCCATCCTTGGGCCCTCCCCACTTCTTATTGGCAAAGGCTAAAGTAAGGAAGACCTAAGTGAAGTGGCCACCATGATGGGAAACTGTGAGTTCCATCATTGTCCCTTTGCTATCAAGTGGTGACAACCCTGTTCATTCTTCTGCTTTGAGCCACAGCATCGGCTTAAAGTAGAAATTTGTTGGGTCTGGCTTCCAGGCCCAGAGCTGCCATTTGTCATGAAACAGAAATGGGCCTGGTGACAAGTAACCTCCCATTGCCACCACATTTCTTCACCCGAGTAGATGAAAGGGTCTGCAAAGGAACTACACTGTGGTCCTCTGAGCTAAAGCTGCCCCTTTAGCTGCCTCAAGGTTCCTTCATCCTTTGTACATGGCCTCACATGGGGTACTGCATGTCCAGCCAGTCTGAACATCATATGTCCTCCTGGTGAGAGGGAATTGAAGGGGAAAGGTAACCTCAGAGGATATGGATTCTTTTTGTTCTATTCCAGCTTTTGTCTTTTTTGTCTTGAGTTTGTTTCTCGCCTTCAGGTCTCATGGCCTGTCTGCTGGCTGGCAGCCCTTGGCAGAATCCAGCTCTCTGGCAATGTGGCAACCCACAGGAAGGGGTGGAGGACAGAAGTGGGCCTTTTTCCGCAGGATTACTTTTGCAGTGTTTCCATCCCTCTTGTTCCCTGTCCCTCTCCCCAGTTAGTCAGTCTTTGGATGCCAAAATTGTGTCTCTGTTGGAGTAACTAGGTGGCGCAGTAGGCAGACCACTGGGCTTGGAGTCAGGAATACCTGAGTTCAAAACTGATCTCAGGTAATACATGTGTGACCCTGAGTAAGTCACTTTATCCTGTTTGCCTTGGTTTTCTCATCCATAAGATGAGCCAGAGAAGGAAATAGCTTTGCCAAGAAAACCTCAAATGGGGTCACAGAGAGTCAGATACAACTGAAATGACTGAACAACATTATGTCTCTGTGGCACATGAGAAGTGGAAGAATCCCTGCTAACTTTCACAGAGGATTAATTGGCTTTTATTGGGGAAAGTATAGGATTAATGACTTATAATAATCACATCGATAATTGACACTTCCTTGTTAACTTATCTAGAATTTCTACATCCTATTTGACTTGGGCAGCTACTGGATGAGTATTAAATCAGTGGGCATCTGTAGTGGCAGATTTCTAGGTGTTGGTTTTGGTTGGTTGGTTCTTGTTCTTTGTTATTGAAGAAGACCAAAATGACATCACTATATTTGAGACAAATGACAGTGTGTCTGACTGGCTTATCAGACCAATATGAACTTGGAATGCTCTACTGGAGTTTGGGCACAAATAGTCCATTTGAACACCTGGGATTGTTATTCTTAACTTATGGATGTTACATTTCAATTCTGCCTTCCTCACAGAGAGCAGCACCCTCTCTGATGAGGGCATGCCATACTGGGTGGTCTTGTGCCAGGGTCTCCCATGCTGTACAATCAGTTCTAAAGAGGGACCTTCACAGTGTCAGTATTACTTCTTCTGACCCCCCTCCCCTTTTTTTTTTGAAAGTAGAAAGGATTTTACTGAATGAAGACCTCTTTCCTACTAAAAAGTAGAGGCACCAAGGTAACAAAAGAGGTAAAAGTCAAATCAGTCTTTTTCAAGCAGCTTCAGCTACCTTGTCTTCACCCTTCAGCCAGGGCTCAGTACAGATGGAATTCATGAGTCTTCAAGGAATTCAAGATATGGTAACTATATATCTATTCCACAAGTAGCCTGATGACCCCACATGTCGATCAAGGGCTTCATTGACAATGACCACACACCTGAAAAGCAGGTGGTCTGAGTCATCTTTATCACGTATTTACCTACCAGGTGACTTTCACAAACCTTTTACTTTCCTCCAGCCCCTAGAATGGGTTGGGGAGTGGCAGAGGCAACTTTTCTGGCAGAAATTAGGGGAATTCCTGGTGTGTAGGGACTAAAAAGTTAAACCTAAATTCTTCCTCTGGAAAAGACAAAGAACTCATCCGTCCACCTGGACGATGCCTGCAGATTCGGCTGCTCTTCCTTTGGACAGCCTCTGCGACAGGCAGCACTCGGGCTGATCTAGCCACGGCCTCCATGGTCCTCAGCGCTGCTCACTGCTCCTCCTCCATGTGGGCCCGGTAGTCTCTGAACAGCAAGCGCATCAGCTGGCGCTTCTTGGGCAGCTTGGCACGATGACTTTGCAGTGTCCTGACAGCTTGGGCCGCGTGTTCGGCCTGCTTGGGGGTGGACTTCTGCGTGCGCAGGCCAGCTCCAGCTGCTCCACGCACCAGTCCAGCTCCCTCTGCAATCGCAGCTGCTCCTCCGGGTCCTGCATCCTGGCCACCCCCTTGGCATCCTGGCTCAGGGCTGGTCCATTTGGCTGGGCTGGGGGAGGTGGCAGCGGCTTCTTCTTCTTGTCCGTCTTGGCTGCCCCACGGCCTCGGCCAACAGCTCCGACTTCCACTCTGGCGCCTGCAAAAGAGGCAGGAGCTGGGGGTCACTGGGAGGTCGAAGCCCCTGGCCCGGCCCGCCCAGCCCGCTCACTCCTCACCTCCATGCACTCCACAGGCCGGCTGCCTCTTCTGACCCCTTTATGAGAGTTTTCCACACCCCTGCATGAGTTCTCCATAAAGTAGTCTTTTTGTCAAGCATATATCTGGCATTCTAACTTGTCTACCATCATAGTTGTGCTCTCTATAGTAATGTGGGAATGTTAGGCAGTTTAGCGCGAGAAAGAACCTCAGTGTCTGGTATCTTCTGCCAGTTGATCTTCAGAATTTTCCTAAGACAATTTAAATGGAAGTGATTCAGTTTTCTGACATGGCGCTGGTAGACTTTCCCAGGCATAGAGCAATGAGGTCAGCACAATGGCTCTGTAGACCTTCAGTTTGGTTGTCAGTCTTAATACCTCTTCTCTCCCTCCCAGATACAGAGCTAGCTCTGGCAATGCATGTGTTGATCTCATTGTCAATGTGTACCTCCCTGGAAAGGACACTGCCAAGGGAATTGAACTTGTCCACAGTCCTCAAAACTTCATTTACTGTTCCACAAATGGATAGTGCGGTGCTGGCTGATGGAGCACCTGGTTTTCTTAGTGTTCATTGTTAGATCAAAATGAGTACAAGCAGCAGAGAATCGATCCATACTTGGTTGTAAATTTCTAGGTATAAAAGTATAACCAAAGAATGGGATTATTTCTTCTCCATAAATAACTGTTGAAACCAAAGGGGTATTAATAGGAGAGACTTTGGGGGAGGTGATATCCCAGGCAGCCAAATGAATGATCAAATTTGTAAGGTTGAAGACCTCATAGTTTAAGGGACCACAGTGTAAGATCTAGCACTTCTGTCTTTCTGTCCAAAATTTGGGAGAAATGTAAATCAGGAATTCCTAGCTGAACCTGTGGACTCTCACTTTGGGATTTTTCACTAGAATCAACAACCTTAAAGGCAAGATGGGGTCTGGGATGTCCCCAGCTCCACAGAGACTTGCCACTTTGGATTTGCTCTCCAAGCACTTGTGGCATGACCGTCATTGGACCATCATAATGTTGGAGGACTTAAGCACCAGGTTTTTTTAAACAGAAAAATACGAGAAAGACTGAAGAATTAGAACTTGCTTTCCCTTCCTCACAGCCTCTTTTAGTCATCTCCCAGGTGATGTATCTAGGTGGCTAGGAAGAGCTATATTCTCTAACCTGGAATATTTGAGTCCCTGCAGTAATGATGTCCTAGCTATGACCTCAGGAGAGCAATGCCCACATTGAAATACTGACATTAGATAAGTAAGTGCTCTATGCTGCTTCTTTCCTAAAATGAATACCACTGCCCCCTTTTGGGTTCTGTCATCCTCATCCTGACCTCTTGCTTAGGCTATGTTGTTATCTCTTCCTGTTTCCCAAGGCTGGAATTCAGGTAGTCACTGCCTTCTAGGCTAGGTGAGTGAAGAAGGTGGGAGCCCAGACTTTGGGTGGAGGAAAATCTTGCCCTCTACTCATGTCTGGTGACATGAACTGAGCTGCCAAAGTCCATCCCATTAAGGCAGAACTAGCCTGAGATGTGACTTAGCTTGCAGTCCCAGTTCACAGAACCCTCCCCTTTTTCTGGGGAGTATAATATCCAACTCCTCCCTCTCCTCCAGACTGTTCTGCCACTCTCAGGGCTCTCAGAAGTGTAGTGGGGTTGGCTATGGGTGCCCTAATCAAATCTGTTTCCATAGGGAGGAGATAGAAGAGGACCTCAGGAGGACTAGCTGTTGCTTGGGTGACATCTCCCTGAATAAGAGCTTTCATTGAGCTCCATTGATGGAGCTATTGTGTGACTGGTGAACTGTTTAGGTTGAAATGACATGAAGGATGGGGTTTGAATATGCAGTTAACTATCCTTTGAGTACTTGGAAGATTTGAAAAATTCTCTTTTCACAGCAGATAGGAATTGGGTCAGATGCTGTCAGGTTACAGGCCTGGTCCCCTGGCTAATCTATAGGCCTGTTTCCCTGACTAATTTGTATAGGTGCTATATGATCCCTTCCTGAAAGATACCTTTGTTACTCACCATTCCTCAGGGATACAGAGGGATCTAGTTGAACTGGAATTCGAAGCATTTGCAATTGGGAGTCAAATACCACCACCCCCCCACCAGCCTCAATAAGCTGTCAGATGGGACTGCCTCCTTTCATTGGTCTGTAGATTTGGAAAAGAGAAGAGGAACTTATAATTAGAAGCCACCATTACATGTTTGGTCTTAGGAGAAATAGTGAAAGTACCCAAGTTACAGTGAGAATCTGCCATCTGTGTCTTGAGGAACAGCATCCCCTAATGAACATACAGTGAGAGAAGGAAGGCTAAGACAAGAAGTGTCTGGTGACTTAGGAAGGAAATCCTCTCCCCTTTCCCATCTCAGGTGTTGAACACCTTTAAAATAAAGAAATTGATTTTATGCTACTTGATTCCTCATTTCTATAGTCTCTTGTGTGGTAGGAGTCAACCTGGGGACATTGCTGGCCCAGAACCAGCCAGACCAACAGAGTGAGGATCCACAGTTCCTGGACCTCTGTTCTTATCATCTTCTTCCTCAGTCCAGAGAGATGGGCATAGCCTGATGAGCTTCTTTCACCTCATGTGGGTGAGAGGAGATGGTGGGACCCAAGATGCTAATGATGTGTCATTTTTTTTTCTTTCCTTAGATTGTTTCTCAGAGGAATGCCGGTCTGTGATTCAGGAACAAGCTACAGCTTTGGGGTTGGCCATGTTCTCCCTGCTGGTGCGGCGCTGTACCTACTTGCTAAAGGAATCTGCTAAAGGTATGCAGATGAGGGGCCCCTGCCTGGTAGGACTGCCCCCAACCTCTGCCCAGGCAGGTCCCAGGGCCCTCCTTCCCTTCTTAGTATTTCTTCTTCCCAGATTTCTCCATCTACCTTCTATACTCTATTTTGTCCCCCTACAGATCCCCTTTTCTGTAAACTCTTGGCTTTTTCCTTTCTCAGCCCATTAGATAACCTAGGATTTTTTAACTGCTGACATGTGTTCCCTTTTTGCCTGCAATGGATATTGATTTCCATATTTTCATCTTTTCCCTCTCGGATTGCAAGTGACTTTTCAGGCTCTCACCTCTTGTTCCCAAACCTTGTGAGTGCTCCAGGTGCCTTGGCCCAGGAGTCTTGGGCTTCACTGGGCAAGGTTTTGGGTACATCTGTTTCCAGGGAGAGGGAGAATTCCATGTCATTTTAAGTTGAACCAAGGACAAAGCTAGGCCTTATAGGTCTTCTGCAGGAGTGTTTAAAGGATGACTGGAGGTAACTTAATTACTTCCATTCTGTATCAGGTTGGTAAGTAGTGTCCCTCGAGGTTGACTTGCCCAATGCTACCAGTTTCTAACTTGGCCCTCCTTCAGTGCTAGAGGGGAGCCAGAAACTCAGGTGGATGCTCCCCCTAGCTATGCTGTCCTCGGCTACACAGGAGGCAGGGAGAGCTCTCAGTGTGTGTGTGGAGGGGGGGCGCCTGGTGTACTGGTTCTCTCTCTGTCCTGCTTTTCAGAATCCTCTTAGGTGCTGGTGGTTTTCCATCGCCTGCAGGCCCAGCTGCCCTGTGGACTTGGTCTCCCTCCCCTAAGAACTTGCTGCCGTCCCAGCGCCCCAGGTCCCCCATGGGGCCACAGCAACATAGGCCAAGCTCTCACCCTTTGCCTCTGCAGCTCAGCCGTCCTCCCATGAGGACGAGGAAGACCAGGACGATATCAAGGTGTCAGCCTTCCTCCCAGACCTGAAAGAACTCCTGCCCAGTGTGAAAGTTTGGTCAGACTGGATGCTTGGTTATCCGGATACCTGGAACCCTCCACCCACATCTCTGGATCTGCCCACACAGTGAGTCCAGTCCCCCCGCCCCTGCCAAGCACAGTTGCTCCTTGTCCGATTTCCTGCTGCCTTGCCTTGGACTTGATCTTTTCTTAATGCCCTCCTTGTTTCCCTGTGTTTTTGGTTGTGCTTCTGCCTCAGTTCTGTTCCCACCCCACTTTCCTTTACTCCCCACAAACCTATCTCACCTTCCCTTCTGAGCTGTGCTCTCTAGTGGTGAAGTCCCCTGACTTTTTCTGGCCAGACTTCCAGAACCCATCAGACAGAATGGAGGTCTGAACCCCATCTAGAGTGACTCCTTTTATCTGCTGTCTCCTCCATGAGCTTCACAAGGACTTTATCTGCTGCCAAGGGGCATTCTGTTGGGCTCTCTGGCTCTAATTTTGGGGCTGTTCATTTTCTCACAGGCTTGTGAAGGACCCACATCAAGAGAATCTTCAGTAGACATTCCTGCCCAGCATAATTTGATCTGTGTGTATATGGGATTTCTGGCCTGATACTTCCCCAATCCCCCTGTTCCTCACTTGAGCCCTCCTAACCTGCAGAGCCTATCATGATGGGCTCCCCCCCCTCCCAAGTTTCATGGCTGTGTGGGTGGTGGCCACAACCATGAGCTGCTCTCAGCATCCCTCCTGAAAGTTCTCCATAGGCTGCCAGAATGTGTTCCAGACTCAGGCTTGGTGAGCCAGGGCTCAGTCTTGAGATGGGCGGCTGGGGCTGCAACAAAGGAACTGACAGTTCTTCTGGCTGGGGAGCAACTAGTTTCCCAGCGGCATTCCCCAAAGGGTTAATGTTTTTGGTCTCAGACTTTTCAGGCCGTTAATCTATAATGCGGACTAGGCAATTTGCTCAGTTTTGGAAAGAAAAGGACAAGGAAGGGCCAAGATCTCCAAGTGTCTGAAGCTGATGCTGAGCATGCGCCATTCGGCTTCCCTCCCCTCTGGGGCCTTTAGCCTCTCCTGGGCTGCCAGGAGGTCAGGCCTATAAGTACTGCTCCCCAGGCCCAGTCCACACATCCACATCCACTGGGGCCTCGGGCCATCAAGCCTGTTCCTCTCCTCTTTTACTGCCTGCCTCCCTTTCCCCTCCCTCCCTCATTCCTTCCCTCCTGTTGGCTTTTGTTTGGCTGAGGAAATGGAAAGCTCACACAGGAAGTGCTGGGCCTCATTTGCTCGGGGTGCAGAGTCTGTTTTCTGTTTGGATGCTGCAGTCCGTGGCCCATTGCCGGCTTGTGTGAGCTGCTGCCCATCTTTGGGCAATGGCTCAAACTGCAGCCAGGCACGTGGTCCTGACCAGAGCCATCCCTGGTCCCTCCGGCTTCCTGGGCCGCTGAGCACTCCAGCTGGGCGGGGCTCCACACTCTGGCTTGAGGCTGACCAGCCCTCATGGGTCTTTCTCTTTCCCCCAGTGGGAGAGCAGATCTGATCAGGCAGCTGCTTGGACCCATGGTGCCCAAGAGACAAGCCCTTATAACCCTGGGCATCCCATCTCTGTCCTGTGGGCAGACCAGTCTAGGGGAGGGGTCATTGGGTTATGGGAAACTCAAGGCCCTCTTTGCACTTAAGCCATCTTTCTGCCTCTTCCTGATTAGTAGGTTCAACTGGCAGAGACTCAGGGGTACCAGATCAGGGGGATCTGGCCCCTTATCTCCCATGGGCCTAGATGATGTTTGGAGGTGGTCTGTGTCCATCAGAATGGACTCACGTTGGATGGTTTCAGTTATTAGACTTAGTTTATCTCCCCCACCCCCACCCCCAGGTTCTGGCCCATTCCTACCCTAACAAAGGAGTGAATAGTTCAAAAATAGTCATGCTTCCTTTTCTCAGGACTTCTTAGTTAGCTACTCCCTACACACAGCATTTTATTTGAAAGGATGTTACCGCTTATACTCAACTGATCTAACTGCAGCATACTCTTTTCTCCTGAGTTATAAGGAATTGCATCATTCAAACATTTCTTTAGGTAGAAAAATTATTTTTCAACTATATTGGCATTATTTTTTTTCTTTTTCTTTTTTTTGGGGGGTGGGGGAGGTAAGCTAATCAGGGAGAAAAGATTTGCCCAGGGTCGTACAGCAAGTGTTAAGTGTCAGGCTGGATTTGAACCCAGGTTCTCCTGACTCCAGGGTCTGTGCTCTATCCCCTGCACCACCTAGCTCCCATAGTGGCTTCTCTCATCTTTCTTTTACATTTTTTTTTTTTTTTAGGTTTTTGCAAGGCAAACGGGGTTAAGTGGCTTGCCCAAGGCCACACAGCTAGGTAATTATTAAGTGTCTGAGGTCGGATTTGAACCCAGGTACTCCTGACTCCAGGGCCAGTGCTTTATCCACTACACCACCTAGCTGCCCCTTACATACTTTTATTATTTCTCTTGCTGTCTTCTTGACCTACCCCATTGGGACTTACTGCCTATCTCCCTTCCAGGAGGGGTCCTGAATTCTGCTTCTTGTCCCTCCTGACAGTATATTTCCTAAAGTATCCTTCATCAATACATTTTGTCCTTCATTGGATCCCATTTTCTTTCTGCATGTGGGTCTCACTATCTCATTTTTACTAGGTGTCAAATGACTAAAAATACAACTTTGGTTTTTGTTTTGTTTTACTTTCCAGAGAAAGTAAATGATCCCATCCCTCTCATTAGATTTCTTCCTGACCACTTCAAATCATATTCCGTTAGGCCATACCTGCTAGTCCTGGGTAAGATCTCACCAGCTCTAATGAATTCTAACTGGTTTATGCCTTTTGACCTACTGAAACACAAGTGAACTGTGGCTCCTTTTTCCTAAGGTCATATGAGGATCAGTAGGCGGAATTGTGTAGTCTTTTTTAACAGCCCCCTATTCAGATGATATACCTCCTCTTATTTTCCCTCCTAGAGGTACTGACTCCCAATGTCCTTTTAGGAATTCTAATGGCATGATCTTATAAGGACTTGGAGATTGGGGTCCATTGATAATTTTTTTGTAGAAAATTGATACAGCATATGTCAAACTTTGTTCTTCAGTATGAAGGCTTTCAGATCTCTTTGAGCAGCATCCCCACAGACTGGAGGGCTGCTACACTTTCCTCTGTCTCTCCCTACCAGGTCTTTTGGTAGGAAGCAAAGACTGGCACTCTCACTTTGCCAAGTGAGCAAATGGAAAGTTGAGAGAGGCAACCCTGAGTCATGGCGGAGCAGAGGGAAAAGCTTCCAAGACCTCAGGCAGGGGGACCCCTTCCATCCCAGAGCCTCAGAATAAGCTAGACCAGTGGCACAGCTCACCTCCCTCTGTGGCCTTGAGAGCGGCCAATCCTCCTTCTTCTTGATCTCTAGTTCTCAGTAAGTGAAAGAGTCAGGGGACTTTGAGAACGTCCAAACTCAGCCCAGCTGTGGCAGTTGGTTTATTGCTTTCAGCTGGTACTTGAACCCAGGTCCTGGTCTTGGAGTCTTTCCCAGGTTTAATCCCCAGAGCTTTCTCTGCAGCTGTATGACACTGCGCTGACCCCGAATGAGGATAGGAAAATAGAACCAGTGCCAAGCCAGAGTCTCTTTTTCATTTGGAGTCTGGCTGTCTGCCCATGACCAGGGTTACATAATGGGAAACATAGCTGGGGCTCTGGAGAGCCCGAGTTTCACCAGGCTGCCCAGACCTTCGCGTTCTGATGCTATATATCTTCCTAATTGTAACTCAGATACATTTATCACACTGTTGGATTCAAGTCCCCTTAAATTTAAAAAAAAAAATCAAAATTCCTGGCCTTGCTGCTTTTCCATGGCTTGCAGATAAAGTTGCAAGGCATTCTGGGAGAAGGTATATGAAGAGGCCAGTAGCTGAGAGACCATCATGCTGGGCCAGGGTAGAGAGAGTGGTGGGAGGAGGGGGATTGAAGGAGGGAACCCCGACTGCTAGGAAACCAGGGGTCAAGCTAATTGCCTTGAGGCAGTCTACTTCCTGGGACCTAGTGGATGAGGATGACAACCAGCCTACCTAGTCAGCCAACTGAGTGTGAGACTAGTTAGTTGAAGGACATATCACCCACACCCAAGGGCAGCTCTTACCTAAGAGAGCACCATCAGAGAAGCTAGGGCCTGAGAGGTCATCAAGTAACCCCCCATCAGCACTTCCCTCAAGGAAGTCTTGGTGACTGTGGGAAGCCCCTTTGCTGCCCTGACTCCCCACCCAGTCTGTCTCCACATTGGGGCGTCACTAGAGCAGCCTGGCACCAGGGGTTCCTCTTCCTCAGAATGTTAAGAAAGAAGACATGGGAGGAAACTCCTCCCCTCCCCATTCCGCCAGTTCTCCCCAAGAACTTCTTGGGGGGGGGTAGGGCATTGGCCTCTGACTTCAGTCTGACCTCAATAGGGTACAAAGCTGACCCCAGGGGAAGGACTTCCCAGGCTCAGATTCAGATTATTTGGGTCCAACATGTGCTTACCCAGTGTCAGAGTGATCACAATCACTGAAAGTTGGGAAGAACCATGAGAAGACCCACTAGGGAAGTGACCCCAAGCTCTGTGCCTGCATTAGAGACCTTGGGGTCCCAAAGGGGACAGCTTTTGTTTTTTCTAAATACTCAGCCCTGCTGGAGAGATGAGACAGACTAGAGACTGAGGCTTGGTTTAAGGAAGCTGGAACCCAGTAATGCTCTCAACCAGTAGATGAGAGGGCTCAGAAAAGAGGGGCTCTGGTGCCTGTGAAATTCTAGACCCCATGATTTTGTTCCTGGTTGAGTTCCTCAGACCCCTGCCCCTGTATATGGCTGGCCAAAGCTTTATTTTTAGAGCAATGCTGGTTGGCTGGTGACCATTTGTGGGGTTTGCCCTGTTGGGCAATGTTGTTTTTATGTTGGAAATTTGACAGTGTGCCCTTATCAAGTCCAAAACTGATATGTTTTTATAAGTTGAATTTTTTACCATTAAAAAAATCACAAAGAAAAAAAACCTTTGACTCAGAGGGATGTTAGCTTGTCTGGCCTCTCTTTAACTTAATTCAGGGAGTAATGTTTCCTCTTCTTATCACTGTGGCACCTTGGCGACATGCTTTCCTACTCCTAAAGCCTTAAAAGGGAGATGCCTGCATAGTTCTGTCCTGGGACCCCTCCTGACCACAGACTCTTGGGGAGATAGACCTGAGAACTAGCAAGTTGTTTTTATTCTGAGATACTTCTAAGTATCTTAGATTCATTCTTCCGCCTTCAGCCTGGATGCTAGCTAGCCTTTTGGAAGGTTTCAATCTTTCCCATCCTTAGGACATACCTTTGACCTAGGAGGGATTTTTTTTTTCTCTCCAGGCTTCTCTTTGCCTGGGTCCTGTGCTGGCTCAGCCATATTTCCAGCTCTCCTCACCCCAGGAACCAAAAGACCCAACTCGTTTCCCATCTGTATTACTTCTCTGATCTTCTGTGGCTCTGAAACACAATGCAGGGCTTCTTCTCACTCAGCTCTTTCCGGGTTTGTTCTGCAGCTGTGGAGTTTGAATGTTAGTGTTTAAACAAGCTGGTATTACACAGGAAATGGCCACCTCCACAGGCCCCTGCAGGCTTGTAACATGGGGTCATTGTGCTTGATATTAATCACCAGTCAAAATGGTGGGGTGTGCAAGAGTGCTTGGAGCTACCTTGGGCTTACCAGAAAGATGGCCAGAGCCCCTGAGGGCTGAGATGCCTTTGAGCTTTTCCTTCCCCCATGGAATGCCCTATCCAAGGTGGGGCTTGGAGTCAGACCTGACTGACCTCCCACCTATAGAATTGGCAGAACTTTCTGTCTCTCTCTGTTCAAGTCAGGAAGGTGATTATCTGATGCCTCACACCTTATTCTTAAAAAGCACTTTGTACAGTATAATTTAGGTTAGAAACCCCCCCCCCAACAGAAAAGCCCCCCCCCAGAGTCCAAGCCCTCTCACTGCCTTTGATGAAAGCTGCTTTTCTGATTACTGTTTGCAGAACTAACCTCAACCCGAAGGGTTAATCTGATCCCTGAATCAATATCCCCCAAACAACAAGCCAAGAGTCTATGTTGGTCCATTTGTGTGAAATGTGTTTCCCCAATCACCTGGGCTGGGCTGGGCTGCATTGTATCGGCCGGCAGCTGCTCTGCACTCAAACTGACAGCTACATTAAACCCTGGAATTCTGAGGCAATAAAAAGTAAATTAACTCTTATTTTTTTCCTGTCCTGGTGGAGTAAGTGAATGTGTGTCTGTGGGGAGGTGATCAAGCCCTGGTTCTGTGTGTATTCTTGCAGCTCCCAGCCTTTGGCCTCTCCCTCCTAAGCCAGGACCTGGTGTTCTGGCTCCATGGAGGAGCCCACTATCTTGCTATGTGGTGTGTGCCCCCTGGGTGGGCTGTTGGACCCTCTTGGAATCATGTACTCAGAGTTAGCAGTGATGTCAATAGTCGTCATCCATTCTTTTCTCTATCTGAACTCCCCTGCCCATCATCCCTGAGAAGGGACTAGGTGGTGCTTGGGAGGGGGCCTACTCTTGAGTCTCTGACCTATACAGCATCCTTGCTCCCACTTAAGTGCCAGAGGAGTCCATTATTTTTTGTCATAACTCCAACAGTTGAGTTTAAATCTGCCACTTCAGCTTACACCTGTCATCCCAGTTCTTCTCGTTTGTTGGACGGCACATCTGATTCTGCCTCTACTTGACCCCTAAAGTCTTCTCTGTACTATGTATCGCTGTTTTCCTCTGATGGTATGGTTTTGACTATTCCACCCTCTTGGTCTACCCCCTCTGAATGCCTCAAGTTGGTCATCCTTTCCACAATCTTAGCACCCACAAGGGAGCCCTCTATCTCAGTGCAGTCTGGCCAGAACATGGGTCAGTCGGCCCTTTAGTCTCCCTTGTTCTAGACACTAAATTTCTCTTCATGGTGATGCAACCTACTTTCACTTTTTTTTTTTTTTTTTTAGTTTTTGTAAGGCAATGGGGTTAAGTGGCTTGCCCAAGGCCACACAGCTAGGTAATTATTAAGTGTCTGAGGTTGAATTTGAACCCAGGTACTCCTGACTCCAAGGCGGTGCTTTATCCACTGTGCCTAGCCGCCCCCACATTCGCTTTTTTGAGCTGCTATGTGATTCCTGTTGAATTTGCTTGTGGGTCCCTAAAACTCTGAGGGTTTTTGGATACAAAATGTTATCTAACTGCACCCCTTTCAGCTGGTAAAGTCCTGAACTTAATGTTCTGAGTCCAAGCATAGTTTTGTTTTTTTTACATTTGTTTCTGTTAAATTTTATCCTCTCAGATTCAGTCCCCCTTTTTAGTCTATTAGGTTCTTTTTTGGATCTCAGTTCTGTCATCTGTTCATGTCATCTGCAAACTTCATAAGCATGCCACCTGTCTCTTCATCTGCCTCAAAGTTGTACACAGCAAGGCCAAGGGCAGAACCCTGGGCGCACCACTAGAGACTTCCTTTCAGATTCATCTGCCCAGTCTAGTTATCCTTTACAAATAAGATGGGACTGAATTTAAGGAACCTATTTTGCTCTTAAATATCTCTACTTCCCCTTCCTAAGTGCCCAGATTAGTTCACCAATTGTTAATGAAATGTCTCCTCTATGCATGGCACCATGCTAATGTTCTTAGACTGTCAGGGAGATAATATGTTTAAGAATTTAGCCAAGAAGGCAAGTATGTTGGTCTATAGTAGGATAAATCTACCTCCATTCCCTGTTCTCCAGGTACCTTTCCCATTGTCTGTAACTTCATCTCTCTGGATTTGGATACAGAAGGGTATGCAGAAAGGAGTTTGTTTTGTGGGAATTCTGTGCCTGCTGAAATAGCCACCCAGGGATCACCCTGTCTAATTGAGTAATTTGATGTCCAGTGACTTATTTTTGTGTATTAGCTATCATCCTATAACTGCAGACCTCAAGGTGACTGAGAATCTTCAAGGTTCAGAAGTTATCACCCAGAACTTTTCAGTATTTTTGAACCCTGGAGACTTAGGAGCTATTTTGGAAATGTTTTGCTAGTAGGGATAAGTTGAGACCTTTTCCCTGTTACAGAGAAGAAATTGCTTTACAAAGAACTGACTGTCCCACTCCTAAAACATGACCATTGAGAGGTGAGGTGGTTGTGTCTGGGCCCCAGGGCTCATCTAAACTGTGAATCTTTTGTGGGTATCTCACTTTTTCTTCAAAACTCCCCTGCGCAAGGGGCAGCTAGGTGATGCAGTGGATAGAGCATTGGCCCTGGAGTCAGGAGGACCTAAGTTCAAATCCAGCCTCAGACGCTTTAATCATTGCCTAGCTGTGTGACCTTGGGCAAGTTGCCTTAAATAAATTTTAAAAAACCACTGACTGAAAACCGACCAAATGCTATTGGACTCTTTTTTTTTTAATATTGAAACTGTTATCAAGATGTATTTTTATTTTTTTTCTATTAAAGATATTATTTGAGTTTTACAATTTTCCCCCCAATCTTATTTCCCTCCCCCTACCCCCCCATAGAAAGCAATCTGTCAGTCTTTACTTTGTTTCCATGTTGTACATTGATCCAGATTGAGTGTGATGAGAGAGAAATCATATCCTTAAGGAAAAAACATAAGTGTAAGAGATAGCAAGATCCAACAATACTATTGGGCTCTTTTAACCCATGTAGATTGGCACCTGTAGCAGCAGTGAGAATAGAATTAGGAACTGAGCTTGGGAATTCAGTCAGTGAATGGAAATATTGGGTCAATACCCCCTAGATGGCAGGCTGGGGTATGGGAGGGAAGAGAAGCAACATGCAGAGAGAAGATGACAGTGGTAAAGTAGGTATGAAGGCATTTCTGGGGGCTCTGGGAATAACCTTATGGAGCAGGTGGGGCTCAGATAGATTCTGAAAGTTAGAAGAAAGGATGGAGCGAATGCTAGACATGGAGTGAGGATGGCCCGAAGTAGGGGAGCAAAGAGGATAAAAAATACACTGAAGTAAGCCTGGCATAAGAAGTTGATGCTAGGTTGTGAAGGACCTAGAAGTTCATCTTCATCTTAATGGGGAGAGGGGGGCCTCTGAGTGGAGGAAGGATGTGATAAGCCTTGGACTCTTGGGCCATCCTGTTGGGAGCTCTAGGAGAGGCTAGAAGCACAGAGACCACTTAGGCTGCAGCACTAGTGCTGATGAGAAGGGATGAAGGTTTCCAGTGGGGCTGTGCGTCTGTCTGAGAGAAAGGGGTGGGAGCAAGATAGACCCCAAGAAAAAGCAGCTAGTCAGAGCCCAAGACATCAGTGCCCTAATTCAGGGAGGCACAACTGACCCATCTCCTGCTGAGACCTTTTGCATTCCAGTGTGAGCTCTGGGCTTGCCATGTGCTTCTGGTCCTGGGCTCTTGAGTTCTCATCTCACAGTGACATTGGGGTGGAAGCTCTTCTCCACCCCATCCTAGGAGTGAGCTTTAAGGTTTTGGCACTGGGTGGGTGGTAATGGGTGAAAGTCAGGCATGGGCATGGGTCCCAGGCAGGGGCCAGTAATCCCTGGGAGGAGTCCGTTTTGGTTTATCTGAGCCCCGGGCAGGAGAACATAGTAATGAGAACCAGATGGTACCACAGATTTCTGCATCTTGGGTCTAAGATGGTGGGGCTTAGAGCATGAGAGGGGAATGTGGGCCTCCCACCAGGCCAGCTCCTGGTGGTGATTCTCGATTGCCTCCTTCTGGCTGGGGAGGCTTCATGCCCCACATCCATCTCCCAAGATGCCTGACTAATGCATCCCGATCCTGTATACGCCCAGCTGCAACCCCAAGTCCTGGAGTTCAACTCCAAGACTTTTCACCTTCTTTCTTCCCTGTCTTTCCTGTTTGTTTATTTTCCAAATTGCTACTCTGCCCCTGAATGAGTCTTCTGCCTGGGGCTTACCAGGGTTGGGTTCTGATCTTGGGCAGGGGGCTCCAAGGGAGGCACTGGGGGAGGAAGGAGGAGAGGTTGGAAGAGCCTTCTGGGTCCCTCAGTGGCTGTCATAGGCAGGGCTAACCTCGGAGGCAGCCCTGATCAGCCCTATCACATCCGGTGCTTGTCTCTGCAGCCAGGACCAGAGGATAAACTATCAGAGCTGTGGGGCAGTGCATCATTCCTCTTATTATTTTCTTCTCTGCAGATAGGGGTCGTGGAAAGTTCAGTTCCTTTTAACCCTCAAAGCTCTGTTTATTCTACAGCTGGTAGCCCAAACGCCGTGTTTCCCATTACATCACAAAGGAGCTCGGACAGATCTCTGCACAGAAACGTGTTGCAACTGTTTATTTTTTTCCATATTTAAACATTTCTGACAGCCCAACCCAGCTGAGCCAAAAGATGGAGCTTTGTGAATGAGTCTGGTTGTTGGTGTCTGCAGAGAGAAACTTTAGCAAACTGCCTCTCCCCTGTGTCTCTTCTCCCCTGGGTGTGTTTGCCCGCACACAATATAGAGGCCAGTTACCTCGGCAGGACATATGTGTGGATTAGGGGTTGTTGGGTGATTAATGGAGCTGTGTCCGGCCTGGCTCCCAGGACGCTCTTGAAAACAAGATGTTTCATTTCACTGCATTTTCCTAGTACAGTGATTCCAGTAAATAAACTAGCATTGGTCCTGTCCACCTGGAGCCACTCGGGATATTCCACGCCCACCCTCCTTGATCCCTCTCTTCTTGGATTCTGCCCGACATGGTAGAGGCTTGCAGCTTGTCCTTTGCATGCCCTTTATCTTGCCTTCTTCTGAGGTCCAGATTTGTGATGATGATCAGGGTTGAGGCCCCCATTCTGAGCAAACACTGGGGGGACAGAGAGCGGGGGGGGCAGGTAGAGGGAGAGGATGTCTGAGCTCAAGAGCTTCCCCAGGGAAACTCCAGGTTGTAGCTTGTGCTGTTCACTCTCCTTTGCTGTCTGCCATTCACCTCTTAAGCTGAGCTCTGAACTCTTTGATGATGACGTGTTCCTTGACTAGGGTGGCATTGCAGGGATAGTGGATCTGCTTTTCAGTGACCTCTCACACCTTCTCTGAGTGTGCTGCCAGCCTTAGTCTGGCTTTCAACATCATTCCTGGGACAAGCATGTTTGTCATTTGTTCTTTAAGACCATGACATCAGCAGCCTCAACCTCCCTCTTTCTGGAGCCCTATGGGTCCAGTGACCAGACCTCTGAACCATCTGAGTCACAGAGGGATTTGATGGACCCTAGAGAAGTGACCTCTTCTCCCCTTTGACCCCTGTGTTCTTGGAGCTTGACTTGGGGATGATCAGACAATTCAGACTGGTATCTTTTCCTAAGAACTAACTATCCAGGGGAGGAGAAGAGTGAACATTGGTTATCAGGGCTTGTAGCTTTCTAAGGGCTGGACTAATTGTCTCATTCAGTCCTTAAAGCCCCTATGTAGGTGTGCAGTTAAGGAGGTCCCCAAGAAAGGGAGGGTCAGAGCAGTTTAGTTATTTGCCAGAGTGATGGTGACAGCTAACATGAGGTCAGGAAGGGAGGAAGGGCCCTTGGCGGGGCACATTGGGCCAACTGCTGCCTGCCAGTGTTGTCTCATCTGATCTTCACAGAAACCCTGGGAGAGAGAGGCAGCAGAGGCTCTTCCTGACTCTGGGCTCCCTGCTTTGTACTCTGGGGCACCCCTAGCTGCCTGGGGTGGGGGGAAGGGAGGGGGACTAGACAACCTGACTTTGGTGGGACTTGGCTGGTTGGTTGATCGGTAGGTTGGTTTTGCTGAAAACATGTAAAAGATTTTGCTTTGGAAAAGAGATGAGACCAGACATCTTTTCTAGGGGTGATGTTGGGTATTTCTGTAGCTTGGAAAGAGGGAAGAAACTGCAGAAATACAGGGGGTAAAAGGTCTTTACATTCTGTTCCTGAGTCGTCCTCCATGTCTGTTTTTTTGGGGGGGAGGCAGGCGCCTCAGTGACGTGTCCATGTGGCATGCACTTGGCTGGGCCCATGCTGAGGAATTGTGGGAGCTGCCTCAGGCACAGCGTGTCTCGAGTGTCGAGTGAGTGTCCCAGGCGCACTGTCTGCAGGGGCGACAGGGCCTACATGAGACAGCTGATCCTCTAAATTCCTTTTCCTCTCTGGTGGGGATTTAAAAGGCCCCTCAACCAATTTTAGCTTTGAGACCATGGAAACCCCCCCAGATTGCAGCCATGGGCTCAGCTTGGGATCCTGGCTGGCTTTGCAAGGTTTCCTGGCAGATGCCCATGCTAACGGAGGTTTGCAGAAGTCCCCTCCCTAGTTGTGGGTGCAAAGAATGCTCTGGTTCATCCCACCTCAGATCTCTACTCATTCCTCTTCCCCTCTTTTTCACAGGGTGGCTGTGGACGTGTGGGCGACACTAGCTGATTTCTGTAACATATTGACGGCCGTGAATCAGTCGGAGGTACCATTGTACAAGGACCCGGACGATGACCTCACCCTTCTTATCCTGGAAGAGGATCGGCTCCTCTCGGGCTTCGTCCCCCTGCTGGCTGCCCCCCAAGACCCCTGCTACGTGGAGAAAACCTCGGACAAGGTCAGCACAAGGCCAAACATTCCCCCCACTCCCAGCCCTCCCTGAATTCTCCAGACTTTTTTTATTCTTGGGAAGTTTTCTGTGCAAACGGAACATGATTAAGTCATTGAGAAGGGTGTTAAGGGAAAATATCGACCTTTTAGCCGCTGACATCCAGCTCTGTGTCATGAAAAAAAACCCTCTCGACTTCCTTTGGTGTGTGTGTGTGCTCGCTGGCATGTTGTATATACGATCATTTCCTCACTTGTTTAAATAGTGCAGCTTGTGTTGGCAATGCTCTCACTCAGCTCCAAATGGTTTGCATCATGCTTAAAGCACCCTCCTCCCTCCACCTCCTCCCTCCTCCTAGCCACAAAACTCGGCCCTAGGAAAGGAGCCAGGGCTTTCTTCCCTTCTCTAAAGAGGAGAGTGATAAATAGGTGACTAGAGAGAAGCAGACACCATGTGTTAACTTACAAAAGGCTTTTAGGAATATGAAGCATTCCCCACTGCCTGGTTTCTATTTTCCTTCCTTTAAGAATTACATTTTAACCTGAATTTTTTTCTTGTCTGTCTGTTTATAGAAAAACAAAACCCCATTCCCTGTTGACACGGTGGGGACTGTGGGATTCATAGCCATGGTTCATCAGGGAGTTCTCGGCCAGGTGGCCAGTGGGGCAGTGCTTCTAGCTTCCTGTTCCCCACATCACTTCATAGGCTGGAGAAGAGGCATTCTGATTTCCTGCCCTCTGGGAATTAAGAATTCTCCTCTGTGGGGGCTGGGTTTCCTATGTGAGTTGCAAGTTCTGCAGATTTGTCAGCAGCATGTCCCCTGGGGGAGAGATCTTTTAGCAGGAGCCTGTAAGTGGCTTCTTAGGGCAGAATTCTCTCTGTACTTCAGAAATTCCTGATGTGGAGAGAGGCAGAACTCTGGATGTGTTGTGGCTACAGGCTGAGCAGAGCGCATTAGCAAAACGTAGATGGAGTGAAGACAAGGGAATTAAACAAAATGAGAAAACAAAAACCAAAATCCCAGTCAAAACCTGCATACAGGGGAGCCTTTAATTCATTGTTCAATGATGAGAACCCCTAAATTAAAGAAATTTAAGAGTTTGAAGGATATTGGTGTAATGGAAAATGGAATATGGAAAGGTAATGGATGGCCATTTGGCTATCCAGAGTCATGTTCTGTCAAGTTTAAAGGCCCCAGATGTGAATATATTGGCCTCTGTCCAGTTAAAGATGAGACGAGCAAGATGCAGTCTACTGGTGGGAGATTGGAAGTGGGGAAACTTAGCTTGTGCCTTTTAATAGAAGAAACCTGGGTTAAGATTCCTCTTAAAGACACTGTAACCTGCCTTCTGCTTCTCTCCCTGCAGTATCAGGGGATAGATGGTGTGAAGTACTTTGGTGTGAGAAAAATAAGGAGATTTGAGTAATCATGTATGTATAAAATTTAGAAAAGAAACAAAAATAGCATAATCACTGCCTAGGTCAGTGAAAACCTCCATTGCTCTTCCTTGACCAGGAAGTGACCCTAACTGTGGAAGATGCTTTTGAGGCATTAGTCATTGTGGTAATTGTATTTCTGAGCAGGGAGTTGGAGAAATTCTGACCAATCACAGCCTTCCCCTTCATACAAATTGAACATATGTCTCTTTGATAGCCCTTCCTGCTTCATGCCATTAGAGGGTCATAGCTTAGATCTCTATCCCTAATCCTGGTTCTGAATACCTCTGGAATTCATAGGCTACACAGAAGGGAAATACCATAAAACTGCATGTGTGTGTGTGTGTGTGTGTGTGTGTGTGTGTGTGTGTGTATGGAGATACCTTTGTACCAGTGTATATACACACACACACATAACATACACACACAAGGAAACTGAAGATGGAGACTCAAAAATCTAAAAAGAGAAGATTTCAACAGAACCAACCAACACCTGAATCTTACAATTAGAGTTTTAGAGCTAGAAGAGAATCCCTCATTTTACAAGTGAGGAAACAGACCCAGAGAGGTTAGATGACTTGCCTAAAGTCACACAGGTAGGAAGTGTTAGAGGCAGGATTTGAACACAGATCCTGTGATCATGTTTGAGTGTATAAACAAATTTCTCATAATCTCTCACCTCTGGAAAAGGGGTAGGAAGTCTTTTCTTTACCCCTCTCTTGGGCCAGCGCGCGCGCGCACACACACACACATACACACAGATGGTTAATTTTACTATTTATGCTTTCTTTGCTTTGTTAAAATTAATATAAACCTTTCAGAACTTTTCAGACTTGTCCATATTCATCATTTTTAATGATGTAATATTCCATCACATTCATGCACCACACTTTGTTTAGTTAATCCTCAGTGAGCAACAAATTTTTTTCCAGTTCTTTAGCTGTTGTTTTCAATCAAGAGTTTTACTTTTTTAAAATTTTATTTTTTTCAATCCTCAGAAATCTACCTTCTCACTGTACTGTCCTAATTGAGAAGTAAAGAAAATCAAAAATTTTACAAACATATAAGTCAGTCAAAAGAAATTTCCATATTTTACATGTCAAAAAAAAAAGAATCTTGTTTCATTCTGCACTCTTAATCCTTCACCTCCCTAATAGGAGGTGTGGGTAGCCTGTTTCATCATGGCTCCTCTGGAATTGTGATTGATCATTATACTGATTAGAGCTCCTGGTTCTTTCATAGTTGTTTCTTTTTTTTACCATATTCTTGTTCATTGTATAAATTTTTCTGCACTTCACTTTGCATCAGTTCATAGAAGTCTTCCAAGGTTTATCTGAATCCGTTCCCTTCATCATTTCAGTATTTCATCATATTCATATACTAGAATTTATCTAGTCATTTTCCATTTGATGAGCACCCCTTCAGGTTACCCTTCTTACCCATCTCAAAAAAATATATTTTATAATATTCCCTTAGTTAAAGTTTATTTTCATTAAAATTAATCCTTTCCTTAGTTTACATTCCTTCTAATTACCCCTGCTATCTTCTCCTCTTTCCCTTTTATTTTCATGTTGAGTAAAATATATTTTTGTACCTAGATGTGTGTGTATGTGTGAGAGACAGAGATATAAAGGATATTTTTTCAACCTCTGTCATTTCAGATGAAAGTGAGACTCAAGTTTCCTTGTTTGTATAAGTGTCAACTCAGCCTCTTATGAGACAATTTTTCCCAAACTTCCTTTCCCTGTTCTCCTAGCACATTCCTTTTCCCTTTTCTTGCAAACATCACAATATAGCCACTGTGTCTGTGACCCCTGATGATGATAGAGTTGTATGAGGATATATGTACCATCTCCCTATATAATAATGTAAACAGTTTATCCTTGTTTTATCCCTTATCATTGCTTGATCATATTTGCCTTTTTTAAAAAAAAATTTATTTATTTAAAGCAGTAGGGTTAATTGACTTGACCAGGATCACACAGCTAGGCAATATTAAGTGTCTGTGGTCAGATTTGAACTCAGGTCCTCCTGACTCCAGGGCCTGTGCTCTATTTACTCTGCCACCTAGCTGCCCCTATATTTATCTTTTTATGTGACCCTTGACCTTTGAGTTTAAACTTCAAAGTTTCTGTGCAACTTTGATCTTTTCATGAGAAATTCTTGGAAGGCCTCTCATTTATTCCATTTCATTCCATCACCACTCCCTACCTTATAGGATTATACTCAGTTTTGCTGGCTAAATTGCCTTCTGGAGTATTGTGTTCCAAACTCTTCATTCCTTTATGGTGGTAGCTGCTAAATCATGTGTGATTCTACTCTGATTCCTCACTGCTTGAATTCTTTATTTCTCACTGCTTGCAGAATTTTTCCTTTGACTTGGAATCTCTGAATTTTGGCTATCATTTTCTTGGAAATTGTCATTTAGGAGTTTTTTTCAGGAAATGGTTAATGGATTTTGTTTTTATTTTGCCCTCTTGTCTGGGGAGATTTTTAAAAATAAATTACCTAAGATCTTTTTTTTTTATCAGTGTTCAAATAATTTGGTAATGTTTAAATTTTTTTTTTCTCCTTTATTTTTGCTATTTTTTTCTTTTTTGGGGGGGTTACAAAGCAGTGGGGTTAAGTGACTTGCCCAAGGTCACACAGGTAATTATTGTCTGAGACCAAACTGGAACTCAGGTTTTGCTGACTCCAGAATCAGTGCTTTATCCACTCTGCCACCTTGCTGCCCCTATTCATTTCATCTAATTTTTTTTCAGTCTTTTGACTTGTTTTAATAATTTGATTGTCTATTGACTTTAACCCATTCTACTTTTCAGGGAAATTTTTTGCTTAGGCAAGGTTTATAGTATACCTCTTACACTGTGCTGTTAATTTCATTTTTACATTTTTATTTGTTTCTTCCATAACTCTCATTTTTTCCAATTTTTTTCCCCTTAACATTCTCTTTTATTTTATAAAGACTTTAAAAATGGCTTTTTTTTAACCTCTTGTGTCTCCTCTAGGAATTCTGGTTGATTTTGTGCCTAAGCTGTGTTTTCCTTTGAGGCTTTGTCTGTGCATGTTTTGTCTTCAGGTGGGATTCTTTTTTGTTTGCTCATCCTTCCAGTCTTCTTTCTGATTCTGGACTTGATATTAGGACTAGGCTCTGTGCCCTTCTGCAGGGAAGGCCTGGTCTTGTGGCTGCTTTCTTGGGATATTGAGTGCTGTGTTATTCTAGGCCATGAGGGACAGTCTAGGCTTTTAGTGCTGCTACCCAAAATGGTCTGGTCCATCCAGGGCAGAGTCTAATTTCTGCACTCCTGGCTGAATTCTACAAGTTCCTAACCTGAATTTGGGTCTGATCAATAGTGGATGCTACTGGACTCATCACTCTCAACTAGCTGGAAAGGTGTGCTGATTCAGAGTGACTGAACTATGGGCTCCCTTTTGCCTGGGAATTCTGCCCTGGTTATTCCTCTAAAGGCTTCAGATAGGACTCAAAGCTTGAACTAAGACCCTAGTGCACTACTGGGTCCAAACTATACCAAATTTAGTCTTCTCTTGGTATGTTGTCTTGGACTTGTCCCGTTTCTTACCTCATCCTCTTCATTGTGTCCTGGATCTGGGACCTGGAACCAAATCATGAACAACACAGACTGCAATTGAAAGATGTTCTCCTTGTAGGTCTGGGTTCATCTCCTGCCCCAGTGCTCCACCTTTCACCCAGTGATGATCTTCCATGTGCTTTTGGCTAGACCTGATTTCCATGGTCCACAGACCTAGACTAATCTGGGTCTGGAAAAACACCTCACAAGGATTTTGCCTTGAATTCCTGTGTCAGGATTTGGCCTGGTACATTTTTTCAGGTCTCTTTGGAAGCATTTGGGAAGGAAGACTAGGCTTTCTATTCCTGTTGTTCTGCTCTTCTGCCTTTACCTCTTCCATGTCCTTTTTACCACAAAACATACTTCTTTTTTTTTTGTTTTTTAATTTTTAAAAAAGATTTTATTTTTAATTTTATAATTTTTCCCCTAATCTTGCTTCCCTCCCCCCACAGAGGGCAGTCTGTTAGTCTTTACATTGTTTCCATGGTATGCATTGATCTAAATTTTATGTGTTGAGAGAGAAGTTATATCCTTAAGAAGAAGGAAAAAATAAAATATAAGAGATAGCAAAATTACATAATAAGATAATGGGTTTCACAAAGCATACCTCTGGATATTTGGTTGTGTTCATAGGCTTTTCCAATCTTTGACTTTCTTTGGAGTCTTGGCTGTTTAGGATTTCTACGTTAAAAAGCATGAGCATTTTGGTTACTTCATTACAAATTATTTATTAAGATTGTTACTTTGTGAACATCATTCACTGTTTTACTACAGGATATACTGTTGTACCTCTCTTTTTGAAACTTCTGAGACATTAAATGTTTCCATCTTTCGTCATCTTTTTATGTGAGATGAAAACTCAGGAGTTGGTTTGAATGCAATTTTTCTATTTATAGAGATTTGAAACCATATTTCATCTATTTGCCCAGAATTTTCTAGTTAGCCTTTGAGAATTCTTTGTTCATTTCCTTTGACTATTATCCATTGGGGAAGAGATCTTGGTTTTTTGTATTTGTGTTAATTTCCTATATATCGCAGCTGCTAGGCCCTTCTCAGAAATATTTGATGCAAAAACTTTCCTGTTTCATATCATTAAAAGGATTCAATTGATCATCTGAATGGTTCTTTTTGGGGGGGCGGGGTTTGTTTGTTTTTGCAAAGCAAATGAGGTTAAGTGGCTTGCCCAAGGCCACACAGCTTGGTAATTATTAAGTGTCTGAGGCCAGATTTGAACTCAGGTACTCCTGACTCTAGGGCCAGTGCTCTTTTCCACTGCGCCACCTAGCTGCCCCCATCTGAACGTTTTTGAGGAGTTTTTTGGTGATGGTTGTAGTTGCAGAGGGTACATATACCCCATCCTTTAGGGTTTTTGTGTTAGTGTTGCTGACCCTTCCTAGACTTAAGGATATGTAGCAATCTGGGTTGAGAGGAACCAACCAAAAGCATTCCTGATAGTCCTAGAAAAAGGGTAATGAGACAGGGGCTCCCCATTCACCTTGGCACCCTGACTATAAATGTTGGTGTGAGTGTCTGCATTTAGTTTCTGCAAGTTTTGTTCTTTATATTTGGAATTAAGAAGAGATTTAGAGAAGAAGGATCCAGACCAAATCATCCTAGTTTTTAGCATGCAATGATGGGAAATAAGAAATAGCCTCATCAGTGCCTTGCAGCCTTTCTTCACAGGTGCACTTGGATGGCTTGCTTTTCTTTTAACCTTGTTTATACACAATCATAGAATACATACCTAGAGAAAGGAACATCATGAGGATAACAAAAATTTAGGAAATGTGATCTCTGCCCTTAAAGAACAATGAGGAGGGGGCAGCTAAGTGGCACAGTGGATAGAGTACCAACTTTGGAGTCAGGAGGACCTGAGTTCAAATGCGGCCTCAGACATGAAATAATTGCCTAGCTGTGTGACCTTGAGCAAATCACTTAACCCCATTGCCTTAAATTTAAAAAAATGAAAACAATGACAAAACCCATGGAAAGCTAAATCACATATAACAGTCTGTGATTATGTCTGCAAATAGGAGATGTTCAGAAGAAGTAGAGATCTCTTTTGAGTTAAAAAAGACCAAAGACTTAATATGTGTGGATTGGGCTTCACTGGATGAATAGTTTCAGACAGGCCAAGAGAACAGACATCCCATGTCCAGACTGCACAATGAACAAAGGCATGAAGGTAGATAATCCACAAGATGTATTTGTGGAAAAGTAGACCAGCCTGGGAAGAGCATACGATGAATGGTAGGTTTAATGAAAGATATCTGAAGAGCCTCAAGGCCATTCTTGAGGAACTTTTATTCTTAAGCAGTCGAATGTCTTTAAGGGTTTTAAGTAGAAAAATGAAGGAGGAAGTGAAAAGAATACTTTTCAGGAGATTGGGTTGGATTCAAGCCATTACTCTGTCAAGTGACTCATCATATGACCTTAGATCAGTCATTTCTGAAGAGGGATTGACTGAGATGATTTCTAAAGGCCTCTGTACTTTGAACATTCTGTGATTTGTATTTCTTGATTGAAGGCAGTATTCAAGAAAAGTGAATTTGACAGTAAGCTGCAAGATAAGTAAAAGTCAGGAGGTAAAATATTGTCTTTATCTTTGAAATAGTGTTAGAAAAATGGAGAGGAACAACCATGTTACTTAATGTTTCTGTCAGTGCACAATTCACATAGTTCTTGGTCTTTTTTTTAGGTTTTTTTGCAAGGCAGTGGGGTTAAGTGAGTAGCCCAAGGCCATACAGCTAGGTAATTATTAAGTGACTGAATCCAGATTTGAACTCAGGTTCTCCTGACTCCAGGGCCAGTGCTCTATCCACTGCACCATCTAGCTACCCTGCTGTGCCATCTAGCCACCCCTCACATAGTTCTTGAATGATTTTGGAACACTGTTTTATCATTACTGGATGTGTGATTGAGATGTGAAGTAACATGGGGAGTTTGACTTCAGAGCGGCAGAGACACCAGTAAACATACCCACTTAGGACAATCAAAAACAAGGGGATAAACAGCCAGCCCAAGGGCCATGGCCCCCCTCAGCCCTCAGGTTTAGCTGGTTACCCAAGTCATTCTTATTCCTACTCTGTTTTGATCTGATCCATGATGCACCAGCCCCTCTCCTAAGGTAATGTGGTAGAAGAAAGAATATAGTTAATGTGTGATTCATTCAGCTTCAGCCCCTGCACGAACAAGGTGTGTGCCTGTCCTCTCTTCTATTTCTGGGTCTTGTAATACCCTATTCTCTCTACTATTGACAGGACTGAGAAACATTGGAAAGGAAACTTTGGCAGAGGACATGGTTATTTGTTATGGTAGGGGAAAGAGAGGAAGTCAAAGATTACTGAGGCTCCTGGCTTTTCAGTTTTTTCTTTATATTATTGGATAGAAGACTACTTTTAACTGATGATACTAGAATGAATGGAAAATTTTTTCTAAAACAGGAAGAAATGGGGTTTCTGCTTTGTTTAGTAGTGAATGTAAGCTTATTTCCTACTTCACTGTCTTGCTACCAGTGAACTTCTTCCCAT